>NC_140631.1:25273809-25843809 GCF_057382275.1 Copadichromis virginalis | reverse complement strand
CCAAATGACATCCCCAAACTGCCGCAATTGTGTTATGAAAAATAATGCTTGGAGGAACACGTTGTTCATTTTGTTCCGTTGGTCTACCAGTTAAGCAGCATTCAGGTAGAAACGGGTACTTGCAACATATTTCTTCTTTAGACATTTTTGTATCGTAGCAATTAAGGCATCACAGCTTCCAGAGTGCTCTCAAACGCTCCCAGCAGGGTGTTTTTAGAAGAGTGTCAGGCGTTTTCATCTGGCTTATTTGTGGTTTATCAAGCTTGTGCTAGTCCTGTCTACATCTTGGAAGGGAAGTTTTGCAAATGCATACATGTGTTTTTGACATGTGCTACATACTCTATAGTATTTGTTGATTTCTCTCCATGTAGCAGCTATCAGCTGTGTAGTAGCCTTTGTGTGTACTTTTGCAGGATAGGTTTCCTAGTAGCAGTAAGTCAAGATGAGAGAGGGATAATGTGACAGTTTACAGCAGCTACAAGGCTGGTGAGATTCTACTGTGAATGGTAATAAAACACAAATGGTGAATATAGTATCCTCTGCGTTGAGAAATACTGAATATTAAAGACAGTTCAGGGCCTAAGAACTCTATATTCCTATCCATGCAAACGAGCTTCTTATCTAAATTGACAGATGTGTGATAAAGTACATAAAGGACAAGGTGCATAAACCAGAAAATGTAATGAGGCAGTAATTGTTGCTTTGTCTAAAAATAGAAAAGTGAGCGAGCTTGGCAGGTGTGGCTTCTTTTAATTTTCGACCCGTGCAGCATTTTCAAACAGCCTGCCCTTGTTTTTCTGTCCCCCTCCAGTAAAAAGAGGATGTTTTCATGTTAATGACAACACTTCTCTTCCGTAATCCCACCATGGCAAAAGAGTCTGCTCTTCAATAAATGTGAACATTTATCTGTAGCTATGTGAGTGATCCCTCATCCACCCATCCACATAGCTTTAAATAGGCTTCGTTAATACATCAGCTTTTGATGCAGCCTCTAGTCGCTGCTTTGGCAAGTTAACATATTTCTCCTATCTTCATATCTTGCAATACCAGCTTCTTTATTTTTACTGAAGCTGAACATCAGTTGTTCCCTCCACCACCACACACCCTCCCACAGAGGAGTGGCTGCCGTGCTAGCTTGCAAACGCTCATCCTCTGTCCAGGAGGAGATTGCAGCTGACCATTGTTGGGTTTCATCATCGTCATGAATGCTCTGCTTCACTGTCGATGACCTGTCAGAGAATTTTCTTCACCCCATTATCTTTCTGCCTCTCCTCCATATCCTCCTTTAGCCCTCCTTCCCACCTCATCTTACCTCATCTTAACCTATAATGCTCATGGTCATTTGCACTGTCAAACTCATTCTCTTCACTCTCTCTTACGGGTGCTGGAGTATATTTGCATTCATTTAGATGAAGCAAAGGCAAACACTGCCAAATCCTCTAGGATGGAATTTACTTTCAGCTCTTATAAGCTGTAAAAATGTAACAGACGACATTAACGTTATTGTCCCTGTGCATCCTCCTTCAGGTTTACCTCATCTTCTACCTCCCCCTGAATTGGTCTCTTTGCCGGCCGGTATCATGGTACTGTTGAGTGGATCTCAGGGCTGCTGCATTCTGTTTTGCTTGATTAGCCTGTGTGTGATGCTGTAGGCAGCTTTGTTTTGTTGCTGAATGGACTGCTCCACTGAGAGCGCAGCAGACGACAAGGAGCAGAGGAAGGAGGGGATGGAGAGGAGAAGGGTGGAGTGGAAAAGGAAAAGCAGGAAAATGCTGAAAAAAGATAAAGGCTATGAGGGAAGGATGTAAAAAGAGAGGTGGGGGAGTAGATAAATGAGTCAGGAGAGAAGGCTGGAGCAAAGGGGAAAAGCAGAAATGAGGAAAGGATTGTGATGCAGAGGAGAAAAGAATAAAGAAATGACCACTTCTCCTGTGAGAGGGAAGATAACTGAGTGTTTAGAAATGCTGAGGTGGACAGAAGCCATATCTTCCACCAACACAGCACCTGCTAGTCTGCCTGCCTCCTCCCATTCACTGACCGACTTTCTATTGTGGGTATTTGTGCGCTTATGAGTGTCTTTCTGCCCGTGGAAGTGTGTGTATCTTTGAATACACGTTATTATTCATACAGTTGCCGTGCCATTTTTGTTTCCACCCATAAGCAGACTGAGATTTTGTGCTCAAATATGACAAATCCCCGAATCCCTGCACTGCACCACTTTAATACATGCGTCCCTTTAATAGCTTTTCATGTAAAATATGGAAAGGGGTCTCTTTCCATAGGTTTCACCTTTAATGACTGCACAAATTCAAAATCTGTATAAACCCGTGGGACCTGCAGCTGTGCATCCTTTATAAGTTGGGGTTGAACGCTCTGATCGTTGCACTGGTCATAGGCGTGGTCTGTGAAATGGCACCACAACAGAGGAGCGACCAGGCTGTATCAGCTGAATGATTTAAATCATTTTTAAAAATGAAAAATATAAGATCCAGATTCCCCGGCGAATAATGTGGTTGCAGTACTTGTACAAAATAGCGCTGCGCTTCTGCAGCGTGCTTACCGTGATAAAGTTTAGAAAGAGATATCTATTTGAAAGTTTAACAAAGACATTCTGTTTGGCAGCCGGCTATAATTTGCCCAGAAATGTAATAAATTGTATGAAATGACTTCCTATTGCAGGTGAATTTTTAACATTAAGTAGTACCTACAATTGCCAATAGTTGTTTTTGTAACCGCTTGAATGAATAGTTGGGGGCGGGGTTAAACGCTTAATTATCCAAGGTTCACAATTTTAGCCCCACCATATTTTCCTTAGTGATCCTTGCTCATTCCTACCAGCTATTTTACAGATACAAATACACCTGTGAATATGGAGGTGGAGCAGCTTCAGCAGTGCTTTCAAATCCACACCTGTTCCCTTACCGCACCTCATCCCACTTCTCCACCTGCCGCCCGTTTGACGACAACACTGTTCATCCTGGTGCAGACAGATGGTGGATGATAAGAGAGCCCAGAAATTTTGTGTTATTTTTTTCATTTCAGTATGAAAAAGGATGATTTTTTTGCTTTCATGTCTTTCTTCCTGTTTTTGTTTTTTGTATGGGTATAATTCATTGTGCCTGTGCCAGCATGCATGTTTGGTTTTGTGGAAGCTGACTGCGCTGTAGATGAAATAAAGCTCACTGTGAGTGCCAACAGGATTGGCTTGTTAGCGCTGATGGGGTGGATGAATACTTAGTAGCGTAGGCTAGGATAGGATGGCAAAATATACTGTGTTTTCTTCGGCTGTACTTGACTGATTCCTGCAAATCTCTGCAAAAATTCAAGGATGCATACGGTAAAATGATAAAAATCCCTCTTTGCCATCTCCAAGCCTCGCTTTCTCTTTCATTTCCTTCCTGTTCCTATATTCTCTTATTCCTCTGTCTATTAAGTGATTTTTCTATTATTGCCTCATCTTGTTGTTCCTTGTCCCAGAACCCATTTTGCTCCCCTTTCTTGTTATCTCTATATGTTTCCACTTCTCCCTTTTGTAAATGGTCTGTTTAATAGACAATTGGAAGAACATGCATGCATTCACACACAGGCGAAAGGCTGAAATAAAGAAGCCCCTTATCTTTGCTAGCAGAGACACTTTCATGTGCTCGCATGCAGATGAATAATATATGTGGATACACACACACACACACACACACACACACACACACACACACACACGTAACCCTATTCGATTGGGTGTGATGCTGACATGGGCCGTTGTACGCTGTGCCTGTGTGTGTACTTGGATGACTGCTGGCACTGTGAAGGGATGTGGAGTCTCTAGGGGCCTGGTGATGAATGGGAGTGTTGTCACTAGTCAGGTCCAGCTGCCTTTGTGCTGTCTTTATGCTGCGTGTTCTCCTATTATACCGCAAGCGCTGCATGTTTGGTGCACAGAGAGACAGTGTGGGCGAGCGTTGTTGTTAATGTGGATTGAATGAAACAATCCGAGACGGGCGTTAAGATGTTTACGTGCTGTATGTGTGAGAATATGCGTTAACACTTTCGATTAATGTCTTAAAGCTGTGCGTAGAACATCTAGACATTCACCCATGTGTACATCTGACTACACACACACCAGAAAAAACGGCTTCTCTCTCTTCATTTGCCTGGATAATTACGTGAGCGTCTGTGTAGTTGGTTTGGAATCAATATGAAAGGGTGTCTCCTCTGCCGGCATGTAGATTTTCTTTTTTTGTCCTCAGTGTGTGAGAAGTGAGCTCTGCGAAAATGCTGTCAAAGCAGAAGCTGAATAATTTGCCTACAGACACATTCATGATACAGTGACGTGTGTGTCCATAAATTTGCCTTCCAGAAGACTAGCTGTATGGTTCACATGGTTTGTGTGTATAAAGACAACTCATATCTCAGTGCAGTGGCCAGAGTATGATCATTGTGCGCACTTACGTGGAGGGTTATAGATAATAAACCCCAGCTTCTCTGCTGCGTATAGATGAATCAAGTTGTGGTTTGTGTTCAGTGGGTGGCACACAGGTTGTTGTGGGATGCAAAAAAAAAAAAAAAGTTTACATGCTTTATGATAAGGCAGTCAGAGCTGTTATACTGATAAACCTCACCAATAATTTCCATGGATGCTGATTCATGTGCAGACAGTCAATGTAGGAACCTGTGCTCCGGTTGTGTGGTCTGATTTCTGGGTGAGTCAACGAATCTAGCATGACTGTTCATAAATTGCTGCGTTCCCCATCTGGCAGGCATCGCTCTGGGTGCAGTGGTGGTATGTTGTTTCACTGTAGACTGGCTGTTCATGAGGTTCAGCACGATTATTTATCACTGGAGATTCATGCCCTATCAAGGTTGGCTTACAGCATTTTCCAGTTATTATTTGTTCTGCTTTCCATCCTGCTGTGATGGAAATGTTACTAGTGTAATCTTGGAAAGTGTGGATGTTTGCAAATGAGGACGCAGAGCTTCTGAGCTCTGATAAAGAGTCACACCTTCCTCCTTGTGATGCAGATCTTTCTGCTTGGGTAAAATCACATTTAATATTTTTGCGGGTCTAAAACTAGCTTTGATACATGTGTAGTGGGATAATCTGACACCTATATGTATGCGTCAGCCCTACTATATTAGAGTACAGGATACTTGTCATATTATTCCATTAAACAGCTACTGTTTTTATCATCCAGACAATTTTGTTCATTATATTTCAAGTGATAATACTCTAAAAAAACAGGCGTCAGGCTAAACTAACTCACCTTGCTGTTTATTATGAAAAGCATTTAGTGGTACAGGTGATAATGACAAAATTACAACAAGCCTCTCTGTTATTGTTAGATGCGCGCACACACACACTCTCTCTCACCTCCCTGTGCTTCTTCGGGGATCTAAATGGGAATCTGACTGGAGGTAAACATGTCATTGTGTAGAACAGCCAACAAACAGACAGACAGACCAGTTAATGGGGAGATGAAGGGATAGGGTTTAATAAGCAGTGTGGTGGATTTATTTAAAAGGGGCAATATTTACCAGTCTGGACAATGTCTGATTGACTTTAAATGGACCTCGCGGTATCTCACCACATCGCTTGTGTTTAAATTCTACTTATTTAGTTCTTTTCATTCATTATCATTTTCCCCTGATTGTGTCAAGTCCTTGATTTAGCTCCCATTGTAGGTTGTTTCTACTGAGGGAAGAGCCACACTTGGAAAAACTAAACATCGAAGTGGACTGTGGGACTGGGGCCAGGAGCAGTTTGTGGCCATTGGCGTGCGACAAGGATTTTAAAGATTATTGTACAATAGGAGCTTATAATAGTAATGTAGTCTATAAATTGAAGGAGGAAGATTCTGGCTGTAAAACGGTTCAGGTTGTGGCTCAGCTCTTCATTTTTGCATTCTTTCACTTTCACTGACTTGCTTATGCCTAAATTATGCTTCAGCGGGAAATCTACGTCATAACTTAACCGGAAACTCCCCGTAACCCTGTGCTGCAACCTGACGTCAGGTCAACAAAACCCACAACAACTGAACGGCAGGGAAGGTTACAGCGTAGGGGTAAGCGTGGTTTCTAGTTACGGTGTAAATTTCCCATAGAAGTCTAAATCGGGCTTTCTCTCCCTTTGTACCTTTTCTTCTACCATGGCAGCAACTCTCTAGAGTGCAATAGAAACAAGTCTTTAGCGGGCTTAATTCGTTTATTCCTTTCTTTCCGGCCTTTTTTCACCCTCCTTCACACTAGATTTTATCACTATTAGATGTTTAGCCATACCCCACTGCTATTGTAGCTTGAGTTTATGAATGAGCTCACTGAAGGTCATTTGATCACTTTGTGTGACGAAGCTCTGCACACGCAGCTCACACATATTTCTCTTATCTCTCGGTATGAAGGGGGGGGGAAAGAAAAAGTTGTTGAGTGGCTCACGCCTTCTCACCTACTTCCTCCCTCCCCTCCCCGGCTCTCTTTGTGCAAATCCCCATGGAGACAAGAAGGGAAGGAATAAAGAAAGTACGCTGGAGAGATTGCTAGAGAAACAGAGAGATAAAGAGGAAGAAAAAAGAGAACTTTAAGTCCCCTGATGTGTGTTGAGTGGCCGGTGGCAAAATAATCCCTCCTTACCTTCACACAACAGTCACACTAATGACCTTGCCTGCGCTCATCAGTAGACAGACCAGCATCTTCAGGGAGAGACAGATGGAGTGTGTGAGACGGTGAGTGTGTGTAAGTGGCCCCCTTCTTTGTTTGAGAGGGGGGGGGAGTACTCGCACATCAAGGATTAGAAAGGCTTAAAGATGTTACGCCTTGGCGGATGTGCGCATTTGTGCATCTTTTGTGAGGTGAGCGTTATCTCAAATGACGTCAGCACTAATAGAGAGTGGTGTTGCATTTGAAACACAGTCAGGTACAGAGGCTGCAGGAATACTGGCCCGCTGCTGTTATGAATGGACAATTTTAAGAGACGGGAGCATGTTCCTTTGGTTCATTTCTGTGTGTCATAATGGTCTTGTGTCGGGCCAGTGCGACCTTCTGTAAACAATAGAAACTCATTACGATAACCATCTTAAAGTTCTCTGCATTTCTTCCGGGCTGTCTGCAACCTCCTGTGGCTTTCGTCGGTGTATGGAGTATGCTCATTTTTACATGTAACCAATGTGATCTATACAATCTGTTTGTATAGTTGTTCTTGTAATCCTAAAAAAACATACGAAGATTAATCGTCTGTGGTTCTTTTGACTTTGACTGCCAACTGGACAAAACTAAACATCTGGTGACATCATTCCATGCTTTAAGAACATTGTTAAAAGATATTTTTTTACCGCTATTTCCAGACATAAGTTCCCTCATAGCAAGCAATTCAATTCAGACAATAATAATATTCAGGTGATCCCTTTTCATAACTTCTACTGCATCATAGCTTGCTGTGGTGAGTCACAAACCATATGAGTTTTTCTTTTTTTTTTGTAATTATTTTGTTAAAGTGTTACCAGAATGTTCAAGTTTAACCTGTATGTTTTTAATAAGAGAAGTGATGTGAAGAAAACACAGCTTGAAGAACTGCATTTTTCTTCCTTCTTTTTTTTCTTTTTTCTTTTTACCCTATGGCAGGAATCCAGAGAGAATTTGGACCCTTATCAGCCACTGTGATTGGCCAGTGGGTTCATATGAGAACCCTGGGACATGAGGTAGTGTGAAGCAACAGTGCCAATCAGAGGGAAGAGATGGAATGGGTGGAGAGAGGAGGGGAAAAGTGAAAAGGGAGTCTTGGCATCATTGCTTAGAACGGGAATTTAATGGTGTGTGTGTGTGTGTGCCTGTGTGTAGGTGTGTGTTAGTTTTCATAAGAATGGAAGAGATGGGAGGGGTGAACACTTGGATTGGGTCCAGGAGAACTGTTGTAAAATCCAACCTGGTTCTTTTCCTGTTTCGCCAGAGAGGATGGTCTAATTCTCACCGCTGCCTTTTCCTGACTTTTTTTCTTCCTCCAGGCCTGGAGAGAGAACAGCAGACGATGCACAGAAACTAGTTTGAAGAAGATTGAATTCTGTAGTAGAAGTGTAACTTCTACAAATGAAGAGGAGGATGAGGTCAACAAGGGTCACGATTGATTATTTCTGGCTGCAGCCGTGTTTATGGACTGCCATTGTGTTTGGCGAGCTTTAACAATTGTGCAGCAGAGTTAAACTTCACCCTTTACTCCTGGTCTCACAGCCTTGAGGCCTCCAAGGTTGTTTTAAAAGATCCAGACTTTGACCTCTAGGTTTGCTGTAAACACGGGGAAGTAAACCTAGAACCAATCAGATCATCTCTTGCCAAGGAAGTAACAAATATTGACTTAGATGACCACAAAATATGCTCATGTGACTTTTAGCTATTTTTATCTTGGTCCTATAAAACTGTGTATGGTGCAGTTTTACTGTTTAAAATCAATCTGTCTATAGTATATGTGATTTTTGCACCCCACTAACCACTTAACAAATGCTGTGCATAGGTGAGACTTGCTGGAGTGCTACACTAGTTTGTCTTGTGCATCGTTCTCATTCAAAACTGATATTATTATTATTAAGTTTAACAAAAAAAGGAACAAGCTAACATGTAGGCGAAGTAGATGCGCAGTGAAAGGAAATATTAATTGTGCGCTCAAGGACATTCCCTATTACAGCATCACCACCTATTGCATACATCCATTGGCAGTGTGATTACTGTTGCTTTTTATTTTATACTCACACTATTCCACTTTCAATAGAATTGCCATAGACCTGTTGAGAATATCAGAAAGGAAGGCAGTGAATTAATCACAATTTTCTTTTTGTGGTTGCATGTGTAAAATACTAAATGATCCTACTCCTACAAAAATGTTAAACTGTAATTTTTAAAACGTTGACTCTTAGCCTGACTGTAATGTAGACACAACCAATTAGTTAGTGGAGGCTTCTTAGCGAGCCTCGTCAGGCAAAGCTTGGCCTTGGGCCTTAATACTGCTGCAGCTGCAGACAGCAAAGTCTGAGCAAAGTCTTGAGCTGTAATGGCGCACCAGTGTCTGTCTGTAGACTGCTTTAAAATGGATGACCAAGCACAACCCCCGTAACCTCTGGACTTGCTGCCCCAGAGCCTGCCAGCTTCCTCCATTCAGACTAGGGAAGGAACTCAGGGGTGGTACTCCCACATACGGGCACATAAGCACAGCTAGAAGAGTTCCAAAAGGTGATAGATTAACATATTCATGTGCTCCTTACAGGCTACATATGGCTAAACACTGTGTTCTATATATTGTAGTTTGTTGTATTCACTGCTTTTATATTATACTCAACAACTTCTAGTTCTTGCCATAAAGGAGAAAAAGCACAGATAAAGTTTAATTTGACAGAATTACAGTGAACCAGTGTTATCAGATGATATTGGTCTATTGGTGCGATATGCGCTGAACACATTCCACAACAGAGTGCAGAAGGAGGGTGTTTTCAATATTGGTGTGCTCACCTAGTTTGTCCATTATAGCAGCTCAAGGTCACTTTTATGTACAGCGTTGCCTGAAGTTTGTGTAACAGTCAAGCTGTTTGTGAGATGCACTGTTGCAAAGTTAATAAACAAGAACCATGACATTTCCCTTTTTTGATATAACATGTTATATATACTGTTTATATAATATCAAACCTGCATTAGTGTCAACCCCCAAAATCAGTATGAGCCGGGCCCCGATCTCTTTGGCTTTCTATTATCCGTGCATGATTTGCACTTTGGTGAGCCAGGCAGGAGGGCAGAAAAAGAGAGTGAATCTGGTGGAAAAAATGAAAGTGATAAAGACAGAGAGGGAGTGAAAGAACACTGAAAAGAGGGGGAAAAACCTCTGTAACCATCTGCCTTTGTGCCAACAGTTGGTTACTGTAGCAACCAGTAAAAAGTCATTATCTTTAATTGACATGGAGGCATGTTCAGGTGTTTTCAATTGTATCTTTTTTTTTTCTTTCTGCAGTGACCCCACCTATCCCCTAGTTTTTCTGTGTGTGTGTGTGTGTGTGTGTGTGTGTGCGCGTTTTATAGAGAGACCATCAAGCCGTTTTCTTCTGTTCCTCAGGCTTGATGCTTCTGGGTGTTTAGGCGGTTTAAAGCTGCATACACACTGGAAGCGATTCACTCCTCGCACATCGCTTTGAAGCTGAACAACATTCCAGGCTCTGGTTGCCTAGGTGACCCACTAATGTATATATTACTAGCTCATATGCCAATCATCGGTATTCTTCCCTCTCATTGGTCATTGCTTCAGTTGCTTGCCTGGAAATTTAGAAAAGTTTATCTTTTGCCTACTTCCTGTCACCAGCAGTTATTTCTCCTGTAGTTGCTTGAAGTCGTGGAAAGTCTCTGAGTTGATTATTGAGCAGATGTCAAAAGTGACCAGAGAGCAATTTAAAGATAAAAAATGTCATGAAGATTAAAAGTGAATGGCAGTAGAGACAGGAGACGGTGGTTGGTAAGGCTGAGGACACAAGAGCATTGAAGGTGGTTGTCTGTGATTTTTATGTTGAGGCTTGTTAGGGCAGATGAGCGATGAAGTCGTCCTGTCTGTAGACCATTAGCCAACCGCAAGTTCTAAGCACTTACCAGAAGCTCCTTGTGTTAACTCCCTGCCGCAGCACAAAGTCCCTCTTTCTCTTCTGTTTGTTTAGTTGGAAACTCTTCTTGTTCCTCCCTAATATTTCTTAATACTTCATTTGTGATTTTGCGCACACCTACGCCTCACAATACATTCACTTTGAAAAAACTTTGATTCTTTTCTTTGGCTCATTTCTTTTTCTTTTATAATGTGGTACACCCAAGTTCTTGGAAGGTTGTATTTACCAATGGAAAATAATTTATCTTTTTCTTTGAAACACTCGAAATGAAAAACACAATTTAACTCTGGCGTCAATATAAGCTTTCACAAACCATTTGTACTTTTCAAATCAATTTTTCCATTTTGTACAATGAGCCGTTTCTCACCATCCCTAGCTCAGCCGATCAGTATAAGAGTACAAAAAAAAGCATCCAATTCAACAAAAAAATTATTACACAAACAAAGCCTGCGTTGGGGTGTTCTGTCTCCAACTATTGTTTGAATCTGGGTTGTGCCTTTAATTCTAGGGAGCCTGTCAAAAGCAGTTGGCGGTGCTTTGTCCAGGTGTACCTTTTTATTACTACGGTCTGCTTTATTAGCCTTCCACAGAGCAGGAGAGGACAGAAAGAATTGACTGGAGATGCGAATGAAGGTGGCAACTATTGACTAGTTTGTCTTCTCTTGCTTCTGGCAGGGTGCAATGATGCTACAAGGATGCTGCTGTCCAGGCTAGCCCATTAGCACCTAGACTCCACACATGACAACATGACAAGAACAGACCACCACATGCAATGTGGCATTCGCAGGCTTGCTGCGCCGCTTTCACAGCCACCACTTTGCTTCAGCAGCCTTCTGTAGAAATAGCTTTAAATCATCTTCCACTTCCCCCTCAGTCCCCCTTTTTTTCGTTTCTGTCATTTTCCTTTTTAATTGGTCTCAAGATTCAGCAGTGCATGAACACTTCTGTGGCAAAGAGGAGTGTGGGGGGGGGGGAAAAGTTTATTTAAACGTTCAGTGTGTAAGCAGAGAGTTGTGAGCATGTGAGTTAGAGGGCTTGTGTATATTGTTAGATGTGAACGTGCCGTATCTATGTTGGAGCATATGTTGTAGGTGTAAGTGGCTTTTTTTGTGTGCGTGAAGACCATCTGTCACCTAGTAACGGTTTGGGTGATCTCTGGCTGATGTAAGAGCTCCCTGTAGGGATCATAGAGCATAATTATATACAAAGCCTGCAGGTCACAAGTACAGATGGAAAGAGTTTAGCAGCATTGCGCTTATACTCTCTGTGATTTGAAGAGAAATTATTGTATTTCTTTAATGTCAAAGTGAAAAATGATCACATGTAAAAGCCTTGGCAGCTGCAATTTTCTGAATGGCGTGTCTTTAATGTATCAGCAGGTTATTAACGTCTCTCTCTTTGATGATATCCTGCATAGAGGCTGACTGTAAAATGTATATATTGTTTTCTTTTCAGGGTTGTGTTTAGAAAGTCAATTAAAGAACCTTTCAAGCTCCTATCACATCTCAAGGAAATCTAAATGAAAGATAGATATACTTTGTATAATTTGGCTTTAGGTTTCTGACGTCAAATCAGCCACCAGACTTGTTTGGTCTCCTCTCGCTTTCCTTTAACAGTCCAAAGCAGGAAGCAGGGAATGCAGAGGATGCACACATGTGCACTGCTTATATGCTGCACAATTGAAACTTTCCTTCGTATTAGGACAAAACAATGGAAGCTGTACCAGTAACGTCAAAAAAACAAAAAAATGTTGCAATCAAGCCTTTGCCCCTGAGTTTATTCTGGCTGTCAAAATCTTTGCAGCGGCTGATAAAGTAATAAAAATTAAGCTCTGGTGGCAGCGGCATCGCTCCGTGAGTGCACACAGCTTTCCTGTCTTGTGCACCATCTGGAAAACACACCCAGCACATCTATTAAGCACTTACTCCAGCTAAGGACGAGCGCTCCGCTGAAAATGGGTTAATAATGACAATTAAATTGAAGGTAATGTCAGCAGTTGATCTGCCACTCACAAATCATATTATTTTATGTGAATAGCTTTCTGTGCCTAGGAGTGGAATTGCAGTTTTGAATAAGTGTGAGTCACTGAGCCGAGCTATTGAAAATCTACAAAATTGCATTATTTTGTTTTATCAAGACATTCTCTTACTACATGAAGACTTTCCACCCAGAGGCCAGAGCGCAGAGTCGGCTATGTTCTAATATTTAGGATGTAAAGGATAGAAAGTTCTGCTTGGCTCTGCCGTTCTTTCAGACGTATCAGATGCATATGACTTCTTTCCTAGTTTATGCACTTTTTTTTTTTAAATTGAGGAACTCTATTTGGTGTGGTGTTATTTTATCACATTCATAGTTTATCATAATGCAGTGGCACATGGACGTGTTTATTAGCAAAGACAAATGCAGGCACATGATATCCACCTGTCAGTGCTGCGAGATGGAGGTCATCCCTAGTGCTAAAATGAGGCGTACACACACACACCATCAAACCAATTACACTAGTAATTAGAACTGGAAGCTCATTCAGGTGGAAGATTGCCAGCTGAGTTTAAAAACCCACCTGCTAACCGCTCTCTGCAAAATGTTGTCAGATTTAGGCATAAAACCGCCACGTACGTCCATGTTTTTGTTTACTTTCTGAAAGCCTGCCCCCGTGTCTGCGTTTAATGCTCTCCGTCCTGCCTTGTGCATTGGATATATTTGCGTATGTTCTATATTCGTGTTTGTCGGTTTTTGTTTGTGCTGTTGCATCACATTTGGCTAGGAGGACAGGGTGGCTGTATTGGATGTCTGAATGTGTGTATACAGTTGTGCTGATGCTGACAAGCCTTCTAGCAGGGGAGCAGGGATCAGATGTATGCTAATATCACCAGCAGACAGTCTGCTAGTCTGACAGAGGCCCGGCTGCAAGGTTAGGCACTGCTGCAGGAGAAAGAAAACTGAGAGACAGAGAGGGAGACATGATAAGAAATGAAGAGAGGGGGATAGAAAGAAAAGGACGAAGGTAAAATTACATAAGGGTCAAGGGCATTAAAAGAAATAAGTACGCCAGTTCATGTCAGGCTGAGGGAATTAAGAAGCAGGGAGAGCGAAGGTCCACAGATAAACTTTTGTGCCAAAGGAAAACACAGGCCATCTGTCCTTCTGACCTTGCATGCAAAGCACCAGTTGTTGCTGTTGTTGTTTTTGTTGTTGTTGTACAGCCTGTTAAACAGGGAATTTCTCGGGCAAATGTAAAAGAGCGTGTCTTAAAAAGGCAGTGCTTTCAGTTGGCTCCATCACACATCTGGACTGAAGCCAATCGATCATTTTAATTTCATATTTTCATTCATCCTGTAGATTAATCTGTTAATCAGGCAAATAGTCTCGCTGTTAACCCTGAAGTGAGCGTTACTTTTTTCCTGCTTCAATAACAGTCCGATACACAAAGATATTTTAAGTGCAATGATTTGTCCATAAACTCTTCCTTTTGTCATGCCACTTGAACCTTGCTCTTTCCTAGTTTTTAGCTCCTCCAAATCTTTAGACATAGTCTTGAAATTCAGATTGGACTGTGAATGCAGTCTTTGCTTTGGCTATTTTATTCTCAGTAGTTTTTGTTTATTGCCTCCTCCTGTTTGTCCAGGAGCATTGTCTCCTCGGGGGTCCGTCAGAGGGAATAGCTGCATTGGAGTGACTTACTAATAATGCTCAGGAGCCTTCTGAAAATATAGCTGCAATTAATGTTAAGGTGTATTGTAATTAAAATGATGGTGTTTTACAATGTATGGAGGTATTAATCATTTTTAAAGGTATTATACTCCCATTAGTGTTTCAATGCACATGTTGTGGAATGCAAATATGTACTGAGGCAGAGAGGCTGTGGGGGGTATGATATTTGCCTTTTTTTTTTGTTGTTGTTTTTTGTTTATGCTGTTATATCAATGTTCCATCAGATCATGCTAATGCACAAAGTGTACCACATGTGATCCTGCAAATGGAAAGATGTGACTAGCTGAAGCTATTCCATAGAGTGACCGTAATCCGAGTCAGCGCTAACCAGCGCTTCTGAATCGGGACCTGGCTATGTGATGGTTTGGTTGCTGCGTTAATATTTCTGTTTGTCATATCAAAATATGTTTTTAACGAGTTTATAGGAATTACTTTTTTTAACTTACTATGAAATATGAGAGCTATAGGTCGATTGATTCAGCCTGTGCAAAAGTATTTTTGTAGGAATCATTTATTGCAGTTGGGTGTGCTTGTGCGGTTTGTTTGCCTGGCCACATGTGAAATATGTTAGCAGTGGTATGATTGCAGTGTTTGTCTTCTGTTGATGCATGCACACAATGGATGGAAAGAGTGAGGGTATTTGTATTTCCTGTTTGGTGTGTGATTGATGGATGTGCTGCATATGTGGAAAAGGCAAATGCCTTCTGTTTAAGTGGTTACGCTGAATGCACTGCACCACAGAGCACTTCGTGTAAAGGGCAGTGAATGTGAAGTGCGGAGGCATTTACATATAGATGTATATACATTATTTGAGTCACTGTAAGACCCACGTCTGTGCGCTTCGCTGGTTAAGTGATGTTTAAAATGAGTTGTTTCTAACTCAGCATTCATATCAATTAATTCCTTTCCACTGCGAGCCGACCCACCCTGAACAGGAAGCAGCATCAGTGGAAGGACTGTCGACACCCACACACAGCCCCAATGCGTTGGCCACAACCCTAGTATCTTACTAATGGACAGCAAGTCTCCAGAGGAGGGGCAAAATGGGAGCAGGCGATGGAGAAGGGATTCTTGACAGATGGGAATCGGAAATCTATATGATGATGGTAATGTTCTGGGTGAGACTAGAGAAGTACAACTAGCTGCAGACCTAATTCATCCAAGGGGGGGTAAGGGGGGGGGGGGGGCACGCTGTGGACGAAGACAAAGGAAGGGTCATTCACTCTTGAATCTTCGAGAATACAGGAGAGAGATTTTTTTTTTTTTTTCCCCCCTGCTGCCTCTCTGTCATCATCATAATCCTCATCACCACACTGCACACTTCATGACTATTTCATGACCTTTGTTTCTGTCAACTCCCAGCCTTTCCTGAGTGTGTATTACTCTACAACCAGAAGGTTTTCTGGGAAACTCGGCTTCCTAGTTTGTCCTTGCTTAGCACTGTTCACACTGTACTGTGTGAGATTCTCTGAGGCATATCTGATGCTTTTGGCAGCAACTTAAGAAAAGTGATAAAGTACTCCTTCTTTTATCAGAAATATTATTTCTACTATACTTTTCTTTGACTCTATAATCTATAAAATACTTGACCTTTACTAACAGTGTTGCACTTCAACTCAACATTTATTTCTATCACAACTATTTTTCTGACTCTGACTTTAAAATTCTTTCTCCGTAGATATAGCTTTCAGTCATGGTCATCCCATTCAATCCATATGGACTCTCTCTTGTCCAACATTTCCAGTCTGTAAGGATTTCTGTGTGTATCAAAACAGGCCTGGCTGTCATCCTCCCTTGCTAACTGTTGTAACTCTGTAATGAAAGGAATGCAGCCAACTCTTGAAAGCTGGATGGCCTCACGGGCCATGCAGCTACAAAGGGACTCTCCCTTGCTGCCCTTTGTAGCACGTGTTATCAGAGGTGGGACCAAGTCATTGTTTTGCAAGTCTCAAGTAAGTCTCAAGTCTTTATCCTCAAGTCTCAAGTCAAGTCTCAAGTAATGTCAGGCAAGTCAGAGTCGAGTCTCAAGTCACTGGTGTAAAAGTCCGAGTCAAGTCACAAGTCTGAAACTTTGAATTTCAAGTCCTTTCGAGTCTTTAAAAAAAAAAAAAAAAGAAAAATAATGTTGCCGTTATGCTAAATGTAAATATTAGACCATGTAATTTTAAAATCTGTGTTTTTCTCAACACATGACAAAATAGTGAACTTAGAAAATATACACAAATTGTGAAATTGCACCTCTTTAAAATGCAGCTCAATTAAACCTAGCTCCAAGAATAATTTTCACCGACAGTTCTGAGATAAGCTGCATGTTATTCTTGGATGCGGTTATAGGACCAGCTTTAAAATCGCATGACAAAAATATCATACACATTAAAAAAAACTGCATCACCAACGTAGCCTGGACAACATTTGCTAGTTAGATGAAGTCAGCTATCTCATCGTAGCATATTTATATGCATATTTATAATCATACGGTTCTTGGAGTGAGTGCATACACTCATGAAGTTTAGTAACTTCAGGTCACTGCAACAAGCCCAGGTACAGTTTACCGACGGATGGGTGCAGGACCTTGAAATGCACCGTGTAGAACGAAAGACCATCGTACGTATCATAAGTTTACCAGTCTCACAAATCGTCGTCATAAATACACATTCCTTAACCGTTTATTAATAGGACCTTTGAGCTCAACGGTAATTAATTAGTAGTGGAAATAATTTCTGGTAGCATCACAGAAATGTAGCAGTGACAATAATACTGTATGCTGTAATCGTACTGGGCAATTGGTGATACAAAACAACTGTTTTATCCTGTGAATAAAAGTATATGTTTTTGTCAATGTACCATAATAACAGAGGCGAAACGCAATATTGTGTCAGGACAATTCACTATTTATGCACAATAAACACAATAAATAAAGGAGCATAGCGCGACAATTTCTGTTCAGCGTCAGACTTGCTTGTAACCTATATCACCAATTATGTTAAGAAAAATGACGTATTAAGTACTAAAAAACACTGACCTTCGTGTAAATGCTTGGAGCAGACTAACCTGTGAGCTGGAGTGTTCTGGGACGTTATATTTGATCTTTGAATGGCTGCAATCCAGGCCATCCGTCGCGTCTTTGTTACTTCGGAAACATGGCTTGAACAATTTCTCTTCAACGTCGTAATCCGATAACAACCGATCTCTTTACCCGTCGGCTTCCCGTGGCTGTCATGCGACCGGCTATTGCAGTTAATAATACAACGGCTTCTTGACATTTTTGTGTTTCTTTTTATCGCTGTATAACTGATTTTAATTGAAAGCCTGCGTGCGCTAGTACCGCTTGCCACGAGTTCCCAGAATCCTTTGCGGTTCTACCCGTGAATGACGTCACATTTTCAATCTCCATATAATATGCTTGTTAAATTTTATATTTGGGGTAAAATATCAAGTCTTTTCAAGTAAACCGGTTCAAGTCCAATTCAAGTCCCAAGTCATTGGTGTAAAAGTCCAAGTCAAGTCACAAGTCTTAGAACATTTTTTCAAGTCAAGTCTAAAGTCATAAAATTAATGACTCGAGTCTGACTCGAGTCCAAGTCATGTGACTCGAGTCCACACCTCTGCGTGTTATTCTGAACTTCATGCCCTGACGCCCCAGCATTACCTTAAGGCTGAACTCCAGTACCTCACAGACACATCATATCTGCCTCTACTTTGTCCTTGAGGGAGAGCGAGTGTCCTAAAGGGCTGGTTCAGTCAAGGCAAGATTGCTGTATCTTTCCTGCTTTTAAACAGTTTAAAAGGAGGGAATGAAATAATCAGGCAAATGGAGATGTGGTATTTGGGTAGACCATGCTTATAATGCTATTTGCGATTACACAGGGGGGTGAGTGATGGGATGGGTCAGACTTTGACCCTTGTATCCTCTGCGCCTCACCACGCCCTCCCTCAGGGAATTCCAATCTCCAACTCACATGACCCAGGTTGCTGACCTCTCTCTCTCCTTCCTCTTGTACCCATTCTCGTTAGTGCACATGGAGAGGATGGGGGTACAAACTTCACACCCTCCTTTGCCTCCCTACAGTGCCTTGCCCTCCTTTCCATCTCCTGTCATTCTGCCTACTGTCACGTTTCAGGGTCGAAGGCAGATACAACGCAGGCCTTAAACCAGCCCAGGGCCTCGAGATGGTGGTATGCGGCTGGACATGCGCAGCAGACACCAGGCCTCGGGGTGAACTAGGAAACTGTCTGCCTGACTATTCTGCACCTGGACTGCTGCACTGAGACTAGCTAAGCACAAGCAGTGGTGTCTTTATGGGAAAGAGGAAATGTATTCCCCTAATGACTAGATCTATTGTGTGAAATGCTGCACTTAGGCTGCCAGCAGACGTGCTGTAGAAACAAGCTGAATTGTGCAGTTGCAGTTTAATATAAATTCTGTTTCTGTCAGTGACTTTGGTGCAGCCGTCACTCAGCGAGACATTTCATTTTTCTCTATTATTCACTGTGTTGGAAACTATTGCATCCTCACAACAGACCAGCAAAAATAACATCAACACTTTTTTTTGTTGCTACTTTTTTCTTTTTAAGCCTATCTCCTTGTCATACACACACACGCGTGCATGCACACACATTAACTTGCACTCTGCTCTAGTGAATATGTGGGCTGACTGTCACAAAATCTATATGAACTTGGAGGTCCATGTACACCTTGCACACACGGGAACATAATTAGAAAAAGATAGGTAGGGTCAGCAGAGCAGATGCTAGCAGGGCATCTGTAAGAGTGCTGAGCCTGGCCAGCCGCCAAGTCCATATAGAATTTTGGAGTGCTTGACTGCACTTAATCCAGACCCTCACTGCTGGTCGCAAACATGACCTATTTCACACATGAAGTGATCATCACCAGGATCTTGATTACATAGGATACATTCTGGGTCATCTTTATGTGCACGCATGTGCAAGCTCAGATGAAACATTCATGCTAATGTGGTTCTTCACTAGGGTTTCCTTACTTATCTGTAAAGGTAATACCCCCTCTCAGCTCATGCAGTAGACAGCTACTTCAAGCATGTCACAACAGTTTACGCTACAGAGATAAGTTTTACAAGCTAGCAATGCAAAAACAGAGCCCGCAGACCTACCAGAAATCCCTTTTGGTTTACTCTGGGGGAATAAAAAGAAATGCAGTATATGCAATTTATAATAAGTGACATTGCTGTACAGACTAGCAGTAGCTGTAAAATTAAAGGTTACCACCTATGAGGGATCCACTAATAATATGGCAGCTACAAATATGTATTGTAGTATGTATTGTATTTATTGATGGTCTTGAGTACCATGCAGCTTTTTAATTTCATGTCTGTGAAGGATGTCTGTATACAGCACAGCAAAGGATCATGTAGACACTGTATATTAAGAAATGATTATTATTATTATTATGCTGAATAGATGTTCAATTAAGTCAGTGGACCATGTCCAGGGGCAGCAGGTCTCTTTTCTTTCTGGTGAATGCAGTTGAGGGATCTGCTGAGGTCATCTGTGTAATGCGAACATAATTAGGTCAGTGAACAGGTTTGTTATTAACCCACAGATACCTCGATAAATACCACAGTGCAGTCCTTCCCATCCAGTTAAAGTGGTGTGTGTACATTCATATACTATCAAGCAAGTAGACACACACATGCCCAGCGAGAGAAGGAGATGAATTAATCACAATTCCTAGGTCATATTCGTATTTGATCCTATCGACCATCAAGTCAGGCTGTACACAGTGTATAATGCATGTTGTTATTATAGGGATTTGGTCCACCTCTGTGAGCTTTGATGCATTTTTCATGCATGTTTCCTCTATAAATATCAAAACACGAGGTATTCTATTTGATATGGATTCCTTTTCCTGCTGGTGCTGGGTTATACACCTGGTTAAGCACAGGGGCACTCTTGTCTCTGTAATTTTAATCCACAGCCTGAGTGGAATTTACTTTTAGCAAAACACTAGGCTTCAGCTGGGAACTTTGATTAGTGGCACTCCCTTTCAAATGAAACTCAGAAATGCAGTATATAAAAGATGTAGTAGTCATTACATAGCAGGTTGGGTGTAGCTTTTTTTAAAGTCTACACTATTTTCTAACACACACAAGTTTCTTACCATTTTTTCTTGTCATTGTTCGTATCTCTGGTGAATCAGAGTTGGACAGTGAGGTTCATTTTAGGGAATCCGCAGATCTGTGTTGCCTGACAAACTCGATTCAAAAATAATGAAGGCTTTGGCTGCTTTTGTGTTCTCTGTCAAAAGAGCTGTTCGTGATTAATAGTGGTTTTAATGTCTGTTTTTACTACATAAATGACTCAGTTATGACATGGAGGGGGTGGTCTCCATCATTTTGAAATGCAGTGCATGCTATCTGTCTGAGAGCTTAACAAGATTTTCATTCCATACAAATTGTGTTGTAACACCCTTTCATGCCTCATCCTTTCCCTTTTCTTAACTTATTTTTAGACCTAATTTACCAGTCGAATAAATAATACTGAGATGAGCAACTAAGCATCTCTATATGGTCTTATGTGTTTTTGCCTTTTTCTTACTTGCAATGCAGCCATTTCTTGCTTCTGATTTAGGTAAATATGCATGACATTAATGATGGTACAGGAGCCAACTCTTATCTGTTTGGTTATAAACATAGGAAAACATGTTTTTGATGGAAACAAGTCAGCCAACAGGCAATGCAGCCTTTTAAAATGCAGATGGCTTTCCCTAGTTGGCCAATTAGTAACTTTAGCTCTGGAACACTTATCTTCTTTCATCTTCCTGTGTGTGTCTTTCATTTAGGGTGCCGAGAGCTTGGTGTGCCTTTTTCTACAAGAGTGTCGTGCTACTTGTGTGCATATGTTTGCGTGCACAGTCGTTTGTCTGTTTGCTGCAGTAGTGAAAGAGCTACATTACTTTCCTCCAATGTTGCTGCGAGTGAGGCAAACCAACCAGACTGTTAGAAGCCAGATAATAAGCCAAAACACACATTGCGTTGCAATGAACATGAGAATGAAATGTGGAAGGCACCACTGTTAGCACTGCAGTTCTGGCAGCATTAAAATTAAATGAGTTAAACTGGGAAAAAATTGCCTTTAACTGAGTTACAGCTGGGTTAAGTAATATGCAGCATTCCAACAGCTTTACCACTGACCTCAATCTTTTCAGGAAATATTCAGTGGAGGAATAGGATCAGAGATTAACAATTGTTAACAGAACACAGGCACATAGTAGGAATTTAGATGCGAGGCACAGTAGCTAAAGGTTATCATTAGAATAGTGGAATTTTTTTTTTTTGTATATCTCTAGATTAAATCTCACTTTTGTCTCTCTCTTTCTATCATGCAGGACCAAGCCTCAGACCAGTGAGCTTCTCTTGCATGGAAACCCTGCTTCCTTGGCAGCCTGCTCCTCTCTCTAGAGCTCACGGCCAGCATGGCAGGATGAGCCTCTGCCAGCAACGATGATGGCCAAAAAGCAAGATCCGCGGCCACCCACCTACAACCTGGTTGTGCTTGGGCTGTCCGGCACAGAGAAGGAGAAAGGGCAATGCGGTGTGGGCAAGTCCTGCCTGTGTAACCGCTTTGTCCGGCCAAGTGCAGATGACTTCTACCTAGATCACACCTCTGTTCTCAGTACCAGTGACTTTGGAGGGCGTGTAGTGAACAATGACCACTTCCTATACTGGGGAGAGGCTGTAAGGACAATGGAGGAGGGGTCAGAATGCCGTATAAATGTGGTGGAGCAGACTGAGTTCATTGATGATCAGACGTTTCAGCCACACCGAAGCACGGCACTGCAGCCTTACATCAAGAGGGCAGCTTCCACCAAGCTGGCTTCAGCTGAAAAGCTGATGTACTTTTGCACAGATCAGCTGGGGCTGGAGCAAGACTTTGAGCAGAAACAGATGCCGGAAGGCAAGCTTATGGTGGATGGCTTCTTACTCTCTGTAGATGTTAGCAGGGGTATGAACCGTAGCTTTGAGGATCAGATGAAGTTTGTTACCAACCTATATAACCAGCTAGCAAAAACAAAAAAGCCTGTGGTTCTGGTCCTTACCAAATGTGATGAAGGTGTTGAGCGGTATATTAAAGACTCACACACTTTTGCCCTAACTAAGAAGAATCTACAGGTGGTAGAAACCTCAGCACGTTCCAATGTCAATGTTGACCTAGCCTTTTTTACACTGATTCAATTAATAGACAAGAGTAGGGGAAAGCCCAAGATTATCCCCTACTTTGAGGCACTGAAACAGCAGAGTCAACAGATTGCCTCAGCCAAAGACCGCTATGAGTGGCTGGTCAACCGAATTGTAAAGAACTACAATGAGACCTGGCCTGTTGTCAGTCGGCGCATGCAGACTGCCCCCGAGTACAAGGACTATGTTTTTCTTGAGGGCACTGCTAAAGCCAAGAAGCTCTTCCAGCAGCATGTGCATAGACTTAAACAAGAACACATAGAGAAACTTAGGAAGCTCTATCTAAGTACTCTGCCACAGGCACTGTCTACACTCTTACCACAGTTGGATGAGATAGACCACTTGAGCTGGTCTGGAGTTCAGAAAGTCCTGGAGACTAAAAGAGATTTCTGTCAGTGGTTTGTTGTGCTAGATGATACACCTTGGGAGACCACAACACACATTGATAACATGGAAGATGATCGCATCCCACAAGACCTACTGGAGACACCAGCAGCGGAAGCCATTTATGAGTCCCATCTGGAGCAGCTAAGGAAGGAGCGGAAACGGGCTGAAATGAGATGGGAGTTCAAGGAGAAGTTAAGTGTCTCTCCTTTTATCACACCAGGGAAGCCATGGGAGGAGGCCAGAAGCTTCATCATGAATGAAGAGTTCTACCAGTGGCTGGATGAAGCTGAATATCTGGATATCTACAATAAACACCAGAAAGAAATCATCGACCGGGCCAAAGAAGACTTTCAAGAATTGCTCCTTGAATATTCTGAGCTCTTTTATGAGTTAGAGTTGGATGCAAAACCGAGTACAGAGAAAATGGGAGCCATTCGAGAAGTGCTGGGGGAGGAGCAAAGATTTAAGGCCCTTCAGAAGCTGCAGGCAGAAAGGGATGCTCTTGTACTGAAACATATCCACTTTATCTATCACCCCACAAAGGAATCCTGTCCCAACAATCCGCACTGTGTGGATACTAAGATAGAGCAGATACTGGCCTCCAGATTCCCAACTCGGTACCCTTCATCAGACTGTGCGAGACTGGAAGGGGGGAGAGCTGAACGGATAAATCTTGTCATTCTAGGAAAAGATGGGCTAGCCAGAGAGATGGCCAATGAGATAAGAGCCTTGTGCACCAGTGACGACCGGTACGTGTTAGATGGAAAACTGTATGAGCTGACCCTCCGTCCCATAGAGGGCAATGTACGTCTCCCAGTTAATTCCTTCTACACACCAACCTTTACACCACATGGCTGCCTATGTTTGTACAATTCAAAGGAATCTCTCTCCTATGTTGTTGAGAGTATAGAGAAGCTTAGAGAGTCGACTATTAGCAGAAGGGAAAGGGAAAACAGCTTATCTCAACTGCCACTGTCCCTCCTTCTGGTCACCAAGAGGGGGGTGGGGTCCATAGGGGATATTGGAGGGGAGACAGCTCAAACTCTCATACAACAAGGGCAGCAGGTAGCTGCAAAGCTACAGAGTTCTTACCTAGACCCTGCCTCTCCAGGCATGGGTTATGGCCGCAATGTCAGCGAGAAGCAGATCACTCAGATGTTGAAAGGACTCTTAGAAATACGTAGAAACATAGGGAGCAGCTCCCCTCCACTACCTCCTCCATCCTCCAGAGACTCTCAGTCCCAGTCAATGCTCGAGGCAGACCTGAGGATAGTCATGTGCCTGATGTGCGGAGACACCTACGACCTAGACCAACTCCTTGCTCCCTTCCTTTTGCCCCAGCATTGTCGTCCTTCCTCGAGCCTCGGTGGTGGCACCTCTGTTCTGCTGGATCTTAGTATAGGAGGTCAGAAGCAGAATATCGAGCTGTCATTGCTCTCTTTCCATTCCTCATTAGCCCTTCGCAAGGCTGGGCTCGTCCATGGCTACATTGCTGTTTACTCTACTCGCCGCAAGGCCTCTTTGGAGACATTATGTGCTTTTCTGTGTGAGGTACAAGACATCATCCCAATCCAGTTATTAGCAGTAGGGGAGAGCCAGATGGAGCTGTCAGATTCAGACTCTGCTAAGGAACAAGTTATTCAGGGGGAAGAATTGGCTCATGAAATAGAGGCAAGATTTAACACGGTAATATGTGGACATGGTGGCGTAGTAGGTGGTCTTCATAAGATAGATCTCTTCCAGCCTTTCTTAAAAGAGGCGATGGAGAAGCGCACCATTGTTGAGGCCACACACATGTATGACAATGTAGCAGAGGCATGCACCAATGAGAGCGTCAGCCCTCGTGGTGGCTCTCCCAGCCCGGTTACACTTTTGGACTCAGAAGATGATATTGATCCATCACCTCCTTACCCTACCCTGAGGGAGGATACTCTCAGCTCCCAACTGGGAAGCTTCAAGCTGTCAGAAATGGATTCAGATGATCCCTTCTCTTTCATTTCCGAGCTTAGCACTTTTGAGAGCAAGGTGAACAACAAAGTTCCTCCACAAGTGAAGCCCAAGCCAGTCCTTAAGGTTAATCTTGGCCCTTACATGGACCAACAGGGAGGCACCAACCGCCGCTCTTTGCCCCAAGCTGTCACCTGGGCCCGAGGTAGTGATGGTGGCTATGACCCCTCAGACTATGCTGAGCCAATGGATGCTGTGAGCAAACCTAGACACACAGAAGAGGAAAATATTTACTCTGTCCCACATGACAGCACACAGGGCAAGATTATCACCATCCGCAATGCCAACAAGGGTCATTCAAATGGGAGTGCTGGGGGGAATGGGTCAGACAGTGAAGCTGATAGCAGTTCACTGGAGCGCAGAAGAAAATTGTCTGCGATTGGCATAAAGCCTAAGCTTTACAGAGACAGATCCAAACGGCTTGGGAAGTTCAGCAATTTTAGGACGAGCTTTTCTATCGGCAGCGATGATGAGATGGGGAGTTCATTCAAGGCGAGCCAGGATGACGAAGCACTTAAGAAAGACAACTCCACTGAGGATAGTGAGGATCCTAAAAAGAGAAATATTCTCAAAAGCCTGCGCAGAACTAAGGTTAGTGTTCATGCAACTATCTGCTTAAGTTCAATATGAGTGCCATTTTGGTTTAAAAAATTCTGTAAATTAACTCATAAATTCAGAGCACTTTCTTTTTCTTAGTTTAGCAGTTTCCAACACAACAGTTACCAAGCTTTATTGCCAAATGTTCAGTATTTATTATTGAACCAATCGCCTACTCAAGTGCATTTTAAACTGTAAAATTTTCTTGATAACCTCCTCACGTCCTTTAATTGTTTTGGCAGATTAAAGTGTCTAATGCTAAAGTAAGGTAAAATTATTTTTTAAGCAAAAGAAGAAAACATTTGTAATGGTTAATTTTAAATATTCAAAACATGCCAGGTTTACTTTTTAATATATTTGCCTCACATATAATTATAATGTATAGAAAATCTGTATGAAAAATACCTCAAAGAGACAAGTGTGTTTACATATAGTTTATATAAATTCATCTGTATACATGTAGAAAATAGACGCATAAAATGTCCATAATCTCTCCAATATGATTAGTTCTTGTTTGAGATTGAACAGCTGTTTGCTGTTGCGATTAAATGTGTTCCTAACTAAACTCAAGGAATTTCTAATGAGTTGAGAAAGATCTGTCTTCTCTGAAGCTTAGCCCACTGATAACATGACATATACTGTAGGGGGTTTGTATAAAAGGATGTCTGCAATATTTTTTCACTGACCGCTCTGTGGGATCCCTCTAAACTACCCAGATCATCAGAGATAATGGAGGCAAACTCTGGTCAGTAAACCTCTATACCAGAAAGCAGAAACTCTTAATGAATAGGGACAGAGCCGTGGTATAGACTGTGCTATTTCATCTGTCTGTGTCCATCTCTATCTGGTATCTTCAGGTTTCCCTAGAGGAATAATGTTAGACATTGATCTTTTGCAAGGTTCTTAAACGTCTTTCTATACTGGCACTTAAAACAGATTAAAACAGATACTAAATCACTGCAGACTTTTAGAAAACTAGGTGCGAACATCCCTGCTAATAGCACTAACAAGCAAAAAAACAGAATAAGAATATAAGGAAAGTAATCTTTGTTTCAAATTAAAACCTTCCTTTTTAGATTGATCTACGGTATGTGAAGTCTGTATGTAACAGCAGAGTCACTATATGTAGTGTAATGTTTTTGTTGCTTTTACTGTCGTACTGCAGTGAAGTTTTGACTAAGACTGGACTGATTATCTTTATTTGCTTCCTTCCGTTACTTTTCTCATATTCTCAGTTTGGTCTCCTGTTCTTGCTGATTCATACTGCTTCTCACATTCCTGTCACTTTTTTCCTCTCCCCCCATTATATTCTTGTCTTTTGGACACACGTATCTCCTACTTTACTTGATTTCTGTCTCCCCATTTCTTTTCCTTCCTGTGCTTGTCTCTCACCCACATGCAGTGACCTTACAGTGTTCGGCTTATCAGCCTGGTATGCTGTTCATTCACACACATGGTGCGGTATAGAAGTGCCAACTGAACAGCAGTTACATCTGTGTATGTTGTGCTTCTGTGTCTGTGATAATTACCATGGCTGTCAGCAGAGAGGAACAGGAGGGGGATGATTAATGTTTTCACACACTCAGATGTGATGTCCAAGTACCTGAATAGAAGCTGTCCTCCCGGATAATTCAACTGCTAAGATCGCATTCTGTAGCACTTGTTGCCATTCATCCCACTGGGGGGAAAAAAGTGAGAACCTTTAAAACACAAGGTAGCAGGATTTGTGAGCAGACTAGTTCAAGTAGTACACTCAGTGGCACTTTATTATGTACTTGCTAGTATTGAGTTAGATCCTTTTGCCTTCAGAACGGTCTTAATTCTTTGTGGCATGGATTCAACAGGGTGCTGCAAAAGTTCCTCAGAGCTTTGGGGCTATATTAACATGACAGCATCACACAGTCGCTGCACAGTTGTCACCTGCACATCAATAATGTGAATCTCCTGTTCCACCAAATCCCAAAAGTGCTTTATTGGATCAAGATCAGGTGACTGTGGAGGCTGTTTGAGTACAGCGGGCTCACTCTTATGTTCAAGAAGTCAGTTTGAGATGCCGTGAGCTTTGTGGCATGCTGTTATTCTGCTGGAAGCAGCCATCAGAAGATGGGTACGCTGTGGTCGCATGGTCAGCAACAGTATTCAGGTAAACTGTGGCCTTTAAAGAGCCCCAAAGTGTGCCAAGAAAATGTCCTCCACAATGTTATTCCATCACCAGAAACCTGAACAAGGCAGGATGGATGCATGCTTTCATGTTCATCCCAAATTCTAAACGTTGATGCTGACAGCAGCCATGCCACATTCAGAGTCACTTAAATTTTCACTTAAAACTTCTGCAGACCATATTAACGATGTATACATGCCTAAATGCATTAAATTCCCACGTGATTGGCTTGCATTAAAAAGCAGTTTTGCATGTACCCAACAAGGTGGCCGGTGACTGTATGTTAGCAAGTACACAAGATGTAATAGCTGTGATTTTTACACAACCATACGCTTTGACCTTCTCTATGCAAAGGGGCAGAGCAAAAGTGGATCCATAAAAACCCTGTGATTTAAATTTCCAGTCATACCGCCCAGTACTACATGACACATTTTAAACCCACACATTTCCAAAGGAAAAAAAAAAGCCAACAGAAGGTAGGCCAGTGTCAGCATCATTAGTTATATCAGTGCCCATGATTTGTGCCCTACGGCATGTCTTGGGATCTGGATATCCACATTACAAGCCATTATGGCTTAATTGTGGTTGTAACAAAGTGATCAAGTTCCATCACCTATTTTCTAAGCAGCTGTCTGAAAGATAAGTGTCCATTTTCAGTCTGCTGCAGCCTGAAATCCCTTCAGGAAGGCATTTTATTGAGTTATTTGGTCATTTCAGGGAGATGTATTGTGGCAGTGCCTCTCCATTGGCAAACAACCAGCCATTCCTGTTGTTGGCTGGTTGGGGTTAACTCAGCCTGTTTTTCAGTTGTCTTTTACGTGACCGTTTGGCGTTATGCAGTGTAAACATTTTCTTGGAGAGAGCCTTAGGGCGCTGTCTACCAATCTGAATCATGACGTCTAGGAACAAATAATGGAAGCTACACTCTTAGCCCATTTTAAAGCCCTCTTTACCTCAGGCGCTGACCAACTGTGTTTGTCCTGATCACCCTCCCTCAGCGAGAGGCCGGAAACGTTTCCTCTCTCTTTCGTCTGCACCTTTTTTTTTCTCCCCCTAACTTACTCAGCCAGAAAGAAAAGTGTTTGAAATTCCTCAGTCACCCAGTTTGTCTACTGACTTCATGCAGGAAAAAAAAGGCAGGGAGACAGTCAAACAAAAGGCTCAGAAACAGCCATGGAAAGAAAATGGAGATGAGAGGAATAAGAGTTATGATAAAACTTTTGAGTGGCTTTGTGTTTCAGTGTCCTACAGTGTGTGTAAATGCTCACTGTGGTGTCTGCGTGTTATTGTTGAGGATCTGTTGTGTTTTGATTTTGTGGTAGAGGTCTGTTTTGTCTCCTCAGCGCTGGCAGCATATCCTGTCTCAGTCAGCAACTGAAAGGAGTGGCCAGAAGGCAAAACTGCAGGGAGAGAAGACAGTAAGAGAGGAGAGTGGATGCAGGAGGAGGGGGTGGGCGTATAGAGACAGTCTGCTAAACTGAGATAGGGCACAGATATACAACACGCTCAGTGTGACAGGACACAAATAAATTATGAGCTGCAACATGGAGCTCGAAACCAAACTGGCAGCGAGTTATAACAACAATAGTTCTCTGCTGTTCCTAAAATTCAATTGAAGCTTTACGTTAGTGTTTTGTGAACGCATGAATACAGGGTTCAAATCTACCCCTGGTCCCATGGACGTCCCAGGGAGTGTCAGAGAGGCAGTGGAGGAGGTAGCTGGGGAGTGATAAGTGAAGGAATTCGACTTAGGAATCTGCTCATGTGGGGTTATGATGGAACGATAACTGGGAAGCTGTAACTGACTGGCTGAGAATCTGCAGGTATTTAACATGTATCACTTAGTGCAAGTCCAGACCTTAACAGGATTCTTGAAGGAGGTGCAGACTCTTCTTGGAATACTTTGTTATACTCTTATCTTTTGACATTTAGGGATTTTTTTCACTTGAACTTTTTTTGTCAACCGAAGCGCTGACAATGTTCTTTTTTGTAAAGGCTGTCATAGAGGAGCGTCTTGAGGCCAATGCAAATACTTGGATGCAAAATATATTCTTATGTATTTGTTTGCTAACTAAGCATCGCCTAATATTTTAGCAGTTAATAAGATTTAAGAAGGGAAAATCACAGTGAGTGCGCTAATGACTGAAGAGTGAAACTCATTGGCCTATGTAAAATTGAAGCTCTTAAAAGAATGTGATAAAATGAAACTACAGTTAAAGGTAAGACACATACAGACATAACTCTAGCCTACAGTTATGTGCTAATAATGGCCTTATTCATAGAAGGCTAATGAAAAATATCTTGCCATGGCGATGGCAAAAAACTCCAGGTGAGCCTTTGTTAATCTGCCCGGTCTTAATGAATCTATCACCACTTGTTCCCTCGAGTACCACTGAGAGTGAGTGTGAATATATGTGCAATCGAAAATGTTTGGCAGAGTGCAGCGAGGCCAGTATCTGGAGCAGAGGGCACGCCGTGCTTCTTCCCTCTAATGAGCACTCCTCTGCTCCTTTTCTTGTGTCTGTCAGGCCTGCACTGCACCAGCAGCCTGTGTGTCCAGCCAACCATGCATCTCTGGCTCGACACCCAGCCTTCCAGGCCAGAGCCTCAGGGGGCTGACAGACATACTAGAGATCCAGGGCTCAGAGGCCTTCAAATATCCCTGCTGAACACCATTAAGGCACAGCACAATTACTGCTGACGCCTCAGCCATACGGAGTAGCAGGCAAAAATGTTGCAAGAGTGTATCACAACTCCCATAACGGTAGTAAGAAAGTATTTAAACAATGAATAAGGGAGTTTGATTATCTGTTAACAGCAGTGCGCGTGCGGTAGCAGAGAGAGAAACAGAAACAGAATGCCATACAAAAGAACGAAGAGATAAAGTGATGAAATAAGTGATGCATATCTCTCAGGTATATGCACAGATCAGGGCTTAAGGCAGCCATATAAGTTTAACCTTTTAAGGAATGTGCGGGATAGGTGCATACACGTCTCGTCTCACAGTTGCTAACATAACAACACAGTCACATTTAAATAAGGTCATGGCCATTTCAAGACCAGTGCCACCAGGAAATGTTGATGTTCTTCTTTTGTTTGCTACCAACATTCTGATATATCTTTTTTTTTTTTTTTTTTTTTTTTTTTCCTAGAAACCACGATCCAAACCCAGGCATTCCATCTCAAAACCTGGCTACTTTGGCATGCCACTATCCACTGTGGTCACTCCTGAGAGACCAATCCCAGTCTTCATCGAGAAGTGCATCCATTTCATTGAAACAACGGGTAAGGATCTGTACGGACGCCTAATGGCATCCAGTGCAATGCATCGCAGGTTCTTGTGTTTCAGTCGTTTAGCTAATAACTCTTATAAAATGACTTTGTTGTTGTGGCCCTGCATGTACTACAGCTGCTTCCATTAGTGTGAATCGTTTCTTTTCTGGTGGATATTTCCTTATCCGTCCTCTCTTCTTGGTCGGTTTACATTTACATTCACGCATTTTCTTTGTCTCTGTTGTTCTTTGCTCAGGTTTATTTGATGATTGTGCCTAAGCCTATAGGTGGGCTATACAGGAGAACATCTACAACCCACTTTTTTATAAGGAAAAGAAAATGAATTGAATTTGAAATCATTCACATAAATATTAAAGGGTTCATGTGGCATGTTGCAAGTGGTTCATGTAAAAGCATCAAAGAAAACATGGCCGTGTATGAAATATTCTCATCTGCTCTGTGTTATGTGAATTTTGCAGCTGTGTTTCGCTGACAGGTCTTTAGACTGTTGCCTGGCCTCTTGTCTCCTCTCTGCAAGCGCAGACACACGCGCTCCGATAGCTTCCTCTAACCTTGCTACCCTGTTGCCATGCTCCTCAGCTGCCCCACTGCCCTAGGATTGCCAGCTTGCTTCTCACTCTGTTACCAGCTGTTACATTAAACCAGAAGCAAAGTCTTGCGGGGTCAGTGCGCGTGTGAAGACATCGCACGCCTCTCCCTCTTCTCGGCTGGATCCATAAAAAGGATTTTAGCTACTCAAGCCGTCAGTTAATAAAAAAAATGTGCACACATTAACTTCATAATGGGAGTTGCATTTGGCCAAGCTTACTGACATGCCAGTGCATTCCACTGTAATCTCTGTCCTGATTAAAGACTCAGTATTTGTGGATTACTGCGGCCTTACAAAACATCCGCCTTCCTCTGTGCAGGAGCGTAGGGGCAAAGCTCTCGATAACAAAGCGTCATGATAGGTTTCACCTCGCCCTGTTCAGATGTTCACTGGAAGTGGCTACAGCAGTTGCACCTGGTTAAAGTAGAAAAACTGGTTGCATATGCATTCAAGTACGCACAAGAGTGAATTCCAAGCTCCTCGGGAGGTATTTTCCACCTATTATCCTCACTCGCTGCTTTGTAGTATTTCTCCTAATGCGCCGTTTCCTTTCCCCTCGTCTCTTTTTGTGTCCTTGTTTCTCAACTTCTTTCTCCTGATCCGCTCCTCCTCCTCCCTCCATCTCTCAGAGTACCTACACTTGTCACATTTGATTTCCTTCATCTTCTTCCTAGCACACATTTCTTTTTCTTTCCCTGTCCTGTTGTCACCCTTGTCTAGTCATCATATTTTTTCCCTACTGTTCTCAAATCCTGTGTTTCCTCTTTCATTGCTTTCGGTCCTTCCCCCACACCTTTTGTTTGCATGCGGTTGGGTGTGTTTTAGTTACACCATGGTTATGAAGTTTCTTTTGTGTGTTTGGCTTGTTCGGGTTTTACCTATGAGTATAGGCATGTGTAAGCAGTATAACTTCACACATCTTATTAACCAACAGCGTGCATGTATATATATATATATATATATATATATATATATATATATATATATATATGGGGCACAATTCTGGGACTGGAAGGGGAAATGAGCTACAGTGTGCTATTTAGTTTTGATTGCAGCTGCTGTAAAGTCAGACTTTACTTATCCTATCTGCGTCCGTAATCTCTGGGTATAATCACACTCTCAGGAAATTACTTTACAGCACTGACACTATGTTTGTCACTACAGTGCGAACTGGTAATGAGTGACGTTGTCAAGCTGACCTTGGACCTGCCGCTTTAACCTACATCCTTCCCTTTTCCTTTTACCTCGAACAAAAACACTTAGCGCTAACTTGAAGGAAGAGTTCAGCCCGAAATCAAATAAACATGTTTTTCCACCAATTTGTCCATCAAATTCGATTTGGTGTGAGTTACCCAGGTTTGGAGATACTGGATGCAGAGATGTATGCCTTCTTTTGAATATGATGGAAATTGCCTTAGCTCATCTTGCACTGCTTAAAAAGAAAAATATATCTGAGAAACTCTGTGAAAGTGTCTCTTTCCTGACGTCATGACCCAGTTACTTAAACTACTTTATACCAAACTATATCCACCAGCCAAATTACGCTTGCAGTTAGCTTTCAGCTCAGGTAGAGGGATGGTTGGATGGCTTATTTCACCCTTCTCGTGCCATTATATTCCAACATAAGCCAAATATCTCTACAGTCAATATCTCAAAAACTAGAACTTCAGTGAAAGAGATGATCGATATTTTGTTTTATAGTCTCGCTTCAAACCCTGTCCCTGCTTATATGCAGCTGTGTAAATATGAAAGGTAATCCTCCAGTCCTTAATATATACATAAAAAGCCCCACAAATGTTCATAATCATATTTTTTTCTGGTTGTGAATAAAACACTTTTTTTCTCTTCTTGTAGTTTCAATCCTAAAGTCTTCTGTTGCTTCTTTTATTCGTGCTTCATTGCTCACTCTCTTTGTCCTTGAGAATAATAGGAGTGGATGTGGTATTTTGTGTTATTTTCATGCATTCTGAGCTTGTAGAAAAGCAGCTATATAAAATCAATCCACAGCGACTGCTGTTATCTCTTCTCAGCTCCGGCTTTCTCAGCGTGGTAGTCGCAGTGTGCTCTGCTCATGGGTACTGAGGTGATGAATGTGTCTTAGCGTGTGCAGGCATATCTGCCGGCCGTACAAGCCTCCATAGCGACGAAAAGGGCAGCACCCAGCGACCGCTCGTCTCCATGGTGAACTATGAAATCAGCCTCTGGGCTGCTGAACCCTGAGAGAGACTGGGATCTGGGCTGATGTGGGATCAGCTGGAGTGGTGTCAGATAGTAACACTCTGCAGAATCGCAGCCTCTAACGCGGCGGGAACATTTATCGCACTCTTGGTTTGTGTGATTGCAGGGCCACAGGCATTTTTGACCATTTGATTGCTCCTGGAAGCTAACAAGTCACCACAGATTAGTGTAGTTTAGGTTTTTGTTCTGGTTTAAAATGTGTGTGCAGTGCTTAAAGGTATATGCACCAAAGCTGACAATAATTCATTTGTTGAATATAAACTGTTTTATGAATTGGAAAAGCCTTAAAAAGGTATATAAGAAAATGTCTGAGGGGGCAGAAAAAAACTTGTTTGTCATAGGGAAATTTTTATTTTTGCCGTGCCCCTGGAGTGATTTTATCAGGAGGACAAGGAATTTTTTTTTTTTCCACCTTCTATAGCCACTAGCTTCTTCTCATTGTCCCCTAACCTCCCTCAGTAGTGTGTTTTGGAGTTTTCCATCCTTCTGGTTAGCCCTCCTTATCTTAATCCCTTTATTTTTTCTCATTCTCTCTTTCATCAGTCTTGACTATGCATCCTCACACTCCCCCAGTGGCCATCCCATCCTCGGGTGCTTTTTCTATTTTGCACCTATCTCTCCCTCACCACACCACTACTACACTGCTCCCTCTCTCCGTATCTGTCCTCCCATCCCTGTTTTCCTAGTGTCTGGCTCGAAAAGCTTTTGTGGGTAATTGATTGGTAGGAGGGGAGGAGATCAATGTTGTATGCCTTGACTGAGAGCTCTCTCATTTCCTCCCTGCCTGTTCCTTTCAGGCCCCATTTTTTTTCTGCCACTCCCCATCTCCTTTACTCCCTCTGGATTGCTCTTTGTCTTCTTAGATTGCCACCAATGTGTCAGTGAATACAGGATTTTAAGGATGTAGATTTGGGGGGGGGAAATATATTAATTAACCAAAATGAAGTGCACTTTCATTTATGCTGGCACTCCATGTGTCTTTCTGTCCCACTTTGGCTTGTTTGCAGTTTTTCCAATTTGTTCATTAGGTGTGTGTGTTCTGGACTACTAGCAAACTTTCTAATATGTAAAGAAAGTGTTTGCCGTAGTTGGTATGAAAAATCAGTGCATTTGTCAAAAATTATAGTAGGTTATATTAGAATAGATTATTGCAGTAAACAGATTATAAAATCCAACAGCCTGACATAATAAGCATTTAATTGGCTACCTCAATCATGTTGCATTAGTGCGCACCTGCTGTGAGCCATTAAAAGTCTGGAAAAACACAAATTTAAACAGTAAGCAATAGGAGCAGTAAGGCTTGTAGGAAAAGTAGCACTCATTGCTACTCTTTTGTCTTGTGTTCGTGGTTTGAGATCTCATGTTTGAGGGATTCATATTTGCTACAATTCTTTATCAGTCTGTTCAGAATGTCAAATCATGACTTGGAATTTTAGCTTGATTTCATTGCTTTTCTCATAAAGTACATATTATTGTGGTTGAGTTTAGGCTGCAAATTGACTTTAACTTGGAGAGAAAAAGCTTGTGAAAAACAAATTACAATTTCTCATGTTATTTTATAGCATTGTGGCACTAAGATGGCCTGAATTTCTCACAATGGACCAATGGGCTATTAGCAGACCTGCAGGAGTGCTTTATGGGTTTAATAAATTGTGCTAATAGTGTGTTTAGATTGAAGGGGACATAGGCAAAAAGCACAGCCTTCAGTAGCTGTACTTTTTCTCACACAATTCTATGTTATTTCAGCAGCTCCCACGTATAGTTGACACTTGTTGCAAATTAAACATATGAAAATAACTGTGAGCTAATACCATTTCTCTCTTTCTTTCTCTTTCCACCAGGCCTGAACACAGAGGGCATCTACAGGGTCTGTGGGAACAAGGCAGATATGGAGAGCATGCAGCGGCAATTTGAGCAAGGTGTGTTACTTTGTGCCTACTGTACTCACACGTACATGTGCACATATGCCTCAGATGCACACCTACAGGTGTCTGTCTGCTTCTATCTGTTACAATCTTGTATCACCTTAATTAACCTTGGAGCATTAATTCTTCTGAGGGAATTGGCCTTCACTTCCTCTTAGATTACTTCCTCCTCCATCGTCTACCTGCTTCTCTGCGCGCTTGCAGCTTCACTTGGTACAAGAGCCCTCGATGTGTGTCTCCATGCATGTGGCTGTCTGGTGTGGGCAGTTAATTGCCTGCAGATTGGTTTGGTTAATGAAGCTTGCAGCTGCCGAGATAGATGGCGCAGAAAGATGGCTCGTGTGTGTGTGTATTCATGCATCCACGGCTGGTTGAGGTTAAATCCTACTCTGGTAATCAGAGTTGAAACCCAGTGTTGAATCATTCTGAGCCTCAGGCTGATGGGACAAGACAATTACAGGTGAAGCTACAGCGCAGGTGTCTCATAGCAGTGCTGAAGATGGCACTTCGTCACTTCCACGAAGATTCAGATAACTCATCACAGGTGAAGCAGCATCAGAAGCTCTATGCTTGGAAACTCTAAAAGTGGGAGCTCAAATCAGACTTTCAAGAACTTGTTAAACTGAAGCTGTGAGACTTGTCTGTTTTGCCTCTTTTTTTCTGCACATACTACCTTTGTAAAGTAACAAGTTATCAGAAAATGGCTTTTTTTAATTAAGTCTCCCACACACACGCTCTCTGGGAGAGTGGTGCTCTATTGGTTTCTTTCTTTGCTCAAATTAACTTTACAATTATCTGTCGTTGATTGTTCTATTTAACTATGTTTATTAACTAAAATGATTTGTGGTACATCAACAGAGATGCTATTTGATATAGTTTACTTTGATATTTATATCAAGTAAACTATGAAGTGAGAAGTCTGTTTGGCCAGCCTTGTCTCTAAGATGTGTGACACTGGAAGCATCTAGGAAAATTGGCATTATGAAGACCTAGCAAATTGAAGTGCATCATCATATTAAACAAAAATTATTTATATCATCTCCCATTATTTCTACAAGGCACTGCTGTTAATGGGAATAGATCTCGGAAAGTTTGAAATATTGGGTAAGGTTTACAAGATGATACTGAAACCTGCTATGATCTATGGTTTGGACAGGAGGTGGAACTGCAGGTGGCTGGGTTAAACAGGCTAAGATTTTCACTGGGAGTGACGAGGAAGGACAAGATTAGTAATGAGTACATCAGAGAATCATCTCAGCAAGAATGACCTGGTTTAGACAAGTGCAGAGGAGGGATGGTGAATATATTGGACAAAGGATGTTAAAGATGGAGCTGCCAGGCAGGAAGAAAATAGAAATACCACAGAGAAGGTTTATGAATGTAGTGATATCGTGATATGAAGAGGATTGGTGTGACAGAAGGGGATGCTAGCGATTGGGTGAGACGAAGATGGACCCCTAAAAGGAGCAGCCCAAAAAAAAAAAGAATAAGCTGCCATTCAAGATTGCATTATGTCATATGCTGCTGTATTGAATTTGTGTAGTTTTATATTCAAAGGTGAGTACAATGAGCAAAGAAAAAAATAGTAGCACAGAATGAAAAGTTAATCGGTTCCATGGATGCAAAGAAGTATTGATCAAACGTATTGACTGATTGGCCAAAAGGATAACACTGATAATCACACAACAGTGGCATCAGTTCGGTGAATGAATTTTGCACTGGCTAGGCTATATCTTCAAAGATGGCACAAAGAGCCGAAAGACAGTTCAGCTATTTTTCATAATAGAGATTACTCTCTTTCCCTGCAGCAGAGGGGGACTAAATAATGAGGAAAACAATAAATATGTATGCATCCCTACGTGGTACCATTTTGTTCACTGTCCTCAAATGTATTAAATTGCCTTCTTTTACTTGTGTGGTCCAGGGATAAAGCATTGATCTCATGATACCGGCGTGATGACTAGATGAAATTAGAAGAGTTATTTTTTCTTATACATTCTATGCATGCACAGTTGGGATGTATATATTTGGCATACATCTGTCTTGCATTTAAAATGTCGAATTTCCCTTTCATTTTTTTTCCCCTTAGACCACAGCCTCGATCTGGTGGAGAAAGACTTCACCATCAACACAGTGGCAGGTGCCATGAAGGCCTTCTTCTCTGAGCTACCTGACCCTCTGGTGCCCTACAGCATGCAGACAGAGCTGGTGGAGGCCTTCAGTAAGTCCTGGGGCTGTGGGGACGGTGAGGTTGAGGCATGTGTGGGGAATTCTGCACTAAAACCCGAGGATGGATTGGATTTTGCCTGAAATCCTTTCCCCTTCATTGTAACTTTTCTTTAACCTAACAAGCAATACTCCTGCAATCCAAATCCACCCATGGGGAGAATTGGATTTGTCACTTGGTAAAGGGCTGGAAACGGGAGGAGGAGAAATGGATGGAGGGGAGAATATTTAAGGCTTTGAGAAGGAGGATGCGGGGCTGATTGCGCAGCGTGATGAGGGATGCAGGAGCACTAGGGTCTGGATGAAGTCATGAGAAAATATGTTAGATAAACGAGAGTGCCCCTGCCCTCTCCACAGCCTCGCCTTTTCTCTTTGTGTCCTGTAATCTGTCAGAATGGCGATTTAAAGCATAGCTTAGTCTTGCATCACGCCAGAGAGATTTAACCCTGGGCCGTGAGGCTGCTGTCACTCACCGAGCTCTGCATCCCATGTCTTTGAGTGTGTGTGTGTTTGTTTTCTAACGCCCCCAGCGTGACCTTTCAGCTGTGACAGAGACCTGATAAAGCTCCTGCAGTCTGTACCACAATAGAGGAAAAGAAGTGAGGGTGAAAGAAGAAGAAAAATTATGGTAGAGTTGGAGATGAGAAAGGCGTCATTTGTGGAAAATAGCAAATTGGGGTTAGCAGAGAGGTGGAGAAAAAGGCGACTGAGAGAAAAGCTGGTGGGTGGATTTTTGGTGGATATTGTCATGGTGACATTACTTTAAATAAGCTGTAAGGAACTCGAGTTAAGTTTTGATCGCTCGTGATGGATGTAGAGCGGGAGGAAACTGTGACTGTGTAAAGTCGTTCGGTCCCAGATCTGTTTTTGATCCGCACTGACCTCATTGTGGGAATACAAACTCAGATTGTGCGACTGTAAATCATGTTTGTGATGTGCAGGAGAACATCTGCTGTTTCTCGCTGCTGCTCTCTGCCTCACTCACGCACACACACACACACAAACTCCCGCACTCTCAATGGACTGTGTTAGCCGGTGACGTCAGTTTGTCTGACTCACTCCTCACTGCCATCAGGCTTAACACACCCTGAGTGTGTGTCAGTGTGCGAGTGTGTGTGTGTGTGTTGCTGTAAGCTGCAGGACACTGTAATGGGTGTATGCATGGTGTATTTCTGCTGCAGTGTGTGCGGTCCTTGTCCAATGGGGGGTTTTTTTTTTTGGTTTTTTTTATATATTATTTTTATGAATCTAGTCTGGAGTCCGTTCAAATATTTTTGATTTTGTCAGGGAGAAAATTTTATATTAGGATTAAATCAATGTGTCCTGCACAGACCTCTGCTTTTAGAGCTGAAATTGCCTCCCCATGCTCTTCAAGCTCTCTGCTATTCAGTTGTGCTCTCCCCATCCCTTCCTAATCTTTCTTTACTCTCCACTCGCTCTCCCCTGACATCTTCTCCTCAGATTCTTCTAATCTTGTCTTTCAGCCACTTTTCTCCCTCCTGCTAACCTCCCGTCTCTCTTTGCCACCATTCAGAGATCAACGACAGGGAGCAGCGCTTCCAGACGATGAAGGATGTTCTGCGCCGCTTCCCTAAGGAGAATTATGAGGTCTTCAAATATGTCATCAGCCACTTGAACAAGTGAGTGAACGGTGGGGGTCAGATGACTTCTGGCGACTGTGCTGACTACACCACTGGTCAGACAGTCAAGTGACCCAAGGGTGATATCAGTGTGATGAGCTTACTGATGAACAGAGGTTTTACTCAGTCTGAGAAATGATCGTCATTAATGCCGTGGTCACGTTATCTCTATTTTGAAATGGAGGGTAGTGGATGTTACATTTTAATTTATGTAATAAATGAATAATTCTGTTATCAGCATGTGTCAGGAAAACTGAAACCTGAATTCAAAAGTGTATATAAAATAGTGGCCATCGACCTGAGGGCCTAACCCCCTCTAAAGGTGACAGGATGATTAAATAAAAAAGAAGGGGCATATCAGTTATTAAAAAAATAAGGTTATTTTACAGTTTGGGCTTTCTTTATCTTATCAAGAGACAGTTTCACCTCTACATGGTTGTAAATTGAGAGACTCTTGAACTTCACATCATAAGAAAAAAACGTAATTATATTCTGTGAGATTCTAAACTCAAAATTTGTGAAACACGCTCATGCTCTGAAGGACCTTATCAGATCCTGGGCCAATTCAAGATTTAAGACATAAAATAAAACACTGATTTTGATTAGGTGCATGTGCATAACCAATGTCACCATGTTCCTGTTGACAGTGGTGTGATGTTGTCGATGCAACCTAGCGAAGTGAAGCAATGTCATTCCTTTACATAAACAAATAATAATGTGTGCAATCTGTTCACTGGAACTGTGTTGGTTTACTTTTATGTATGATTTATGTTTGTTTTCAAAATAATGAGTTTTTTTCTAGAAACTTTGAGTTTTATCAAAAATGTTTCCTACAGATATTTGGGGGGGGGGGGGTACCCTGCCGACAATGATCATATAATTTCACTTCTTTCTTTCTGTTTTCCAGGGTGAGCCAGAACAACAAGATGAACTTGATGACCAGTGAGAACTTGTCCATCTGTTTCTGGCCCACGCTCATGAGACCAGACTTCACCACCATGGATGCTCTGACTGCTACCCGCACCTACCAGACAATCATCGAGAGCTTCATCCAACAGTGTGCATACTTCTTCTACAATCAGCCACTGGCTGACGGCCTCCCTGGCTCCCCCACAGCTACGCTCTCCGGAGGAGGAACCTCTGCCTACTCCTGCATGGCTGGAGGCTACTCATCCTCAACAGCTCCGTCCCCAACTCCCTACGTCCTCCCTGCCACTCCACCTGTTATTCCTCACTATGGTCCTCCTATCCACCATCATTCCCATCAGCATCAGTCCCCATCCCATTCCCCGCCTCCTACTCCCCAGTCGCCGCTCCCGGCCCTGCTGCCGCCCTCCCTGCACCCGCATCACCCCCCGACAGAGCAACACACACTGTGAATCAGGGATCAAGGGAAAGCGGAGGGGGAAAAAGCAGAAGGATAACAAGATTCAGTTTAAAGGTTTCAGAATGAGAGATTTTGAAGTTTTGGGAACGATGTGAAGGAGATGAATTGAAGTAGGAAGTTGGGAGAGAGCGAGTGAGATGCAGTATGTACAGGGAGAAGAAGGGGGGCATTTATTTCAGCCTTCAGTGCTTTCAGAAAAACAGACACACAGAAGCCAGGAAGGAGAAACCCTGAGGAGCCTTTGAACTGACAGTATGATCTTTCTCCCTCCCTGCCACTTTATCCCTTTCTGTCTCTCAGTCTCACTTCATCTAGATCTGCCCTCCTTGCCTTATAGCAAATCTACAGACAAACAGGCGAATGAAGAGTCAGATGTATCAGTAATTGTTAAAGGGACTCAGGGAGGGACTAAGAAGTAAATTACAAGGGTGAATGTGTAGTCCTTTATGTTGGGATTGCTTCAGCGTACACACAACCATGCACTTAATGCAAACACCCAGTGGCCAGTGTGCCTCCAACAGCCATTCTCCTCAGTCCCTTAGCTTCTGATTGTGCTGGGAAATTTGGTGGCCTGCACACGTTTGTTTTTTCATTTTTTTTTTTTTGTTTTTTCTGCAAATCAATCCACCTGCTGTATGTAATTGGAGGCTGCATCTGAGACAAAGTGGATAAGAGAGCCTGAACACACACATTTGTTTCTTTCACCACTGTACAGAGGACTTGAGCAAGAGACACGAGTTGCTGCTCACCCAACAGGACGTTCTCCTCGATCACAAATTCCTATCTGTCAACCCTTTACTCTGCCGCACACACACACACAGACAAAATCAGTTTTAGTTGAGGCAGTACGCCAAGCACATTTAAAAAAAAAAAAAAAACAAAAAAAAAAACTCACCCGACTGGATCTACTGGCCAGCAAATTAGAGCAAAGGATTGTGGGCACTGTGCTGTCTATGCATTTTTGGGAAGGCTCCTCCCACTCTCTGTCACTTTGAACTTCATCCTCATGCTCTGTTCTCGTAAACACAAACAGCTTAAAATGTGATTATTTTATTTTATTTGGTGAAAGCCTTCAGTCAACGTTCCCATTACCACTGTCCCCATTTGTTTTTATTATGTTGTTCATTTATGAAAAATCCCAGCCGAACTGGCAACTAGTGTAATGTGTGGCTGGCTGGCTGGCTGCTTCCCTGAGCACACCTGTATCCCTGACGTTTTGTTGAAATTCCCTGCATTAGACAGAGAGTGGAAATAATTCCAGGTTTGGATCCCCGCCTGTCATGTTTCTTCTTTCACGCTGTGGTGGATTCACGAGTGAGCTGGTGCTGCAGTTTTCATACCAAGGACCTTGTTCATAAAGCACTTTTCTGAGCACTTTTAAGGCACATTTTAAATTGGAGCTGCCATAACATGACAGCCACTGTTCACTTTATTGTCAGTCCACCCTACTGTCTCTTTCTGAGAGCACACCACTGACATCTAGAGGAAGAAATGGGTATTGCCGTTGCTTCCACTGCTGCATGGGCGTAGCATCCTTCTCCTACTGTGGTTTGTGTTGCTTCAGATTCTCTCTTAGGTGCAATTGTCAAGAATAATCTGTCAAGTAGGTTAAACTTAAGTGTAAAATTATAAATTAAGCAACTGTGGCAGTTTTAAATCTGGTAAAAATCAGTTGAGATTACATAGATCCTAACAGTGGAACCGCAAAGCATGTGGCCACATTGCAGTTGGTTAAGCATGCAGTGAATGAAATTGCCTTTGTGTCTTTAGTTGTTAGTCCCCTGTGGGCACCGACTCAACATTCAGCCCTTTGTAAAGGAGTTCATTCCACTACCCAGAAGTTATTTTAGAGAAAGAATATGAAGCCTTAGAGACTGAGGCACAATGTAGCATTACATGCAAGAAATAAGAGCTGGAAGTAAGGCTCAAGCCTTGAGAGGTGGGAGGCTTTTTATCCTTGGAAATTATTGGTAACCGCTGCTCTAGGCCCCAGCGTGTTGTCCTCTCATGAGTCAGTGTTTAGAGACATGTCTCTAAAACAAAGATTAAAACCTGCTCTTGGTGGACGCAAAATGTAATTTGCAAGAGTGCAACCACTACGCCAAACTCCCTCCATCGTGACTGTTACGCCGCCGCTTCCCCTCGTCATTCGCTGTCCAAGAGACAGTTGGGTCCGGGAGAGACAGCAGACAGAACAGACAGTCCATTCATCCGTCTGCATGACTCGAATGAATTCCTCTGCTCACAGCCTGCTGTTACCGTAGAAACCAGCAAGATGGGGCTCGAGGAGAATTGCTGAGCCCCGATCGAAGCAGGTTTTGCAGTGCGTGTGCATTCATGCACGTGCTTTGAGTTTGAGTAAGAATGTGAAGTTATGTGTGTTAATGTTAAGCAGATGCTCACTGAGGTCACCTGCTCTGTTTGACACTAAATTGCATCTTTGCGCGTCTCTCTCTCTCTGCCCAAAGATATAAGAAAAAAAACATTCAGCCAGTCACTGAACTCTTAAAGGAGCTTTTATCAGTCCACACTACCTATTTACTGCGTGTGTGTGAGTGTATGTACAGCTTGTGTGTAAGAGTGTGTGTTTGAGCAGGTCGGAGCTAACATGCTAGCAAGCGTTGCTTGGCAAATGGCCAGACACCAGTGTGATCCCACCAAACGTGAAGGAGAGGAATGCAGCTCCTCTCGCGGTCATTACCCAACTGTGTAACCCTGTTAGCTCGTCCAGATTACACACACTGATCCTCAGTGAAAGTGTGAGAGAGAATGGGGAGGGGGGAGCGAGAGGGAGGGAAGACAGACAGCAAACTGGTGAATGGGATCTTTATTTGGGAGACGGAGGGAAGAAGGAGGGGTGACCACTGGTACTTGTGTGTGAACGCCGGCCAGTGGCGTTCCCTGTGTATATCAATGTGTTAATACTGAACTGACTGTGAGGCAGCCAAAGACTGGAGGGGAAAAAAGGGTTGAGTGAGAGATGGGAAGCAAAAGTGACAGTTTAGGAGAACATTGGATAATTAAAAAAAATTGAAAATGTGACTTTGAGCGATAATTTGTGGCTGCATTGCTTTCCTTTTTCTTGTTTTTTTTTTTTCTTTTTTGCAACAATGGTGACAGATGTCTGTTAAGTTAAATTCAGAAACAAGCAAAGCTATATTCAAATGGTTGTTTATTGGTATGTTAGGGGGTCTAACACTTTTCCCTTTAGTCAGTGGTGATAGAGAAAGTTTCTTTTTATGGTTTATTTTATTAATTAAAAAAAAGAAGCATTTTTAACAATTTCTTGATGAACGATTGAGAGACCAGCCCAGTATAGTGCATGATTTCTTCCGGACCAAGGAAGTGGGCTCCACCACTCTCACTATTTAAGAGATAATAAAAAAAAATATTAAGAAATGATGGGGGGTGGGGTGGAAATGATACAAAAATAAATAAATGAAGTACTGTAAACTGAAATGATAACATCAAACAAAAAAAAAAACTCATTATTTACTGAGTATGGTAATTTGTCTCAATGGGAATGGTGTATACAGCAAGGCCTTATGTGATCTGTATCATAGTTAATAAATCAAATCTTGTAAAACTCTCGTCTCCTGTGTCTCTTTATCGGTTTAGTTACGTCATGTGTTAGGAAACCCCAAGCTACCATAACAGCCCAGATATTTCAACTGGTGAATCCTCTCTTAATAAAGCTTTGTCGTAAGAAATGAAAAAAATAAAAACGGTGTCATAGAAATTTATTCTATTAACTACAGACTGTGGTAAATATTTACAATCATTAATAGCTCTCAGTGACCAAGAAGGTGTGTGATTGGTCAAATGTTATGGGTGTACTTGTGTCCAGATGGTGTTTGGGTTATTTCTGTCAACATTTTAAAGCCTTAAAGTGTTAAAACTGACTATTAAGTTTATTCACATAACACCATAGGGATAAATCATAAGAATTCCAATCTAAAAATAATGTCATTCAGTTTGAAACAGAGGTAATGCTCACGTTTCATCTATTTTTGTAGGCTGTTGGATAATTATGGTGGTGCTCAACAAAAATGCTGCTTTATTTAAATGGGGTATTTGAACAAAGCTGTAGTTAAAGGAGGAAGGAAGGAAGCTGACGACTAAACCAGTGGATATTAAGTGAGCTGGTAGTTTACCTGTCTATGTCTGCAAGTGTTGTGATTTGATGCCAAAGAGAACTATGATCACCACAGAAAAGTGGTCTCGTGAACTGAAGCTAAATATGAATCTAGTGCACCTTTATAAAGACAGACAGTGCTGTTATAAACATATAAAAACACCAGCAAAGACATTTCACATTTCAACAAGAAATGTCAGGATGGAGAAAAGTACAGAGTCTTTTATAGAAGACAGCTTTTTGGTATATTATAATGCAGTTTAGCAGAAGTATACTTATACCATGGGCTAAAAAAAAAAAAAAGTTTAGTTTCACACAAATCTCTGTACCACAGTCTGATGCTCTGCTCTTTCTGCACACTGCTGAGGGACACTTAAGTCACAGGGGGACGGGGACAAGGTCACAGCAGCCCACAGGACCTTCCTGGATCCTGTGAGAGCGGCCCAAGAGAGGCTCGGTCTGTGCCATTTCAGGGTGATGTAAGAACTCTGGTCCCTGTGTGGCCGATGTGAAGGCCTCACTGCCATTTCATGGTGCCCTCATCTGACCTTTTCATTGAGTCAAACCAAAGGAAATCCATGTCCATGACCTTTGTGGTGCATCGCTCCATTCTGGCACAGTAAGAAAAAAAAAGAGCAGCTGATTAGGAATGAAAAGGGCAGGCCTGTGTGCACACAGGACACACGACCCATGAACTCTAACCTTTAAGAAGCACCATGAGGGAGAGAGTGCTCTGGGATGTGATTGGAAGTCAAATATGGGGACTGTCAACATTGCTTGACAAGCCAATGTTGCGTTCACGGAGATTTGCACGGTTTCGAACCCAACCTTTGCCTTTTCTTTACCCGGCTGCACTGATCTAATGTTCCACTTTGTTTTAGTAAAGCGATCCTCCTCCTCTTCCTTGCGCATACGCAAGCGCACCACTAGGAGGCTGACTTGTCTCACGCTACCAACCATCCACCTCTCTGCTTACTGTATCTGGGTAAACGAAGCAAAAGCAGTGAGCGCGGATCTAATTGATTGTGTCAAGATTTGGGTGTCAGCAGTGAGAAGGCACTTTAATCCCGCGCTCGCAGCGAGATGGATGCGAGAAACGAGCATCTGAAGACTTTTCTCACTGACTTCCTCTCTCACAGTCTGAAGTTGGGGGAGGAAACAGGTTTGACTAAACTCCAGAGATTGTGAGAGGAGAGGGAGGCGGTGGCGGGAGGGGGTGCTCAGCAAAGTAAGCCTCGGAATAAAGACAAAAGAACTTAATATAAAGTCATTGTTAGTCTGCGTTAGAGACGTGATGCTTTTTCCGCGCGGCGCATTGGCCTAAAAGTTCTGAGGCAGAAGGAAAAGATTGTGGATGGGGATGAGGAGGAAGGCGACATATATGGAGAAAAGAGACTGGTCTTATGATAAGTCGAGGCACGTATCTCCGCTCAACCGTGTCTTTCTGGGCTCGGAGCGCGCAGCTGCGGCGGCGGGTATTGAATTCAGATGCGACCTGTCTCTCCGCTCGGGCCGCTACAGGTGGAAATGCTCTTATCAATACAGACTGTCCGAGCCTGACTGCGGCCCGATCCGTCTCATTGACGATTTTAGGTGCCCCTGCCCTGCCTCTCCTCCCCTAGGAGCCCAATTGATTAATGTCTGGGTCACAGTGGTATTTCCATATTGATACCTCGATTGATGATGGCGCTTCAGGAACAAGCCATATTGACCAGCTGAAGAGTGATACGTTTCAAACTGTTTGGCGGAGGTATTTATGTGTAATGGGTATAACGTGGGTGAAAGCGGAGGATATCCATGATGTGCAAATGTGTATATATGACCCATTCATGCTGATTATCCTGTGTGTATGTGTGGCGCATGGAGGGGGAAAATCAATATTCCCACTGTTATAGCTACTCTTACTGCCAGTACTTATAAAGGATTGATAAGTGAGTAAAATGTAGTGTGTATGAGATGAGCTAAGAGATCAGATCCTATAAATACGCCTTACATTTTCACTGATCACAGAACAATGAGGAAAACATATTAGGATACATGGGATATGCTGATTAAAAAACATTCAAATGTCTGAAAGTAAGTCAAAGTTCTGTGTGCATGCTAGCATACATTTAATTAGCTTTTTATGAAATGAGGATCTACATAATGTAAATGTCTGCTAAGACAACTCTGGGCTTCCTGAGAGGGATTTAATATGCATTCATGCACTTAACAACTTTTTGCATATCATATCACAGTCAAAGTGACCACAGGCCAGGGAGGCCAGGGTCACACAAAGGGGCCCTTCAAAAAACAAACAAAAAAAAAAAAACACGGCTTATAAGGGGTGACATTAAATTTTTATAACTCCAAATGTTGGCTTAAGTTAGGTTTAACTCCAATCAGCAGCATTTGTCTGCTACAAAAGAAGAAGGCGGTGAGAAAAACACGTGCCAATCAGTAATTTGATAAATGGCTTATTACAGCTAGATGAGACAGCTAACCGAGCTTCAAATAAGCTAAATCATCTGTGCCCAATTTGTAAGTGCATCTTTAAGAGAGGCGGGGATCACTTAGAGGGAAACCAGGGAACACTGAAAGAAGAAGCAACAGCTGTCACGCGGTTACAGTGCTACAAAATGTCATGAAGCCCGGTGCGAGTTTTGTTGCCACATTTTGCCATTCTGAATTTCCTTCGCCCCATGTTTACACGGCTTTGCCTTTGCAGCTGTGTGATCATATTCCTGCGAGTCCACCATGTTTTTCCAAAAGTGGCTATTTTTTTGGGTTTTTTCTTCATCGTGCCAAGAGCGTGCACCTCATAATACAGAACAACTCCGCCGAGGGCCCGGAGTTGTGAACCCAATTTTGCAGACGCCCTAATTTAAATCATAGGGAGACAACAACGTGATTCTGTGAGGCTTGTTCTGCTTGTTGTAGAGATTACTTTGGAGGCAGAGGGCATTGTGTGAAGATGATAGTCAGTGATGAATTTTAAAAAAAGCATTGGGCAGAACTGATCCTACTTTATACTTTGAGGGTCAGTGGTCGAAACAGGCGCTCAGCCTTCAGGTCCTTGTGACAAGGATCAGGGGCCCCAATGTATATCTGCTGATTACATCTCCTGAAGTGGAAAAAATGCAAATAATAAATGTATGAGCAACGTGCTTGTTTTTTTACTTGATTAATTATGCCGTTTAATTCCAGATCCACCACGCTGCTCCACCGTATAATTTCCCAGTGGTCTTGGCTGTTTCTTCTCTCACATGCGCTCTCTCCTTTTTTCTTCATTGCAAAATGAATCATGGATCCAACCGTCTGTACCCGGGGGAGAGCGGCGAGCTGGCGAACGGGCTGACCAATCATGAGCATCAGAGGCAGACACACAGACGCACGGAGCCTTTTGTTGTGCGCCGCGCTCATTGAGTTAGAAGACAACTACGGATTTGGCCGGAAGAAAATTAAAAGATGGAGTGTAAGGAGACCAAATAGCCGACTTCATCCAAGTTCGTCGATCTGTTTTCTCTATTTTGTTACATTAACTCTCCTCCTCCTCCCTCTGTACTTTCCAGCTTATCCAATCAGGCTGACCAGTATGTGTTTATTAGAGTGGGTGGTGGGGTTTCAGTGCCAATCATAATGTCACCTGGTGAGCCGAATGCTCTTCTATTCCCAGCCCGGCCAACCTTCTTTCAGCCTCTTGACAGTTCCAGGTTAGCCCTTTTTCCTCTCTTCCTTGCCCCTCCTCTTCTCTTCCCTCCAGCTTTCCTCTCCAGCTCTCCCAGGGGCCCCACTGAGAATACTGCTCAGATCCAGGCCTCTGAGCCCCAAAGCCGGTCCTAATCCTCTGCATCGATCGTCCTGAGAATTTCCTCCCCTGCACAGCAGGGCCCGCTCACCGGCACTCACACTCCTCGACCCTGAACAGGCAGCACTTTATGGGTAGACACATGGAAAAGGCGCACTGCCTTTGTCTTCTCAGCAGATGGGTCTTGTTGATGTTATGTGTGTTATTAGGCGGTTATGGCAGGCTGTGCTTTGCTCCTGGGAGAACTGATGCTGCTGCCTCTCCAAATTCAGTTAGACTTGTCTGTGACTGGCTTGATGAACTCTCAGTATCTCAAACTGAAACATCTATACTGTTTTCTGACTGCAAGTTGTGTTCCAGTCAGAAATGATTCAAAAGTGAGTCAGAAGGGATTTCCAACTACAAATACACCCGGAGGAAGTGTAGCATGAAAGCAAAAGACATCCAATTTCATTTGTTTGGACAAACACATATTATGGTTCCTTATTCACAAAGGGTTGCCAAAACAGGTAGCTCTGCATATTAATTTGACAGATTTTTATGCTGGATGCACTTCCTGAGGCAACTCTAAAGAAATTTGTGTCTCCTCCCAGCCACGAACCGAGGCTCTTTCATTGGTTAGGCAAATGTGTAAACCACTACACTGTGGAGCCACATCCTCATAGATCCACTGTCTACTGATAAATGTAGTAAACACAAATGAGGCATAACTTTTTTTGTTGTGCAGTATTTTCGTAATTTCAGCAAATGATAATGATAAATAACAATAGACAAATAATAAAGATGAGTCACAATGAGAGATAAAGTATACCTCAACATTTAGATGACAAAGATTTGAAACTCAGAGAGTTTCAGGGGCCCTCCTTAAAACTCTCTGTGGTCTCTGTGCTGTTCTTTTTGATACTGGGGTTTGTGGTATCATCACATTAACAACTAAACAGACCTTTAAGATCTTTAGATAAAAAAAAGATTATAAGTTCAATGTTGGAAATCTACATGTATCATCTATCTCTAAGTGACCTGTCTAATTTATCGAAATTTGCTTTCTCCAAAGAAATTCATTCCAAGAACAGGCTTCTTAACACAAAAAGAACCCCTAAATTTCATCTCAGGATCAGCATGTAGCTACATGAACGAGATTATGCACAATTCAACTGGAAAGGCTGTGTACCAAAGAATCCTTTGTTCAAGTAGGAGCATTGCACCTGAACTACTGTTTGTCCGTTGACCATGTAGGCAAACCAGAATACTTGGAGGAATGCGTGCTAGAGAGATGAATCAAAGATAGAGTTGTTCAGTCATAGTAGCAGTAGACATGTTTGGTACAGATCAAAGAACAGCATTTCAGGAGAAGAACCCAATAACAGCTTTGAATCATGGTAGTGGAAATGCTGTGCTTTAGGGTTGCTTCACTGCCTTAGGGACTGGTAAAAAGGAAGTATAGGCAAGAAACCCTTTAGATATCTCGCAACTAAAGGGATTTGTATTAAGGAGTGGTTAAAAAAAATCAGTGCCAGAGACTGGTGGGGAAAATACCTTCAAAAAGTGACTTCTGACCACTAGTGTACTTGCATGTCATTTTTAGGCGTGGGTCAAATCTGTCCAAATATGTTCAAGACTCCCACTATTTGCAAATGAAACTGCCTTTTAATGGAGGCAGTGGAAAGACTATAAATTAGCTTGCCTAATGATGTGTACAGGTTTGACAGACCACTGAACAAAAACACTGTAGACTATATGAGTAGAAAACTTATACATAATCAACTGTGGTGTCACTGCTGTCATCTGTAAGGGCAGTGGGGTTAGATCTGACTTGAATGTTGGGAAGCACTGTGTTAGCAACACCAGATAAGTTTGAACGGTGCAGTTCATTGTTGGAAACAGCTACACTTTGAGGAATTTAAAACATAGATCTCCTGGCATAAGGATAGACCGTATTTTCATGCGCAAAGATGGAGTAATGGAAGGTGGTGCATGCTATACAACTCTGCTGGAAGATGAGAAAGTATCATTGCTAGAGGCCTCCTGGGAAAGCTCCAACCAACAGTCTATCCTGCGTAACATACTTGTTCATAATTTATTTACGCGGAAAGCTTCCCCTGGACTCTGCTGTGTGTCTTTTTACTGCAAGTGTGGAGGTTTTCGAGAGGTATTTTCCTGCATTTCTGTGCTCTTGTGAACAAGACCGGCAAGGCTATGTATCCAGTGAAATAGTAGATGATTAGACCTCATGCTTTATTAACACATTTGCTGTGTGGTTGGCATGCTAACTTCATCCCGATCATGAACGAGAGGGAAAATCTGGAACATTTGGCCCTCGTCAAAATTTGACTCCCTGGGCCAGTTAGAGAATCACTTTCTATACTGGCATTTAACACCAAGTACAGATGGTAATGTATCAATACTCTTTTTAACGGCGCTCAGAGCCACATTGGTGAATCAGCACGAGGAATATATCTGGCAATATCAGTTTGCAGCCCTTCTTGGGTAAATAATTTCTGTTCAATTGGGGTTTGGTACATTCTCACAATATACTGCAGAGTCATCTTTAATCTGCATTTGGATTTTATTGATAGGGTTATAAAGTATTTAACAGTTACCTTTACCCTCTCTGCCCGTTGTCTTCTCCTGCTTTTTTCTCTTATTCACTAGCCTGTTTTTCTGCCTGAACTGACCGAAGACCCTTAGCCTTCACACTCATGTTCACACACCCTATTTTGCTAGTATTTCCCTCTATCTCTTTACACCCGTCTATACTTTAGCGCTCCGCTCTTTCCTCTCATATGGTTCCTTTCCTGCCCTTTCCTGGCATCTGCTTCCTTCCCTCCTGTACTCTCTTCCCATTTTACCCTTGCTCTTCTTGCTCTCCTCTTGTCCGCTCCCTCCCACCCTGCCTTCTCTCCACTCTCCCTCTTTCTCTTTATTAATTTATTGGGTTGTTATTCTCCTTGCCTGGCTCTGCTAATGAAGGCAGGATGCAGATGAGGGCGAAGGTCATCTCCGCAGCGATCGACCCCACCGCCCTGCAGCATGGCACTCTGACTGGCACAGGTCAGTGGCAGCTGTCAATCAAAATGCACGCATGCGTGCACCCATTCACGTGCACACAAGCACTCACGCACACTACCATTAAAATAAATTCACACATAAAGATAACAGCTATGTTGTATGACAGTTAACAATTTATAATTACCCCTCCAAAATCAGATATCATTAGAAGGTAATTTTACAGCAGTGGTCTTTGACACATTCTTATGAAACAGTATCCTTATTTTAGGTGATTTGTTTGTGGTCTCAGACTTAAATTTGAATATGTTTCAGGCCTTTAAAACATAGAATATCACTCGCAAAACTTATTAGTGAAAAGTGGGATGTACTCAAACCACTCCACAAACTAGCCAAACCTTTGGACTCCGAAAGATCAGAAGCGTAAATGAGCATCTGTAAACATCATCACAACCTTAATAAAGGTAGGATTTATTTAACTAATATCTTTCTCACTGAAATTCTCACTATTCTGACTTCAAACTTTTATCTATGTTTGCTGAAATGAAACACCAGCTACATGTCAGCTGTTTCTGCACAGAAGGAAAAATAATGCATGATCTGGTCTGTTGTCTCAGATATTCATGTTTCTCGGAGAATAAAATGTATCCACTTTTTTAATTTTCCAAATTTCACTGGTTCAGTATTTCACTTTTGTCTTAGGTGTACCTTGTGCTTAATGCTAGCAACTGAATGTTAGCCTGCTAACATGCTAATGTAGCGCAAAAATGCTGAACCTAGCCACTCAGGCCTACACACTGGCAACACATCTGGGAACCACCGCTCACTAGAGTGAAATGTGTATTTCCTTGCTGATTGTGAGGGGTTGCTGGAGACTGCTGGCAGTTACTATGAAATGACTTGCTTCAGCCCTGGTGTGAAGCTGATTGCAAAGATGTAAACAGTACTACACGGAAAACCTCACTGCGATTGCTTTAGTTGCTGACTGGTCACTTCAAATGCCTGTGGTTTATATGGAAGAAGTCTGCAAACTGCTCTTTTAGCTGTATTCAAATTTTAAAAATTGCAACCCAAACCAGAAACAGAGTCCAATTATTCACCCGCATGTTGTGACTTTTGAAATTTATCAGCTGTAGCAGCAAGGCACAACTTTTGCTTTTAATGCGAATTTGTTAATTAATTAACCTTAATTTAAAATTTCACTATAGCTTAGAGAGTAAATGAATGTTTACAGACAAGTTTGCATCTTCCATGCATGTACAGGTGACCACTGCAATCTGCTAGCAACCAACCCAATTTCAAGGAGGTTTTTGGTAAAACGTCTTTATTCCAATCAAATTCATTGAATGACATTCAAATATATCTTAAAGATATACATTTAAATATAAATATGTATAGATGCAGATATAAATGTAAATATAAAGTTCTTTATGTGGCAGAAAAATAGGTGTGGCTGTTAGGTAATGAACAAGGAATCTCTTGGGGTGTGTTGTAGGAAGTGGACTGAAACTGACTTTACTCCTACAGCACCCATGCTATCTTGCTTAGATAGAGCGCTTTAGGTTGAAGTTGTAAAATGTTGCTTTTTTTGTTTCTTTCTTTGGGTTTTGTTTGTCTGGCACTGGGATTCTGTGGGCTTTTTAGGCGGGGCATTCATGGAATGGGGCTGCTCACTATACCTTTAGGTCTTTGCCAAGGCGCTGACCCAATGCCATGACAAAGACCATGCATCACTGCGAAAACCTGGGCAGTCATGGAGGCTGTGTTGTCCTGCAATGGGATGCTATTTTGTGGCGGTGGTGTTGCTATTGGGGATTTACATGTGGTGTGCATCTGTGTTTAAGTGTTTAGTTCATGTCAAAGTAACATTCATGAATACCATGAATACCCAAGTCATCCCAGGAGAATATTGTGTTATATTAAGATTATTAATTTTATTCACTTTGTGGTTTTTGATCATGCAAAGATACTCACATGATCTTTCACTTAACACAGCTCATACATCTTTGCCTCCACAGGTTGACGTGTTACACCCCTGTTAAAGTGCCTAATCCTCGCCCTGCTGTTCATTGGCCTTGACATTGTGAAGACCTTTGGACTGCTGCTCCACGAAATTCCATATCTGAGCACTCCGAAGCATTTACAACCCCTGCTCTTCATCACACCATGTCAGGAGGCTGTGCGTATGTGTGTTTGTAGATGCACTCTGTGTTCAGACATCTTGTATGCATGTCAATGTTGTTCATTGTTATTGTTGTGGGTTTATTTGTGTGCTCAGCCATGTTCTTGAGTGTGTTCACCTGCATCTGGGCTCCTGTGAATGTGCATGAGTGTACAGCTATCACAAACACACGCACACACCCAAAACACGGACACACACACACACATATCTCTATTAGCAGTATAGTAGTGTTAACAGTGTTCTGCCATGCGTGAACCTCCCCACCTTTCCCTCATATCTATGCAAAGCTGGGGTCCTGTCAATCAGTCACCTTGGTGACATAGAGCCCCACCTCCCCAATTAGAGCTGACAGGGCAGGATTAGGAGGGGGGCGGGCCCCCACCGACCTGCCTACGTGTCAATCACGCGCCGGGCATCCACACGCCTGTTTACTGTCAGATCGCATCTCCGTCTGTCAGACTGCACGGCAACCGTCGCCCAGGGAGGAGAGGAGGAGGGTTGTGGGAGAAGGAGAGGGGGGGAGGAGGAGATCTGATCGGAATTAACTATGCTTCTCCCCACAGACCGGCCGTGCTTTTAATTCATGAAAGGGATGAGAGGAAAGTGGGAAGAGAGAGGGAGTGATGGAGGGAGGAGAGCATTTAAAACCCAGAGCAGGGCCTTCTTTAGAAGTTTTCAGAGTGATGTTTCTTCTCTCCCTGACAATCACTTTTCTCACCCCAACTCTTCCACTCGTCTTTCTCCCAGACTTCTTCACTCAGCGATACCTTAGTGGCGATATTGTTGTAAAGGTGTTGTTTTTTTACCCCGGCTGTTTTTAATTCACCCAAATGGGTGTTCGTATTTTTCGACTCAGAGAGTTAAGGTCAATTTTATTTAGTTCTGTACATGCTCATGCAAATTTGTGTCTCTGTTTCAGTACATGTCTTGGGGTTAGGGTCCTGCCTACACACCTACAGTAAGTGAATACATAATGCAATTCTGCTCCTCAGATTGTGTGCTCTAAAGCAGCATCACGCATTTAGAGTTGACACAATGCTAATGAGTGTGTGTTTGTGTGGCTCTCTGTTCACTTCGCTGTGTGTATTTCTTCTTTTTTGGGTCTCTGGTGGTGGCCAACCTTTGACCTTGTTGCCCTTACTCTAATCCTTTAGCAAATGAGGACTGTTTAGGGCTAAAGAGGGGGTTTGAGGGTCTGCATCAAGACACTGTTTTAGGATTAGAGGAGCAGAGTGAAGGTCTTGGGGGTTATTAGGATAGAAGTAGAGGGAAACAATAGATTGTATTGGAGGAGGAGGAAGGATATTATCAGCACTGTGCCCGTCACTAACGTTTTTATATCTCATACAACAAAGCTGTGTTTCTGACTCCCTCATTTTTGTTTATGTGTCAGTTAGCAGAATCAAAATGTGCTTAATTCCTTTCAGTCAAATTTTTAAAAAAGTTACAGCATCATTAAGAATACTCTTTTTCTGGTATAGAGAGCTCCAATATGGGGCCACTTTTCAACAACTTTCACCTGTGCACTTATAGTCAACATTCCTAACACGATTCATATATTTCCATATGAGCTTAACCTATTTTTGCTTGACTAGAACATTTTGTACACTAAAAGAAAGCATTATTCCTTATTATTACAGTATTATTACATTATTTCATGTCATTGACTGCCATATTGTTCTTGTAATCATGCTTGTGTGAACTGCTGCTAGTATGCATCATGAAAATGTGATCATGTTTAGGCCAAAATTAATTAAAAAAATTAACTCTTCACCGTAATGCAAACACATCTCTGGCATATCTCAGCTAACTTCCCATAACTCATAGACCATAAGTTTGGCATTAGTTTTTGTTAAATTATATTCAGTGGAGATTGGATCTATTAAAAACAACTTCACATTTTTCATCTTGACATCGCCTGTCACCTGTTGGTTTGTGGGTGCACATTGCAGCCTCAACTTTAATTCACTAGCACTGTCACAGTTTGCACAGCAAAATGCATTTTGCAAACTATATGTGGCCACTGCACACACTCACACACGAGTGGCACAGCAAGCCATATTATTTATTGAGGTAATTCCATTTAAAATAATTCACAAGACATATAAACTATAAACTTGATCCACTTTTAAGTTCAGTGAAAAAAGAAGGCAGCTAGCCTGTTTTGGCATCCACCTGCCACTTAAAGGGGCAAATAATTATTTGTCAAATTTAAAACATTTATAAAATAAATTACCCTCCTTTATAAGTGTAGCCATGGGAATGAAAATATGTTTTTTGTAATTTGCTATTAACCTGCTTATTTCTGCTCAGAGGTATTTGAACATTTGTGGTAATAGTCTGTGTGAGCATTTGGGGTTCTGCAGTTTGTGGCTCCTCTGCATTGACCCAAGAAGGTTGCTGCTTGGTTTCTGCACTCTCTTTCGCTCTGCAAAAAAAAAAAAAAAAATATATATATATATATACATATATCTCAGATATATTCAGGGTGAATTAACAAATGCTTATTTTGAAGAAACTGTTTGTCAGCTATCATGCCATGTGCTGCTGACAGGCATAGATGCATCCTGTCATTTGCGCCGATAACCGTATGCTCTCGGTGTTTGTTGGTAGCAGGCGTATGTGGGTTAAACATGTTTGTGTGTGTCTGTGTGTGTGTGTTTGCATTTGAGATGCAGGGTTGTGTCTGAGATGCAGCTCAGGTGTCTGTTGGTGTCTGTTGAACGACCTCGCTGCAGGGAACAGGCTATCAGGCTGAGATGGAGGCTATCATGTTAATTACTTTACACACACCCTGCCAGCCAAGCGTGCAACACAAGTGCTGAGCTCACACACACACGGACACGTACACGCAAACGCACTGGCACACGCACCTGAGTACAATTAAGCGCGCACACCGATACGCACAAAATCATCCGTCTTTTCCTTTCATTTTGTCGTTTCTCTGTCTTCCTCCCTTTCGCTGTTTGAAGGCCTTGGACATCAATTCCCTTTTGCTTTCAAGAAAGATTGTTTTATATTCTAATCAATTCAACTCTGTCCTGTGAAATTAATTGACATTCATTCAATGATTTGAAATTCCTCCGAGGCTGTTCTTTTGTTTCAGCCTGTCAGTGAGCTGCAAGTGAGATCGGGCTAAATGTTTTGTCATCTCACACTCCAGGGTAAGCTGCTCCAAAGCATGAGCCCGAGGTCAGTTTAACCTCCTCACAGTCCCGTCTCCCGCTGCCTTTACAGTTTGCGAAGGGGATAGGGGAGGGGGATTCAGGATCAGAAACTTGGGTGAAGCCCATTCTTCAGTGGCAGCCTTCATATGTCTGCTCAGGACTATATTTTTTCAGAATCATGTCAGGGGTTTGAAAGGAGGTGTCCAGAGCGCCCGGGCCGAGGAAACAGAGGAGCTGGGGCAGGTTGATGCCTTTAGTTAAATGATGGTGGCACGCAGAGGGATTGCTTTGGGAAGTTGTCATCCATCATGATTTTAGAATGACTCAAAGCTGCACTCGGCTTTTTGGGGTTATGGTCTGCGATCTGTGATTGATGTGAAATGTGTGTGTTTGTTGTGTGTTGGAGAGAGGAGTGAAAAAGAGACTGTGTGTATTTATTTGCTGAAATAAGTTAAGATTGCCCTGTAGTTAAAGACTTCTTCTGGAGAAGTTTAATTTCTTCTCTTTTTGTTTGTTTTGTTTTGTTAAAGAAGCTGATGGATTAAAGTCACTCAAAATCAAATGATAACGACTCTCACAATGTGGCAAATTGTCTATACCTACTCATTGTTAAACGCAGTTCATCGCATGCCTTTTCCTGTGCATGCGTCTGTCCGCTGTTGTATTTCTTTTTTTTTGTTTTATGTCTGTCCCATTTGGATCTTTAGCCATCAGAATTGTTGTCTGAGGCCAAGAAAGATGCCTGGCAGATTTACTTTACCAAGTGCATCATCATGGCCTTGCCATATTGGTCCATTGGATTGACATTTATTTTAATTATGTATTTATTTTAATTTTATTTTCGGTTGTTACAGACGGGACAGACATGACTGGGGGATAGGACAGGGAGAAAGAAAGAATGAAAGAAAGAGAGGGAGAGAAAGAAAAATAGAGCAGAGAAGAGATGTTGAGAAAGGGGGGGAAAAAAGAAAAACAAACAAACAAAAAAAGATGTTTTATTTGTTTAAGCTGAAGCATCTTGTCTGTCTTTTCCTTTCTCCTGCTTCTTTTTCCAGGTCCAAGTCTCACCCAAGTTAATTCTTCAATTAGTGCGATCCCAATATTCTGGAGAGATCATGGAGAGGGGCTCTTCCAATCAATGTCCAATTAACCAGGCTCTCAGAGAAGACGGGGGATGACCGCTCAAGCAGTTTTAGAAAAGACAGGGTTAGGGTGAAGGCAGAGGTTCAGAGGAGAAGGTGGAAAAAGGAGGGAATGGGGGCAGCTTGAAAGAGCGCTTAAAAGATGGTGAGAAGAAAGGATTCAACGTCTGTAAGTGGGTGGGGGTGAGAAGGGAGCATTGGGGTCTGAGGAGGTGGGTGTAGATGTTAGATGCTCAATCAAGTTGTGTGAGGACAGTGTAATTAATCCACTGAAGATGTCTGATTGCAGATGACTTTGGGAATACCAGAGTGGTGGCTGGGCCTGAGGGAAGGGGGAGGGCCGGAACAAGATGGATGCGGGGATGCAGGGAGAGGAAAAGCGGAAGGGCAAACAGAGAGAGAGAGTGAGATTAATCGAGACATGGGAGATACAGTACCTTTTAAATGAGAAGGATGAGTTTCAGTGACAATGTAAAAAAAAAATAAAAGTAAAGAAAAAAAAAGGGGGGGGGGATTGATCATGTGCGGGCTAGGTCGACCATCACTCACAGCGCCGTGGGGGATAAAGACCTCCACCACCAGAAGTCACATGTATGTAAAGGAAGAAGCACGAGGCTTCATGCTCACTTAACTCCGACTTTCTCGCTGCTGAAACACTTTCCTACGAGATAAATGGGTGTCTATCCTGTTCTAATGCTAATATGCTTTTAAGGTACTATTAGCTGGCAGAGGTTTGCTTTTATTTAATGGACTATTAATTTGTTTGAATGCATTTTGTCTCTGTGGCTACAGTACAGAGTTGTCTTGGCTTAAGCTCAGCTCTTGAGCGGCACGTGATTTACTTACCCAGAGCTATTTGGAGGCTAAGCCTTTATAATCTAATTAAATTTGATAAAGCTGAGCAATCATTAGAATGTTATGGTGAGTACTCATCATACTGATAAGGTGATTTCGTTTTATTGTTATTAAATATATTTATTAAGGTTTTTTTTTTTTTTTGCATTGCTGTTGGAATATGTTTCAGACTGCATACACTTTGTTGCAGAAGCCCGTGTGGGTTATAGAAAAGCAAATGTTTGTTGTTTTCACAAAGACCGTGATGGTAAACTGTGATGGATTTTCACAAGGCGTCAGTTCATGCGCAGGCTGGTAGAAATTGCTGACAAAAGTTGGATCCTCAAAATGTTTGACTTCTTTCATGGCAGAGAAGATGGGCTGAGTCAAAGGCCCCTTTTCCCCTCTTGACAGCTCACTTCAAATGTGTGTACATGTGGCAGACGGAATAGTCTGTAGTTAGGAAGATAGTGATTTATGTCTACTACTTTTGTTTCAAATTGTGTTTTTTATGTTAAATATGGGGGTTTGTTTCCCCCCCCATATTTTTATAAAAAAGTATGCTGTGATGGCTGGACTAGAAAAGTCTTGTATTAAACTTGCTTAATATAACAAATTGAATTTAAATGAAACAACTGCTCTGATTCTCCCTACTTTCAGCTTTGACTTAATTGCTATGTTTATAATTAATTAAAAATGTAATAATTGCATAATTTGGGGACTTTAGGGGAAGTGCAAAATAGCAAGTTAAATACCCATTTAAGACTCATTTTTCAACAACATTTGAATGAACTGGAATAACTTGTCACTCACTAAAACATTCAGAACTTGTAGTAATGCGTCTCTGCACTTGTGCACTGAAGGTTTTGTGTTTGGGACCAAAACTGACTTCTCAACATGTCTCAAAATGATGTTCTATGTGTGACGTGTGCACAGTGAAGATCTCTGCAGAACCATGTAATCGATGTAGAAGCCAGAATGCTTCCATTTAATAGTAATTAATAATTTAATAGTATTTTTTGTTCATCAGTTAAAATCAGATATAGATACAGTCGCTGAATTCAGAATTATTTTACTTAAAATTACCAGGTCCTGGTTTCCATGTTTATCTGATAGCATCAGACAAGTTGCTGCAGATTTGTCAGCTAAACCACTTTGAGATTATTTAAGCTTTGTGACACGGCACATTATCTTTGTGTGAAGCAGCCATCATAAGATGGGTAGACTGTGGTCATAAAGAGATGGACACAGTCAGCAAAAATGCTCAGGTAGGCTGTGGCATTTAAACAATGCTGAGTCAGAACTAAGGGACCCACAGCCAAGAAAATATCCCTCATACCATCCAAATGGCACAACAGAAATCAAAGCTCATTAGACCAGGCAATTTTTATCCAATCATCAGTTGCCCAGTTATGGTAACCCTGTGCAAATCATAGCCTCAGTTTCCTGTTCTTGCCTGACAGGAGTGTTACGGGGTGGGCTCCTCTTCTTCCAGGTTTGACATGCTGTGCATTCAGAGATGCTCTTCTGTATCCCTTGATTTTAACGAGTGGTTATTTGAGTTATTCTTTCCAATAAAAGTCCTTTTTGCAAGTAAGATTGCAAACACAAACATGTATAAAGTGTTATGTTTGCAAATTCACAGCTTTTGTTTGCTGTTGAGCAGAATCTTTTAGGCTGGCAGAAGTAAGATGGGCCTCTGTTGGCCAGTGACAACTTGGCAAGGGCTCGAGAGATAAAAAAGAAATATGTCTTTCCCGGTCTTTACACCTTCACAGATACTGTACAAAATCAATCCAGGTATACATCAGTTTAAAGCTTTAGATAAACATTTGATTCCATTTATTTTACTTGCAATAAAACATTTTACAGTAGAGCGACTACAGCTTTGATCTCAAATCTTGATTTTACTGCAAAACCATTCTGTTTGGTTACATACTAAAGACATAAAATAATGCCACAATAGCTGAAGGCCAGAACTCAAATCGCATTAAAATTCTAATTTTAACTACAGAACTTAAACAATGTGATCGTTGCAGACTTACAGACTGCACAGTACATTTGTCCAATTGCTGCCACCATCCAGTAAAGATAAGGTAATAAATGAACACTTTTTCCCTCCAGAGCACTGCACAATATAAAATAAGATTAAATAGGATGTTTTGATTGGGCTGTGCTCTCCATTTTCTGTCCTGTATTCATTTACAGGACGAATGACATTTAATAATTAATGCAAAATTCTGGCTTTAATACATTCAATGAATTATTAAAAATGAATATGATACTATTTAGTGGATTGCTTTTTATTTATCTGCATGCTTGGAGTGGCCAAGAATTATTACAATCACCATGGCAGCAAAAAGGGACTCAGCTTAGCTTTGCACTTGACTGCGACACTGACTTGTATGACAAAGTTTACACATTCGTGACTCAGTGTTGTAGAAAGCTTTTATTAACCCTCACGATAGTTCTATAAATAAATTACCATTTTAATGCAATAATCTAATGATTATTGGAATGAATGTGCACGATGTGTACGCGCAGACATGTTTCAGACGTTGATAACAGCAAAGAGACTGAAACTCGTGTGTGAATATAAATCCATTTATTTGCTGTGTTTTATACATTTTCTATTTTACTGGTAGATAAAACTAACTGTCATTTCAGAAAGTCTAACAAGTAATTTCACACATAGAGTTATGGTAAAAAGAAAGTTCACTCTGTCAGTGAAAGTTTTACATATCAGGGTGTAATAGAAAGTCATCCAGTGCTTTTATGGGCTTTAAAAAAAAAAAAAACTCACACGAACAACAACACATGCCATGTTACATCATTATTTATTTAACAAAAACTAAACCAAAATGCAGAAGCTGTGTTAAACATTAGCTTCACCCTATGATCCAGTAGCTTGCTGAACCACCTTTAGCAGTACTAGCTTGCAGTAATTGATCTGTGTGACTTTGTGAAGTCATTTTGGACCACTCTTCTTGAGGTTTGCAGGTTTACACACAACTTTTTTATTACATAACACGGCGACAGGACTGGAATGTGAGGAGAGGACGAGCAGCAAAAGGGCCTGAGGTCAGAATTGAACCAGTCTGTTTCATTTAGCCTTACAGCAAATAGTTGCCTGCTCAGCCTGTGTGCTAAACCAGCACCCATGCACAGCTCTCTTAAGGTTTCTACTCAGCATTTCAGTAAGGTTGAGGTCTGGACTTTGACTAGGCCAATGCAACACCTCGATTCTTTTCTTTTTCAGCCTTTCTACTGTGAATTTGCTGCTGTGCTTGCGATCACTGTCCTGTTGCATGACATCATTTTGGGCCAAGCTTTAGCTGTCACACAGATGGCCTCATATACTCTGGTATACAGAGGAGTTCATGGTTGACTCAATGACTGCAAGGGACCCAGGTGATCTGGCTGCAAAACAACCCTGCTACTTTACAGTCTTACTTCAGAAGAGGATATACAGAAGAGTATGCTACATTTAAACACTGCTTCTGGCTTCAGTTTTTGGGCAGATAAATAATAACTCAGAGTAATGTGTTATGTGTTATTGATAAGATCTGCTAAAGACCAGATGATTTTAAAAAATATCCTGAAATGTAAAAACTTCGAAATAAGAGGTTCTTTTGGCCATCACTGTAAGTAAATTCAAGTCCACATGCATCATCACACGGTACAATTTTTACATTAGTGCCATTAAAAAGAAACCTGTTAAAGCATTTCCTAATCTCTATGACATACAAAAAAATTACATCCCCTTGAGTTTAGTTTGGGTGGAACAATGGTGGTCTGAATCTGGGCAGCATCCTTTCTGTGCGGAGTGCGTGCTCTCAATGGATGCTCCGGCTTTCCTCCACAGTCCAAAGACTTGCGTGTTAGACTGATTGTCAGTCTGGCTGTAGGTATGAATGTGAGCATGAATGCATGTCTGTCTCCCCACGTTAGCCCTGTGACAGATTGGCAGTCTATCCAGGGTGTTCCCCGCCTCTCGCCCTATGACAACTGGGAGTGGCTTCAGCCCTGTCGTAACCCTGAATTGGATAAGTGAAAGAAAATGGATGAATGTTGGGTATACATCCAGAGGATTTGTAGTCCATTTATTTTGTGAGTGTTTTGCCTCATTGCATAGCAAGTTGATATTTCTGCCACCGCTTAAAAAGCAACAAGCCTGTGAATTCTCTGCAGTCTTGCTCCTAAGCTGTGACTCCTCTCCTCTTCAACAGGCGTGTTTTGATTACTTGAGTAGCAACACGAACACGTCACCTTAGTCGTTACAACAAAAACACAATCTGAGTACTTTAACTCATTATAGGAACTTGTTGAACCCACCCAGATCGCGACACAGCACGTTGTTTCAATACTCACTATCGTCCCTCGTGGCTTGATCTGTAGGGCTCTCTAGTTTGTGAACAGCATCATTTCTGTGCGAGATCGGGGCCACGAGGTCCTGAGAAAAGCTAAAGAGAAAAGATGACAAAATAGAAATTAGTAGAGAGAAAGATAAACAGTAAGATGACAGTTTGAGATAGAGTGATAGGAATATACAAGAAGACTGCAGAGAAAATCATCCAGAGTGGAGAAAAACAGTGACAGGCAGTGGCAGAGTGGTGGGAGAAATGTAACAGACAGACTCAGGGTGAGCGAGGGAGAGGGAGACAGGCAGAGACAGACAGAGGGAGAGATAGACGAGCTGCGTGAGGATGCAGAGAGTGTCCCCCTCTCTCGGCTGCTGCCAGAGGCAAACAGACAGCCTCTCTGCTGGTGGAATGCTAATGCAACAAGCTGCTGCTCTCTTGTCTTCCCGCCCTTCTTTACCTTTCTTCTTCTTTAACTCTCCTCTGTGCAGAAAGTTTAGAGCCTATAAGACAAAAGCATAGACTTTGATAATGGAGACCCTGACCGTTTCATATTATTTGCACTTTATGTCGCGCCTGATTTGAGCAACCACGCCGATTCCTATTCTCTCTGGAAAGATTAATTTTTGGGGGCTAGTTAGTCGTACGTGGACGTGAGCGTGTTGAGGAGAATCTTAGATGAGTTGTTTTTTTCATCTCTCGTCGTCTTCTCGCCACCCCTGTGTCATACACTGACATCATGTTTGTCTGCAGCTCAGTAACTATGGCTACTGTGGTGTCACTTTTGTTTGTGTGTGTGTGTGTGTGGGGGGGGGGGGTAGGTGGGTGGGAGGTCAGCATATCGGTGGGGCAGTCGCAGGTCAGTCTGTCAACCTCTCTCTGTCTGTGTCACTGCTAGCTGACCTTTGACCCCCAGCTCTAAGACTCGGTCCAGCCGGAGAGACACAAAGCAGGTTTTTTTTCTCGCGACGATAAATGTCTCCTGGCATTATCTTCCAGCCACTTTGTTCTTCCATCATTTAAGACGTTCACATTACACAGAGAAATGGCCGCAAGTAAAAGACAGCGGCTATTTGTCCTCCGGAACTCCAGCGCATTTCCCTGCTGCGGCGACGGTCATCAGTTCTCAACTTTCAGGCAGGACATAACCTTGAGTGGAGCAAGTGGGTTGAGCATGCACCCCACCCCCCACCCCTTACTCTACGCCCCGACACGAAAAACCACACTCGCGGTCTGTCCGCCGGTGTGTTTGTCTGTCTGCGTGGAGATGGCAGGTTCTGAGAAATGGTGGCACGCTCTGAAGTGCGATCCATTTAGATAGCAGCGAGGTTCTCTCCCTGTGCACATGCACACACTTAGCTAAACACACGCAAGACACCCAGACACAGACGAGAGCATGCGTGCGCTTCCAAACACACAAAACGACGTGCACATGGGCACAAAGAAACAGATCTCCCTGCTCCATATACACACACACACACACACACACACACACACACACACACACACTATATGCAGCAGTCTCTTGACATGCACTTGCTTGGTTGACAAGTCATCTCAGATAAACTTGAGTGGCAGGTAGGGAGTGTTGACTACCAGTGTGTGTAGAACACTCTGCTCGATATCACAACCTTATGATTATTGTGTAGTATTTATTTCATCAGATTTATATTATTTACTTCTAAAATAACAGGAACTCATTTCTTAACAGATATGGAGGATAGTATTTTTTTTCCCTCATCTCGCACTTACTGTTCAGTTCATGTGGTATTGGGTTTATTTCTTTTTTTCCCCTCGGTTTCATTTTGGTTGTTAATTTCCCTGCCACCTTTTTCTATCTCAGTTCAAACATATTGCACTGCCTCCGTCATCTAGAGAGAATCTTGTCAGTTTTTTGGCAGCAGATGTACCGGTATGTTCAAGCTATATTTTGAGGATTCAGGCCTTGTATACCCTCCTGCATTCACTCCTCCTCTCTGCGCTCCTCTCTATCCCCAGGCCTCCCCGTGCTCCATTCCTCTATTTTCTTATCTACTTTCTTCTCCTACTTGCTCCTCTATGTCATTGCCAAATCTCTCCTGTCTGCTCTTCTCTGTCTTCTCCTCTCCCTCTCTCCTAACTCTCTCCATTTCTTTTACGCAGCCTCTTCTCTCTCTATCAGTCTCTCTATTCTGTGACTGCTCTTGCTGGTCCCCCTGTGGCACACCGTGTCGTGTCCCTAATTTATTTATAATTAGTGCTCTTTGTCGGGATGCGCCGGGAATGTTAAAGTACACGCCACCTCGCTCTGGATACAAATGGGCTGATGTTCCTCCATCCTTTCTGCCCGCCCCAGCTGCCCCACCGACACGGCCACTGGGATGGACAGATCTTACATCTCAAAGCCAGACACAGGTTCTTAAAATTATAACGACTCCACAGAGGAGGAAGCTGTGCGCTGCAGGAAAAAAAAAAGGGCTATTTTAAAATTGGGCTTTAAAAATGTGTTAGAACATGTCAGTGAAATTCAGTTTGCACTAAATTTTTGTACTCACTTTTAAGAAGTGAGTGCACGTTTCTTAAAATCAACAAAGGAGAGAGGGCTGGCTGCTGCACCGCAATCAAGAAAAATATGACTTGATTGTGCAACATATTTGAAATTCTTATCTGCGCAGATCTTTTTTTCAATTGTTCTGAGATAAAAATGACTTAATAGGAGGGAGAGTTTGCAGGCTGACTGACACCTGCTGAGATACAGATACACATTGTCAGTGCACTCACCTGTGCCGCACCTGAATGCAAAACAGAATAACAAGATTGGACAACATGTAATCTGAAAGTGTAATTTATTAAACATCCTGTTGAATTTTAATGGCCATCACTTGTAAAGTTGACTTGTTTTGGGGATTCGTACCGCAAAACCCCCCCAAAAAAACACACAAAAATGGCCCACAAAAAAAAACACAGTATTTTTTTATCACACCACATTAATGTCAATGCCATCGTCAGACATAACGTACACGACCAGATGTGACGGCGCTGACAGGCTTGCTGTGTGTGTGTGTGTGTGTGTGTGCGCGTGTGTGTGTGATCAGCCAGGAAGAGCTTTTGTCCTTGGGCTGAGAGGGCACCTGGCTCCTCTTCCTGTCCTTGTGATCTCTCTGTTCCTTCTCTCTCGTGCCGCTCTATCCTTTCTCTATCTGTCTCTTTCTCTCTTCCCCCAGCTCGGATCCCTTCATCCCCCCATCTCGCTCACTCCCTCTCCTCTGCCCAAGGCGATGCCGTCCTGCAGGCTTTGATCAGGGGGCCAGGGAGGAGAGAGGAAGTGGGTCAGAAAGTTGTGCTGGAGACTGCAGGAGAACAAGGCTGGAATATCGAGTAGGTGAGGCTGGGAGTGGGAGAGAGGGAGAGATGGGGTAATCTAGTGAGAAAGTGATAGAGCGTGAGAGGGTGAGATAGTTTGGGGGGGGGGGGGATAGAGGGAGAGTGCTGGTAAAGAGGAAGGGAGGAGGGGTGAAATGGGGCAACCGTGAGAGGTAGAGGGAGGAGTGGGGGCTGCCTGAACTAAACGAGTAGAAGCAGATAAAAAGAAAATGAAGAAAGCAACAGGAGGAGATAGAGGAGAAGGACGTGGGAAAGAAGAGGTGTCTTCATTTACTGAGAGGAGGAAAAAAAGACAACACATTTGTCTTGAACGTGATGCTCAGCATTTAAACAGCAGGTTGGAGGATAAGGCCCTGTTTTAACTAATCTACACAGTGCAGGACAGATAGTTCAGCCCAGTGTGTCTGCATGTATGCGCAAGCCTATGAATATGTGTGTGTGTGTGTGTGTGTGTGTGTGTGTGTGTGTGTGTGTGTGTGTGTGTGTGTGTGTGTGCGTGAATACAGGCAGTATAGCCCTGACTGTGGCTCTTTGTTTTTTTTCTATAGATCATTAAGATGCAAGCTTTATTAATATTCAGATCAAACCATTAATATTCGCAGAGTGTTTCTGCTCTCCTTGTGTCGTCAGCTCACCTGGGACTGGGGAGGGCAGAGGAGGAAGAATGGAGGCGTGAGGAAGGGGCAGATGGGAAGAGGGGGCAAAAAGAGGAGTTTACAGGGTAAATCAAGGAGGAGAAATACAAGATGATTGTCGAAGAGGAGAAAGGTGAAGCAGCGGTGATGACTGCATGTGACTTAGGAGGGAAGGGAAGCAGAAAGTACAGTGGAGGTGGTGGAGGTCCTGCAAAGGGTTGGGTGTATTGTGATGGACAATCTGGCCGTGCGGGGCTGTGGGGCGGGGTTGGAAGGTTGGGGTGTTTGGAGGCTCTACCACTGGGACCGTGAGGTGAGAGGGGTGAGGGATTTTAGAGGAGAGATTGGAAGCTTTGGGGTTTTGCTTGTGGAGTAATTGGGCCAATGGGAGGCTAACCATAAACACGCACACACACCAGCACTCATATATTTAAAAAAACACACACACGTCAATAGCACTTTGTTACACTTCTATATTTAAGAAAATCACAGCTATTCACAGTCATGCATGTGAATACATATTTTGATTTTATCAAGGCAAATAATAGCTGCAGAGGTACTCACCAATCACGGATCTGTGCAAACCACTTATACACGTATGCATGCAAAACATTAATGCTTTTACTCAGAAAACATAAAGATGTGCACACCTTTTGGGGGCTTCATTTAATTGTTTGAATCAGTCGCAATGTCTTACGCTTGTTTGTGAAATACCGAAGCAGCAAATCATCACAATTAAGATGCAAAAATGGAAGACAGTGGCTTTATTTATGGTTGAGAAACAAACAATTAATTATCGAGTGTTGTCAGTTCGTTTAATCAATTATTGACTAATTCTTTCACCTCTACTCACATTTATGTGAATACGCGCCCTTTATTATCTCTTGTATGCATACATGTACCCCCCTCACGCACACATTAATACACACAGCAGGCACTCCAGTCAGTTACAGATACACTCAGGCATGCACAAAAGCGGACAGCAAATTAAAGTGGTAATTACTTTTAAGCCCAGAAAGGTGAAGGATTGTATGGCAGGGAGCAATGGGTCACTGTTGAATAGAGAATAGCGATGCAGGCAGACAGTGTGAGAGGCAGATATGCAACTCAATGAAATATGGAGGAGCATATTCAACAAAAAGGAGAAATGGCTCCTTAATGGCCACATGCCCTCAAAGAATTATTGTCTGATAGATTTGGAATATTATCTACTCTGTGGCAGTTATCTTCAAACACCCTTTTATGCCTTTTATGCGCTGCTGTATAGGGAAGGGGAAAAATGCAACCTAATGGTGTCATTTTGGTCTAATAAACACCAGTAAACTGTTGTTTATGTGCTCAATTGTAGGACTTCCACTTTAACAGTTGCTACTTGAATGTCATGAAGAAACTACCTCTTAATTACTTAGAACAAGACTTGGAATGTTATAATTTTGCTTTAACAGTTATGATCAGTAGCAGAAGGTGACTATTATCCAAAAAATCTAAGATTATTTATCTGGTGCATTTTGTTGATTAATCATTAAAGATCACACAATTAGTCATTGTCTGCACATTTAGATACGGTATGTTGAAATTCATTGTTTATATGGTTGGTTTATTTTTGGAAGTTTTCAGCAGAACAGCTTCATTTTCATTCAGCGCACAGACGCAGTGTGTTTTTGCTGCCAGTTTCGCTGTGTTTACTTTCTACGGAAACAGAAAGTAGGGTGTGTTAGGTCAGGGGACACGTTATAAATCTCATCTGTCTTTAACATAAAACCGCCACAGGTTTTCTTCCCATTGTTTGTGACCTAAGCTTAAATAGCAGCCATAAGTTCTCTTTTTGTAAAGTAAAGTAAATAGTCGTCACCTATGATCCCCGAACAGAAGATGTTTTTTTATTTCCCAATAAATTTCAGCTGCATCTCATGTCAGAGTTTTTACGCCAAGTCAGATTTTGGGTTAAGAACGAGCGTTTATGCTTTTAGTCTTTTCTGTAGCCTCACTTTCCTTCCTTTCCTGCTTCAAATAAGGAATAAGCAATAAGTAAATGTGAATATAGTGTACTTAATTATAAGTTTACTCCTCCCACTAGTTAAAATAAACAAACTTATTTAGTAGTTAGAGTTACCTGTCACATGGCAGGAGCTCAATACAGTCACTGAGTATCAGAATAGGGAAGAATAGTGGCTTTCTGTGACACTTCAGAGCAAAGCGTGTAATAGACACGCCAGTCCATTGTGTCTATTTCACGCTTTGTCTCTCCAAAACGTGAAATGGACATGCATGCAGAAGTTACAGCAGGAGGAGAGAATATATTTAAAGGGAAGAAGTCTCTAGTGAGCAAGGAAGGTAAGAAGTACATTCCAGAAATGATAAAGCTAGGCAGCTAATATGGATTTACATGTAAATGTGTCAGTAATGTCTGTTTAAGCGCTTTCCCGTGATTATTTTCATATTGGCCTGAAATAAAATATCTCAGCAGCTTACTGCTACATACTGAAACTGGTAAAGTGTCAAATGGACACAGTGGACCAGCGTGCCTATTACACACTGTGTCATGATACTGTGGTTGTTGGGGTCAGATGGGCAGGTCTGAGTATTTCAGAAACTGCTGATATACTGGGACTTTTCCTGCACAACAGTCTCTAAGGTTGATAGGGAACGGTCTGAAAAAGAGAAAATATCCAATGAGCAGCAGTTCTCCAGCTGAAAGTGCCTCGTTGATGTCCAAGATCACAGGACAAAGACCTCCGACATCAATGTGAAGCCAGAATGTTTCAAGCTGAAGGGAAGGCAATAGTAACTTAGATTGCGACTTGTTAAACCGAGCAGGCCTTTGGCATTACATGTTTACAGTCCCGATCAAAAGTTTAAGACCACTTGAAAAATCATATTTTGCATGACTGGATCTTAACGAGATTCCAAATAGAACTTCAACGTGCAGCAAGAAGAAATGAGAGTGAGAAAAAACATTTTTTTGAGCATCCAATTTATTGCAGTTATTTTTCAAATGGTCTAAAACTTTTGATCAGGACATTTTGAAAGAGAGAGATATTGACATTTTGCTTGGTTGGTGCTGCTGTTGTTAGGTTAGTTCTTAGCTGGACTGCAGCATGTGACAGTTAAAAGCTGCACTTTATCTGTTAGCAGTGGCTCATAGTGAAAGCACCCATGCATTTTACTCCTTGTTTATATCCCTCCATCTATTTTCTTAACACGTTAATTTCACCTTCCTCTCTCTCTCTACCTCACTCTGTTGTTGTGACTGCTGTCCCTCCTTCTGGACTTCTCCACAGTGGGTGCTAGCAGCAGCCGCCTGTAAATGTGAGGCCTGGTTACTGGTTGGTGCTGGTACTACTACAGCTAACACGCCGGTTAATTTGACATGTTTTGCTCTATCTAGTTTTTAGTTTTAGTTTTTTAGCTCCATTTTTTCACCACTTCTTCCACATTAAACTTCCACAAGTTGCATCTGTGCACCTAAGGTATAGGATGTAATGAAAATGAAAGAATGGGCTGCTGTCAGTGTTTGTACGGCCAGTGTGAACTTTGCTATAATAATGGGGGATAGTTTCTTGCTACACTTAGGATCTTTTAGTACCAAAAGTGTTTCATGCAAGTTCCACAACCTTCCTGGTGCTTTATTGCGCACAGCAAAAACAACAGTTTTTCGTGATTTTTAAAAAAGCTTGGTCTTTTAATGCATGTGGTATATTTTTAGCCCCCCTTACAAGATATTTCCTTTATCACTAACCTGTCTGCACTGCTTTCCTGAAAGGGCAGTTTACTGTCACTACATCGAACTTACCACAGCCGATAGCATGTGTAGACAGGCGGAGAAACAAGGTCAGACATGGGTGTGACTGTCTTGTTGACTGCTACAGTCATTACACGCTATACCACTTGCATGTGAAGGCCCACACTTACAGAAACACACTGAGTAAGGATTTTTTCCCCCATTTTTAGTCTTATTTATTCACCTGATTTAATTACATTTCTCATTCAGCAGGCCGTGTTAATTCTCCAGCTGCAGGTTGTGGTTTATCTTATTTCCAGGAGCACCCTGATTTGTGCAGGGAACACCTGTAATGCTGCTCTGCGAGGCAAGCCTCTGGTGCTAAACTCAGCCTGTGAGGGCTCACTGTCACAAACACAGACACACACACACACACACACAGTCAGATATTCCCCTCAACTCTCCTTCAAGGACGCCTGGGGAAGACTTGGAGGACAAAATCACACACTCCCTCTACCAGCGTCTCAGACGCGCCGCACTTCTAATGCAGACAGAAAACCTCCTCCAAAGAGACTAGGCACACACAGCTCTCTCCCGCGCAGACACACACTTAATCTTACACACACTCAGAGTTGTAGATACACCAATAGTCTGAAAGGCCTTGCCACCTTTCCATCCATAGGAAAAGCAGGACAGTTTAGTATGTGCCATTTTTCTTTCTTTTACTAATTCTTGCGCTTTCTTGCTCTCAGCTGTTTCAAGATGTTGTGTGTGAGTGTGTGTCTGTGTTTGCATGTGTGTGTGTGAGGTAGAGGGGGCTCTCTGGGACTCTTTGACGACCTCATTCACTCCCTTCTTCCCCCCACCCTGTCCGCGCCACAGTCGACATGCCCAACAATGAGGTTGGGGCGGTGGGGGGAGTCAGACAAAAACCACTGAATGCGTCTTCATTTGCCTGAACTTTTCACACGTCTTTTCCCTTTTGTCGCCGGCCGCCAGTTCACTACTGTGCTGCGAGCCACTCGGCCAGTTTCCGCTGGCGAGACAGCCAACCAAAGCAGCACTTTTCCTCCTCCCTCCTCTCTCTCTGTCAAACCCCCCCCCCCCCCCCCTTTCCACAATGTTAAGCCCATTTTTAGCTTGACATAATCTGAAATGGTACTTAACTGAATTTATGTCTACCTCAGTGCATTAACTTCTGCTATTTCCTCTTTTATGTTGCTGTTTTTTGCAGCGGGTGCAGCGACAGAGGGAGCGGGAGGGAGGGAGAGATTTGAAACTCAGACCACGGAGTAGACAGCCTATCAGTATTCAGTAGAGAAAGTGAGTGATGGAGGGAGAGAGACGGAGGGAGAGGGAGAGGGAGAGAGAGAGAGAAAAAAGAAGGAGGAGGGGGTGATGTATCAATATTCTGAGTAGTGTTTGAGGGCAAGGGGAACGAATAGAGGAGAGGGGACGGGGGAGGAGGGAGGGAGGGAGATTGGTGGGAGAGAGAGTGCTTGAGTGAGTCTCTGAGTGTGATTATTTGTTCAGGTATATGTTTGCATCTTTGATTGAATGTGTTTTTGTCTCTCTCTGTGTGTAGATTTGTTAGTCTTAGCATGCATGGACTATGGACAGTAGCTGTATGTAACTAAGTGCCCTCAGTTGCAATTTTTGGACGTTGTACTTTTTAAAAAAAAGTATTTCTATTCTACGTGTCATCAAAGGTGTTATTTAATTCAGAGTAGAAGGCAGCAGGCTTTTGCTGACTGGCTAAATATTTCAAATCTTTGTGAGAATCTGTTCAAATCAGTTATATGTCTATGGCAGCTGTGATTGGTCAACTCTGGAGAACAGACGAGGACTATACTCATGACAGCCCAGTCCATTAAAAGTGGGGGCTGTATTGCTCAACTTGACCTCTCGATATCCTTGTTTGTTATGTTTGCGTCTTTAAACAATAATGTAAAAACATATTTTAAACAAACTCGTTTAGCTCCGAGCTCTTCATCTGAGTGTCAGGCTTTGCAGAAACCAGTGCTTTTGAACATCATTTCCCTCTTTTGTCTGTGTTGAATTACCAAATTCAAACTCTAAAGATAGTAACACTGCGTCTTGAGCTATACATTTATGTTGAGCCAAAGCCTGATTTGCAACAGTCAGATAACAGCAGGATGTTTCTGTTTGGTAAATAGTACATCCCTGAGAACGTGAGTTAAAAGGGAGTTTTTCCTTCCCAGTGTCGCCAAGTGCTTGCTCAAAAGGAGTTGTTTGATTGTTGGTGTTTTCTATGGATGATTGCAGGCAAGAGATAAAAAATTATAGCGGACATAATTACACATTGTTCTTGTCTGCACCTGTCTCTGTCCACAACCGAGCAAAAGACAAGAAAAGAAGAGGTCTGTGATGTGCTTATGTCTCCTCAGCACGAAAGTAGAAAAAATAGCATTGAAAACCTTTCAGAGAAGTTGAAAGCCCGGGGATTAGATACATTCACCTCTTTATTTGAAATTTTGTCTGTCTTTAGTTTGGAAATCCAACCTTACATCATTATATATATAACAGAAAGTAAGGTTTTAGAGGTATTAGGGTAGAGTATAACTGATACCCTTTTAAAATAGGCCTACTTCCGTCTTCATTTGCCTTTGCACAATGCCTGTAATGATCATGTTTACCTCAAAATTTGACCAAACTTTTGGCATGATTGGCAACCCGTCAAGATGGTTCAATTAGTCCGCCTTTTTTATTTGTTTATTTTAATTTAATCATTCATTTTGCAGACAGGTGATGATTCTTATCCCTACTTTTATTTTTTCATGTCTATTTAAGTGCTATTTATGACACTATGTTTGCACTGAAGCACCGCAGCAATTTCCTAATGTTGTAAACCTGCTCAACATTTGGCAATAAACCCCTTTCTGATTCTGATTTTGTTATTAAATGGGATATGCCAAAAACAAGCAGTCGATAGTCTTGTAGTGAAGTAATATTGGGATAAGCTTCCTAATATAATTCTAATTCAAATCTTGCTTTTTTAAACTTTTTTTTACACTTTAGAGTGAAATTAATAAATGATCATTGGTTCTTTTGTGATTATCACAGCTTTTAGAGTTTAAAAGGGTCCAGAAACTTTTATATTTCTGAAGTTCTGCAAGTAAGAGTGCCTGCAAGAGACATATTTAATGACATCTTACTCTGTGTTAGTAGAGTAAGATGTGATTAAATATGTAGTGTTGCAAAATCAGTTTTACCCCGGTTTGTTTTATTCCTCGAAGCTTCCAGAGACGGCACTGGACTCAGTAGTCATTTCACAAAACCTTTATTCATCTTTATTCATCTTCATTTAAGCGTGCATCTTCTAGAAGGGAAGACGAGGCCGGTGTCCCTCTGCAAAATCTTCACCCCTTTGTTAGTTACAGCCAGCTTTATAGAAGCGACCCCATCATAAAACCCCCATGGTGTGCTGCAAACTCTGTGTGTCTGTGTGTATGCACGAGCACGTGAGTGCCTGTGTGTGCGCGTACGCGTATGCCTATGTGAGTGCACGTGAGTGAATGTATGTGCGTACCTGTGTGTATGTGTGAGTGCACGTGAGTGAGTGTGCGTGTGGATGTGTGAGTGTAACAGTTTAAGCGCTGTGTGTGTGTGTGTGTGTGTGTGTCTGCGTACGTGACTTCCTGGGGGTCATAAAAGTAACCTCACCCAAGCTACACCAAATTCCTTTAGACCACATACAAAACAGAGTTAACATATTACAAATATTGAGACCACCACTCTGCATCCACTGGGTCGTTGGCCTCTTGTTGTCTTACATTTACAGATCAGGTGGAGAGTCTCCTGCGAACCTACTTCTAAGTTATAACAATTAGGAGTTTTTATTAAAGATACAAGCATCAGCAACCCCCAACTGTAGCTTCCTGACTCCTTTTATTTATGACACCAGACCCCAGTGTCCATAAATTCCTTTCTCTCTAAACAATTACACACACTCTCAGGCCACAGCTAAACCAAACTGAAACACAGACCAATCCTTCCTTATTACTGTGATCTAAACAAATTTAACACATTACATTCTAATAATTATTTTTTTGTACTCACTGTAGTTTATGCTTTCCAGTATGCTTTCAAGGTAAATACTTTGAACTTAGCAGCTCATTTGTGCATTAGTTTGTGAACTTTATGGAGGTTTACAAAATGTAAGGTCTAAGTCATCATCCCTGAGCCTAACCTTAACCCTATGCTATTACAATATTAATTCTTTGGGTTTTTTTTAATTGTTCTCCAAAGTCTTGTTAATCAGAAAACAAAAAAAGTAATCATTCCAACATGCATAAAAACTATTCTTTCCAAAAAACATCCTTTTTTGCTTTTCTCCACAACAGTGTTATGGTTCTGCTAGTCACTGAAGGTGACTTGCCTAAAATAACCTCAGTTAATCACAGTGTGAAGTAAAGGATATGAGGTTTATGTCTTAAAAGACAAAGCGAAAGTAGATAACATAGTTACAGATGATGAATAGCAGGATCAGGAAAGCGTGTCGTTTCTGTTCGTGTCTTTCTTTTAACAAGTCAAACTTTTAAACACAACTTTGATCTTTCGCTAACCTTAGCCAAGGTAGCTCTTATCTTAAAAAATAGTGATGTCACGCTTGTGGCAGCTTTGATTGATTAGGACCTAAGCTGTTTGTTTTCCGTGATTTTAGAGATGGAAAAAATTGAAAGCTGAACACGTCAAAAGTAAACATCAGAAAAATGTTTAGTTTAGTGTAAAACAGTGAAATATTGGAGAAAATTACTTACAATTTCTGGGGTACTACTTATTGTTCAGCTGAGGATAGTTTATGTGTGTGTGTGTGTGTGTGTGTGTGTGTTTGTGTATGTACAGGACGGGGAGTCATTACAATATGTTTGGATGTGATGGAATCTCCCACTTGTTTTAGTCATCCTCTCTCCATCTCTTTCCGTCTCTCTTTCCCTCTTTTACTCTGGCTGCTAATCAGCATTTGAAAGGCAGCTTTGACAGTGAGAAAGAAAGTGAGGGGGGCACATGGAGGTGGGGATAAACGAAAGCATGAGACACAGCGAGTTAGGGGGGGAGAGCCAGCCAGAGAGAGACTGAGGCGAGGGGCTGTACAAGCATGCCTTTTATATTTACTAGTGACTGAGAGAGAGAGAGAGAGAGAGAGAGAGAGGGAGGGAGGGAGAGAAAGGGAGCAGCTGAAGGCAGAGACAACTGGTGTGCATGGCTTTCCCAAGAGGAAATGAAAAGAAAGAAGCTCAGCAAGGAGAATGAATGAGTGAGCGGGAGAGAGGAAGGGTGGGAGGGAGCATGCTGGCTGGAGAGAGAGTGAGTGAGAGAGAGAGAAAGAGATTCTCACACTGGCTGTGTCCTAATCCGAGTCCATCTCAAAGAAGCAGCGGAGCAGAGTGTTAGTGAAGTGAGTCTGAGAGCCGAGGAGAGCTACATCAGCTAGCTCACTCCACTTCGCACAAACACACACAGACACACGTTCTCCCTCTCCTTCTCGCGCTCTCGCTCTCTCCCTCTTTCACAAACACACACACACACTCTCCGTGCAACGGGAGTCCACGATGTGTCCGGCTGCACGGCCACGGCTTTTGTGAAAGTGAGGGGATTGCCGCTGCCCCTGTCCCAGCCCCCTTGGCTCACACACTCAGTGTTTGCCTGCCGTGTTTAAGCTCGAGGTGCTGGTGGAGGTGTGGAGGGAGGGGGCACTGCCAGGGCAAAGCAGGGGCACCAAAAGGGAGGAGGAGGAGAAGAAGAAGACGAAGAAGAGAAGGAGGAAGAAGAAGGAGACAAAGTGGATCAGGTCGACAGCGGTGGATTGAATGTTGGAAATGCCCGTCAGGTGAGTAGATAATGGACCTAACAACTTACAGTCAGAATGAATACACATGCATGACCACACACACACACACACACACACACACACTGATCACATTGTAAAGTTCTGTGACTAGAAGGAATAACTGTGTCTCCTTTTATTTAATAATTTGGTTTAAAATGACTGAATTTTGATCTGTTTGTTTGGTGTTTGCTATGATTTTTAAATGATTTGTACAAGATTAAATTTTATCAAACTTTTATTGTATTTTGTTAAATCTACTTCAAAAGTACTTTTCCACCCCTTTAGATGAAAGATAAGCTTGGTAGCCATGGTGATAACATTTGTAGCCAGTCTCGTTTAGGATGGGCGATAAATGTTTTAGTTGATTTCATTTATATTGCTAAATTAGTCCATCATCAGTGTGGTTGTTATTACAAAGATAGAAAAAGGACACATTGGTAAAACTGACTGTATCCTTTCAACCTTTTTTACTGGAGTCTGTTTGTACTGTGTCAGCTTGTTTAAATCTATTTAGTTAGAGAAAAGAAAAACACAGAAATATGCTTTTTTTTTAAAAGTCTAACTTTATAACATTTATTATGAATAATATTAATACACATCAAGCATACCGCTTCCCAACAAACTTCTTCATCAGTTCAGTTAAGCTGGCAGGCATTTTCACTCCAATCTTCATTTTTTCAGATAAGCCGAATAATTACGCATGTTTATGTTTTGTGCTGAGTGCACCTCTTTGCAGATTTCCTGTGCTTGAGTGTGTTTGCGCGCGTGTGTGTGTGCGTGCCATTTGAGATATGGAGGCACAGAGTGAACGGCTGCCTGCCCGTCTCCACCTGCAGAGGCAGAATTGGTCACAGTTTACTGGCTTGGTAACATTCGCTGCCTTCAGGGTGTTTGCAGCAGGTGGTCCAAATTGGCAGAATGACTGTGACAAACGCACGGTGTTCACTGCTGCTGTAAAGTAAATAACAAACTATCACAGAGTGTTTTCGTTTTTTGTTTTTTTTTCTTTTTTCATAATTTTTTTTTCTGTTATTGTGCTCAGAGGCTTGTCACTGGAAGAAAAAGTCAGATTACCAGAATAGAAAAATGCGCATTTATGAGTATGTGCGTCGACGGGCAAGTGCAAAAATGGGATTTGTTTGATTTCCTGCCAGATTCAGTTTGTAAGTCTGCACTCCTCCATATGCGGATATTTGCCTTGAGTGCTTATTTTGTATACTCTCCTTCAGCATCACTCTGAAATCAGTGGCATGTGTTTGTTATAAATTCTGCTCCGTCTCGTACGCCACCTAAAGCATCATTTGCAGCCACACCTGCTGAGATTGCAGGTGCTGCAGATAAAATCCAACCAAATAAGTACGTTCAGTGCAGACTTCCTCACTCGGGTGTCAAAATGTTACCAGCAGTTAGAAAAAAAAAAAGTTACCGTCCACACTGGTGTAATTTTTCAGTTTTTCCCCCCACTTTTAAAAAATCGGCATTAGATGAGTAAAGACTGGATCAGAACACTGACATGAAGCAGGGTCAGGCCGAGTCATTGCATGAGCACGGTACAGTTTATACCCCGACCCACTGAGCCACCAAGCTTCCCCATCCGTTTCACTTCTTGCGTGTGCGGGACGCTTTGGTCCTGACCTACCTTCGGGCCTTTTTTATTAGTCCCAGATGCAGGTTTCTTCTTCGGCTTTTGCATTCAGGGAGCTGCAGTTTATGCCAAAGGGCAACTGTGTGACAGAAGCTGACTCGGATTACTGTGTGAAAGTGGAAATGTTGGTAAGAGCCCTGTTTGAAGACTGCAGAAAAAAGAAACAGGGAAATGTGATAAAGGCTGCTCTGAGATCACCTCTTTTTCAGCTCATCAAAGATCAGGGCTGGCGTGCATTTCTGATGTTTTTCTTTGTTCGCTTTGCATAAACGATGATCACACGAGTGGATAAAATTGCTCATTTCAGAAGCGCAACAGCAGGTAGGCATTTTAGGAATTTATCTTGGTTAGTAGACAGAGGCAGGCAGCCACTTTTTTTGACTCATTGACAAGTTCTCAGGTAGACAGACACCTCGCCTCGCCTCTCCCTTCCTCTTTCTATTCCTCTCTTGATATTTTTGTCTCTCTCTGTTGCTCTCTTCCACACACAGACACACACCAACGTGGTCAGTGTGTGGCGTGTTGACAGACAGCCGCTCACACACTTCCAGCTCCCGTCGTGCGTGCGTGCCAGTGTATGTGTGAAGAGCGTTGACAGACAGTGTGTGGGTCTGTGACAGAGGGTGTCAGCGCAGTGTCAGAGAGATGTGTTTAGTGTCACACTCTGCTGACCTGATCTCCGGTCGGACTGTCCACTCCGGCCCCGCTGTGGCTCCTTACATAACCCCTGCTGTCATTCACACACCAGCCTGAAGGGATCCACCACTCTTTTGTGCGCAAACACTCGCAGACACAGTTATTTAGTGATATGCACACAATGTATGGATGTCCACGTTTGCAGACACTTTCCCTCTAGATGGAATACCAGATCAGGTGTGGGCTTCAGAGCGTAAATCCTCACTCTTTCGTGTCTTTTTCTTTACAATCTCTACTTTATAGTTTAAGTAGAACTTACGCAAAATATATCTGGAAATGTACAAAAAAAAAAAACGCATCTGTGTGGAAATATAGCATGAGCCCGGCGGGTATCCTGGTTCCCCCAAGTGTACTGCCAGACACCTACACATCTTGTTCAACGGTGCTCTGAACTCTGACATTTGCACCATGCTAATTGATGTGTCTATATTAGCATGTGGACTTCTCTGTGCTGGTGTGCAGAGCTAGAGTGTGCTTTCAAGTCCTGGTTTGAGCACACACATTGCTGTTTGTGTGTGTGTGTTGGAGAGATTGAGTGACCCTGTGTGCTGTTCTCTGGCCTGTGGTTATTTGGAGGTCAGTGCTGATGTGGTCTCTGCCTGCGGGAGTGGATTTACCATCTTCAGCCGTATAGAGAGCTGCATCCACTTGGCTGACTCTTCCACAGCGAGAGGGAGAAGTTTCTGCCTTCTCTCTCCCTTTTGGTGTTCGCTCACTATTAGCTTAGATTTTGGGAGCGCTTGAAAAAAATAGGAAACGCTGCAATATGTGGGAATGTTATCAGTATTCCCCTTACATGTGAGCACACTGACATTCTTTTTAGAAAAAGTATTTGAAGTCTCACTTTTCACCTCAAGCCTTCCCTAGCATTAATGTTGGAGCATTTAACCCCAGAATAGACTGCATTTATTATTTAACCTTGTGCTCGGGGGTTTCTGTTTGAAGCATATAAATCATAAAGGTCAAAGATGGTTAACTTAATGATGGACGGAACATTTTAACTAACTTACTTAATGCAATTTTTTTACTGCATTTTCCCCTCAGCCATATCCATGTTTTAATGTTTTGTACTCCTGTTAATACTTTGTAGTTGCTCTGGTGCACTATTTAAATATCTAGTGTATTAAATTGGAACTGAAATATTATTCCTGCCATATGCAGACTACTTTTACCAACAGGGAAGCCTAACCCTAGAACTTGTTTTTCTCCTACTGTAGGACTAAAGTATTTGAAACATAACATACTTTCATGCACTATTTGGATTATCTTGTATATGTGGTTGCTTCTATAGCAATATGACTGTAGACCTTCGGACTCAGCAGACGGCGGGTCTTTTTCATTAATTGAATTACTAAGAAAGGGATTGCATTCAGTTCGTATGATGAAAAAATAAATAAATCTGCAGAGCAATCTGCAGGGGATACATCATTTTTGCTGTAAATATGGTTTTCTGTGTAATAGTAGCTTCAGCTTCATATTTGATACAGTGCAGGTGCAGTCAAGCACTCCTTTTGTGTACACATGGGGCCAAGTCAGACGGTAATTATGACAGGCATGGATTGGATTCTGTGTATCTCCACACCGGTTAGGAGTGGACATCAAAGAGCGCTCACCAAAGCCTTCTGCAATAAAAGAGGAGAAAGACAAAGATATTGATTAGGGTGAACATTAGTAAATCTCTTTCTCTCTCCTTTTTTTTCCATCTTTTTCTTTATTTGTCTATCATTTCACTACTACTCTCCCTCTCTCTCTGACTGTCTGATTTGCCTCTATCTGCCTCTACGTATGCTCTATCCATCCCCCCATGCCTTCCCCATCCACCCCCTCTCCCTCTCCAATCATTTATTTATTGCTGATCTCTTTATTCTGTATTCGTTCAGTTTAGGGACAGTCCACGCTGTGTACGATGGTGTTTCACTCTCACGAACACACGGTGCCGTTATTATCATTCCTTTACACCCATTCCAAACACTTTTTCTTCCTCCTCATCAACGCAGAGATACCTGGGGGCGGGCGGGGTCACACTGGTCCAATCTAAGGCCATATTGATTCCATTAGATAATTAATGATCCAGCCAAGGGCCAGGGAGGAGCAAAGGAGAGGTTATAGGAGAGGGATGTGTGGTGAGGATGATGGGAGAGGCAAAATTGGTGGATGGGTGTGTGTGTGTGAGGGAGGGGTAGCTGCAGACGCCAAGGCCCTTGAGAGTTGGAGAGAACCTTGGGTTGGGAATCATCCAGAGTCGTCAAGGTCAATCGGAGCCGGAGCTCCGATACGGAAGCAGAATGCCGAGCGAGTTTGGAATATGGAATGCTGAGAGAGAGAGGAGGGAGAGAGATCTTCATGTCCAGAAGCCGCCGATTGATCAGCAGCTGAAAAATTGTACATTAAAAAGTCTTTTGACTTCCAAATCCTGAGGTCCAACCAGGGCCGTAATGCATGATAAGTAGTTTTCAGCCCTCCAACCAGAATACCAAACTTCATCTCCCCAGACACTCCAGACACTCATTTACAACTACTCAACAACATGAAAGGCAAGATAGAAAACTAGCTGCATCAAATATTCTGTTCATGTTATTTCCAACCGTGTTTTCTACATCTTCCATGATATTGAACGTTCTCGATTTGATCAAATTTTATTCACAGGAATGCTTCATCACTGTTGTACTGTGTATATACTTTACTTTTACCTTTAGACTTGGATGAATGAAGAACAGAGGAGAGCTGTCAAGAAAGCATTATCAGTTAAATTTTGATTGCACTGAAAACTGAACTGCATATGTCTTAAATGGGCCTTGAATGTTAAAACCTTTTTTTTTGTATTTAAGTGGGGGAAGCTTTTATTCAGCTGTGGGCATGAAAACGGAGGAGATCGAGAGGTTGAAAGACAACACCAGGCTTTTTACAGCTTTACAAAAATAACTTGTGAGCACATGGCAGATGAGAGCTGTCATCTTTCAGAATTTTCCATCATTTGTAAATTACAGGAATAGTTGCAAGTTCAACAAAGCTTTTGTAGGTTTACTTGATGTAAATGTGTAAAACTTTCTGCTTGGATTTAGCAGATTTTGTGAATCAGGCTCAGCCCTGATTAGCCTGACCTTCGCAATAGGCCATCGATCAGTATTTGCTCTAAAATGTACTAAAAATAATACAGTTTTTTCACTTATTTTAGGCGAAAGAAAAAAATCTAAAAGTGCAAAAAGTAACATTAAGAGCCTCTGCGTGATGCACTAGGACAGCGGCATCATACACATAATCTGTAAGACTTTCATTGAGGAGAATGAGGTTCTACTCCCATTAAGGAGTCCTTGTTTTATACTTAACTAGTTTTTTTTTTCCTGTAAGTTTTCTTTCAGCTACTGGTTGGTAACAAAAGCCATGGCTAAGACAACAAGACTCCTTGGTTAGATCTAGTTTTGGTTCTACCAGATATTTTTACATCATTTAGCGCATGAAAAAGCGCCTTCTCTATTTTCAGAGTTCCAGGGTGACGAGTCACATCTTTAGATGAGTTGATTACAGTTTTAAAACATGACAAACAAACAGAGTGAGGCAGAATTTTATTTGCCTTGACATGTAACTGAGAATGCAGTAGCTGTATGAGAACATCGTTTTTAATAGACAGCACGCACAGCGATACAGAAAGCAGCAGAGAGAGCAGGAAAGCAGCAGTAAAGACTCTCACTCTGAGCCGAAATAAAATAATTGCACTTAAGTAAGGTAATTAACACAAATAAAATAGTTTTTCGGTGCACCGCCTGAACACTCTGGGTTACACTCCCACTTTCCCACTGACTCTTGTCTCCTTATAAACACAGGGAGGTCCAAAGGTTTCAAAGGGAGGGTCTCACACACACTAACGTCCTCGCAGCCCAGCTAGGGAGGGAGCCCAGAGTGTGACTTTGATTGTTTGCGAAGGTCACCATTATTCTGCTGTACAGAGCAAACAATTCTTCTAAAATAATTCTTTGCTGTGTTGTTAATGTATACAACCCTTAAAGCAACATTTTACATATTTCTTTGATATTTTTTAATCCCCAAAATTTGTGAAAAATCCTCTGAAACTGTTGTTTTTATTGTAAACTATAAATCGCACAGGCTCGGTCCTGCTCTTCCCCTTTTTACATGAGTGCAGTGTGCATGTAGTCTCTAGTGGGCAATGAGAACTCCTCTGCCTCCACATTGGCAGTCTTGGCCAGCCTCTGTATTGGGCCCCAGGGGTTGGGGAGATGAGGCATAAAACAACCATGTCTCTACCTAGGGGAGCTGGTGGCATGGCAGTGGAGCTATTGTCTGTCGGCGTGCTGTTTGACTTAAATGTGTTCATTTGCCTGATGCCCCTGACTCCCCGTGGGGAGGGGCGGCCCGGGGAAAGGAGGGGCACGCTAACGAACCTCTGACAGCTGGAGGCCCTAATTAAACGTCCCTGCTGAAAATAAACAGAGCAGGAGCCAAGCAAGCAGCCAGAGAGAAGCGCACTGCAAACAGCGGCTGTGAGCGCTCGCCGCAGTGCCCTCCTCTTCTGTTGCTGCTGAGGCTGAGCCAAGAGTGCACGGCTCTATAGGGTAGTGGTCTCAAACGCACACACTCAGGCTGGCACACATGCACCACACTTATGAATATGGAGCACTGCAGCAACATTGTGAACACCTGCGGTCACACTTGATACAAGTTGATCTCTACAGCTGTGGGCACAGTATTTTATTTTTTAATTTTTTTTATTTTTGTTACTTCCAGTGCTCTCAGAAGTTACACTTTTCTTTTTCATAAATTTCCCACTGTGCCATGACAGAATAAGTTGACTCGCTTCTCTCGAGTGGGGTTGTTTCACACTCTCCGCCTAGATGACACTTCTGACATTCAGAAGCCTGTTGTGCTGCTAGCTAGCTGGAGCATTAGCAGTCAAAGTGGCGGGGTCTATTTGGGTGAGTGCATTAATGGGCCGACCAACCAGCGACAAGGTTATGAGGCTGATTGAATAAATACTGTGGAGGTCCCTGTCCATTACGCCCCTGTGTGTCTGCCCAGATAGAGAGAGAGAGAGAGAGAGAGACAGAGATGGAGAGATAGTTTGAGACAGAAAGATGAAAGGAGAGATTAGATAAGCACAGATAGGGTCAATTAAGAGATAAACATACAGGTATAGGTTGAAGAGAGGCTTCCGCCTGTGTGCGTGGTGAAAAATTGAGAGTAAATTGCTTCCTGTCTGTGTCTCCTTTTGATCTCTTTGTCCTACTGTACACAGCCCAATTTGGCATGTAGTGCATTTATCCTGGCGAGGTGGAGAAGGTGACAAAGGTGAAGTTGTTAGACAGAGGTGCAATGCCCTCTGCTCGACCCTGTCTTCTCTCCAGCAGACTCTTGGAAAAGACTGTCAATGTTGCAGGCTGGTAACTTTAGTATCTATCTATCTATCTATCTATCTATCTATCTATCTATCTATCTATCTATCTATCTATCTATCTATCTATCTATCTATCTATCTATCTATCTATCTATCTATCTATCTATCTATCTATCTATCTATCTATCTATATATATATATATATATATATATATACACACACACACACACACACATACTGTAGGTTACCTATGTTGGAGTAAAGCCCGAGCCTTAAAACTTAAGGCTAGGAATATTCTGCCAATTCGAATACCCAGGGAAGATGTTGAATCTGGAAAATTAACCAAACTCATTCAATTTGCAGCTTTATTGCTTTCCTGCTGATTTAAATTTACTTAACAGGCAATCAATTTGTAGGCAAATTGTCTGGATTTCACATAAAAGAACTCTGAAGAGCTAGAGCATTTAACATTAGGAGTGCACTAATGTATGAACAGCACCAGTTTATTCTTCCATGTCTTTAATAAATACAGATAAGATTGCCCTTCTCTGCTTCATCTTGGACTGCAGTAACAATCTGCAGGTATAAAAGTTCATAAATTATAGCCACAGTCAGGTGGTCAGTCCCCAGTTTGATCCAGCTTGAAATATTTCAGCTGCAGTTACATGGATTTTGATGTAAAGCATTCATAGTGGAGGATAAAGCGTGCTGATTCTAGCGATCTCCTTACTTTTCCTTTACTGTTACTGCATGCTTTTTGTACATGCATTGCATAATTGTGAACAAAATATTCCCTGCTAGAACTACCTCTTCAGTTCCTTTGGATTACTGACCTCAGAGCATGTTCGAAATAGAAGTTTTACATTTCTGCTTCACTGTTGCGGCCTAAATACAGAGTAAAACTATTAAAGTTGATGACCCACTCTTCCCTTTCAACAACTATTCCGCCTTTGTTGAACTGATTATTGACTCCTCTGCCTTTGAACTCAGTCCAAATGCATTAAATGTTGGCTCTTTTTGCCCAGATTTGCAAAATGATATCTGCCAAACCTGCCGAGCTTCTGCTGACCCCTCTTAGCCAAGGTCAGCATAGCCATGCTCAAACTCGAGACATAATCCATTTTCTTTTGCCCTGGCACAGCTCTACTGACATGATTGTGCTGACCCAGCCAGGCCAAAGAAAGAGGAAGTGAGAGAGTGAGAGGCAGAACGAAAGAGAGAGAGGGCATCTCAGGCCCAAGGGCATGACACTGGGGTGCTCGGGGCCACACCAGCCCTTTAAATGTCAACACAGCACAGAGGGGAGGGAAACTGGTGAGGAGCGGCGCTCTGTTTGAGGACAGGAAAGAATATTGGCAAGTGATTTTTTACTGCAGGAGGGTGTTAGAAGCTGGCACAACGCAGCAAAAGATCTGGGACGGGCGGGGTGTTTTGTCTTCAGACATATTCGGTTTAAACGCGAGTCACACACAGGTTTGAATATTCTCTCTGGGATGAAGGGAGACATTTTGAGATCTGTGATTTTCAGAGTAAGTGTGACTTCAAAGGAGGGTTAGTGTTTTGTCTTATGTCTGTTATCTTGGGAGCAGCCACTGACCTTTATGTAGGGAAGTATACACGGTACCTAATTACTCTGCCTCAATTTCTTTCTTCCCTTCTTTTAAATTAATCACTCTTGCCTTCAGTAAGATATCACAAGATGGGATCAATTTTCACCCAAGCTTTTGGATGCAAATTATAGTCAAAAGTCAAATTAAAAGTGTTGAATGGAAACTGTAAAAAGAGATAAAGTGTCATTGTTTTCTTAAAATTAAAAGCAGGTTTAAGAGTTTTTCTAGTGTTTCTTTAAAAAAAGGGGGATTAAACCATCAATTTTGATGGAAACAACCCAAAAATGCCATGCGTCTTCCTGCCTGTAGTTCCTGATTTATATTGCGGCTTTCATTGGCAGTTCTTGATAGTATTGTTCTTGGCTCTTTTTTCTCACCCCCATTTGTCTCTTTGTCACTTCTCTCCTTTCTTTTTGTGAATCTCCAGGTCTGAGTCCATCACGTCCTCAGCCAATCGAAGCCTTCGTTAACAGCGGCGTGGGCACGTGATTGGAGGAAGGATGGCAACCATGCCATTTGTTAGTGAGGGGAAATGTGTGAGTGTGGAGTGGGATTTCCTGCAAGGACTACTGGCCAAGCCTCCCACCCTGCCCTGGTGAGACATCTCTCACACAAACACATGCACACACACAGGCTGAAACTGTATAAGCCTACGTGCATGCCCATGAATTAATCTCTGCAAGATGGAATACATGCATTAACACCCTTGCACTCACTGACAGTCTGAAGAAGCTTTTCTTTTCTTTTTTTTTTATCAACGAAACATTATCCAGAAACATACGCTTTTCTCCTTAGTGCTACATATCACCTGTATTGTTGTTCACCTGCCAATCCTGTCAGAGTTGCGAGTCCCCCACCCTTAGTGGGAGATTAAGTAAATTTGGCTGGAATTATTAATGGGAAGTAATTTACAGGCGGATATAAAAACTAAGCAGAATCAATGTGTGTGTATTGATTGTTCTCAGTGGCCGGGGTCGAGGCAGTATAATAATGAGATGTTACACAGGCTGGCAGCATGAGTCCACACATACACACACACACACACACACACACACACACACACACTGATTTCACTTATTAGAACCTAACAGGGAGAAATGCAACAGCTGTGTCAGCTGATTAAGATACAAACATATGTAAGCACAATATGCGCACGTCTTTCCTTTGTTCTTTTCTTCTGTCGCACGTGTATGCGCGCACACTCACTCACTCACACACCACCCGGTGGTCTGTCTACGGATGAAAATCAACAACACAGACACGAGGGAGAATGGCTGGTTCTCCTCTCTCTCTCTGTGTGTCTCTAACACACACATACACACACTTTATCCCAGCGCAGCACCGACACAAATTGTGAAGTGGCTGTGACAACATAATTCCACCACTCAGGCCCCATTGAGGAGAGTCAATACCCAATCACAGAGACAGGCTACCTGAGCCCCGGCCCCCCTCTGTCACTCTGCCCCTCCCTCGCCTATTGATCCCTCAATCATGGCTTCAGCTCACTAGCCCGGGACCAGATGAGAGGGGGAGCTGGGGCGGGGGAGGAGAGGGTGAGAGGAGAGGGTGAGAGCGAGGGAGAGTAAGAAAAAATAGGCAGTGAGAAATTGTGTGTATGTGTTCACATATGGATTTTGGAGCAAATGGCATTATTAGGACTCTGCCCGATAAAAGAAGCGAGTTTGTCTGTAATTACCAGGCCAATCTGCGAGAGATGGGTCAGAATGGAGATTGTTTCACTTGAATTGCAGGAGCCATTCCCATTATGTGTATTTATGAAATGAGTTTTTCAGACTGATGCTGAGGTCATTTTTACAGAGCACGAATCAATCAACAGGTGGTCAGCAAATGGCCATTAAGCGATAGCCCATCAGTTTTTCTTGTCTTACGTCGCGCTGATTCAGATTTGTGAGCCCCTCTGATCCTTTCTCCCTGTGTTTATCTGTTCCTTCATTTTACTTCTGTCTTTCACCCTCTGCACCACTTTCGCCCTTGTCCCGTTCGTCCTCATACCGACTTCTTGTCCACATCTCAGTCTCCAGAACCTGCGTAAAGAGAAATCTCGCAATGCGGCTCGTTCTCGGCGGGGGAAGGAGAACTTCGAGTTCTTTGAGCTGGCCAAGATGCTGCCACTGCCCGGGGCCATCACAAGCCAACTGGACAAAGCTTCGGTCATCCGGTTGACCATCAGCTACCTGCACATGCGGACCTTTGCCAGTCAGGGGGACCCACCCTGGAGCCCTCTGCTGGAGGGAGACAGCAACTGCGGCAAAGGTGAGCAAGAAACAAGCAATCACATGAAAAGAAAAGTTTTTGTGACTGAGATATTACAAAGAAGATGACGAAGAAAGTTTAGGTTTTATGTTTTCAACTAAAAGAAATATGTACAATGATCTAAACCTTCTAAATGTGGGTTTTACATTGAAAATGAAGCAAATTCTGGTGCACCATTTTTAAAAATGTAACTTAAAAACAACTTTTTATGTTTATTTGACTTTAACATCAAATGTAGCAGTAGTGTGTTTGCATTAAGATATCGTATTTGTCCCAGACTGAATGAGTTTTAGAGCTGTAGACTCAGTACTTTTCCTTTTTCTCTTCTTACCAAAGTTAACATTTTCTCAGAGCCTGGGATGGGATTGGAAAAGTATTATGCTTTCCAGCTGAGTAACAAAATGCCCTAGTAGTGACATACTAGTGAATAATTGCCTAAAATATGATAATCTAGATAACACATTTTTAAGGCCTTTTTGAGGGTCTTGTCCTTGAATTAAAATTTTATTTTAAAAAAACATCCTGGTAACAGAAAATATCTCTATGACTGGTTAAGTGTTGACACTTTTTCTGGGTATGTCACGAGTAGGTTGTTGTTATCTGTTCACAAAATTCAACCTTGACAAAAGCAATGTGCAAATATGCAGGATTAAATTAAACACGCATATGTGGAACACTTTCAGCCAATGATTCCTACATTTCAGCCAATATGAAAATTATATAGCAGAGATAAATATGCTGCTTTGTTGCCAAAGGACGCAAACCACTAAAATTCATATTTCGACTCACTTCTCTGTTTCAATCAGAAGCAGACCTCAGCTGTCTGTTCTGCCTACGTACTCCTACCCACAGTGACACCCCACGCCACAAAAATTCAGTTCGGACTGGGGTATTGATCCAGCCTCCTATTAACAATAGTAATTACTGCCACTGTCTATGCGTGCAAACAAGCTCATGCGTTTTCTTTTTTCCCCTGTAACACACATGCAAATAATCATACAAGTATTTTACATAGACAAGAGTGAGTATGAATAAAATCTATGTTTTTTGTGTGTGTAGGCACATAAATATTACTCATATTATAGACAAAACTCCAAAAACATGTTTTCCTTATGTGGAAAAAAAGCAAAGTCCCTATAATAGTCATTTTAAAGTGAAGACCCATTTAAGGGGGAGGTCAGGTTCAGGTTTCAGGTTGTGATTAGATGAGTAGTAGCAGTAGTGGTAGTGGTTAAGCTCAGATCAAGACTCCAGGTAATTATTATAAGGCAAATTGATGTCCTCTTAAGTTAGGGACACGCAACTGTGTGTTTGCGTGTGTCTGTGAGTGTGTGTCTATTAGGAGGGAGAAAGAGAAGGAGAGGGGGTAGATAATAAAAAAAGAGGGAGGAAACTATTGGTGCAATTTGTAATTACTGAAATTAACTATATAACGAGGACAGTGTAATTATATAGCCTGTCTAATTGCTACTATTACTGAGGGGAAATGATGCAGCTACAGTGTAAATAGACGTGTGTGTGTGTGTGTCCGCCTTTGTGCCTGTTCCTGGTAAATTTGAGGAAATGTGAACAAAAAAAACCTGTCGTATTAACAGCATGTTTCTGTGAGACTGCATGTGGTGTGCTTTACCCACATTATGCACTGCATTTCCTGATGGGGTGAGTACCAGTAATGCTACCAGTGCGGTCTGAGTGTGACGTTATAGTAAAAAATACCAAACCAGTTCTTTTCCCAGTATCCTTTGGGGGCATCATAGAAATTTTTACACATTAAGGTCAGTGTGGTTTTCCGTGGTTCCATGGTGTAGTTTGTTAACACCTTCGCCTTACTTGTGAAAGACACAACCGCAGCCTCAGGGTGTTAAGAGCTAGCCTGCTGCTAACGTCGGTCATAAGTCTCGATAAATGGGATGGTTATATCAGGAAAGGCATCTGGTGTCAAAATCTGTGCCAGATCAAACATGTGGATCCATCTACTGTGACCCCGTGGGAAAAGAGGGAGAAGCTGAAAGTATCTTTAAGGTCAATGCGGTTTTCATCTGGAACATCGCTCACCACATGAAAACACTCATGTAATGTCTTCTTTTTTGCTCGGAGACTTAAGGTGTAGCGTTAAAGATGGATTCCATTATGAAAGAATTAAGATATAAGCATCAATGGGAAGTTTTATATAAACAAATCACCCACAGGCTAATATTGTAGGTCCCACAGGAAGATGGAAACAGGACCTGTACATGACCTGAGACCTCAGATGTTGTCAGTGGATCCCTTTGGGTCTGTGGGTTGAGGATTGTGCTTGTATCTGTTGGTGTGCTAAAAGGTTGGGAACTGGGCAGCTTGGAAGATGAGTCATTCCCTCGGTTTCAAACCCTTCTTGATCAGCTTGACTTCCAACAATGTTTAGGTGTTGGTAGGTGTAAAACATCCACATGAATGCCAAAATCCAAGGCCTCACTGCGAGCGATATCGAGTGTAGAGGTGTCGAGCCAAATATGGGAGCTTGGAAGCAAAACGACTTAACAAAATCAAGCTTTTAATGCTGTATCAAGTTCAGAAATAAATTCCTCGGGCGCCAGCAGCCTTCTACACACGGCAAGGGGAAAACCACTTGGCTGCACATGAGGAACCCACTCTGGGAACAAAACAAACAAGGGCAAGCAGGATTGTTTATACACAGAATGCTGACAGGGAAATGACAGAGTGGAAGGTAATGAGGCACAGGTGAAAGTAATCACACACAGGTGAAGACAGGAAACAAAACGAACACAGGATGCAAACCTGCCTTTCAAAGTAAAACAGAAAATAACCAAAAGAGACTGATAGAGATATGAATACTAACACTTAAGAAGATGTACAAGACAAGAAAACGCAAAGTGACCAGAGCGTGAAGATAGAAACGAGACAGAAGAAGGCACAAATGGAAACATGGGGGTGATGATTACTACAACAGCTACTACAAGTAACACACAAAACGTGGATAGAACACAGGATATTTCAACACTGAATTCTTACCAGAAGCCAAACATAAAAACCACCAGAGACACAATAACATCACAAACTGTAGGCCATCATATAATCGTCAGTGAAGCTAAACTGAGGCTTACAGTATACGGAGACTAACAAAGAAATCAAAACAGCTTAAAAAGGTGTTAAGCACTGCAAAAATGTTATGTAACTCATGTTATGTTATGTTATGAAACTCAAAAGTAAAACAACGATATACCAGATTTAAAGTCAACATGCAAATAAAATAAGTTACTGATGTATACATGGCCATAAAGGAAAATGAGTATTCATGAGATAGCTGAATTAGAAAAAAAATTAACTTCTAATATGGTCTAAGTACATTTTTGTCATAGTTGTAGCTTTCAAATTGCCAGTGCTTGTGTGATACAAACCCTATAATAATCCAGAGGAAACCCCAACAATCAGACGACCCTCTAAATGTAAGCACTTGGCGACAGTGGGAAGGAAGAACTCCCTTTTAACATGAAGAAACCTCCAGTAGAACCAGGCTGTACATACAGACAAGTTGCACATGGTGACTTCTGGGCCCTAAGGGGCAATGTAGGACGGCTTTAAAGATTAGATATGGTATATATCTGACCACTTAATAGCATGGATGACCTCAAAGCCAACATATTGCTTTTAAAGAACTTTGAACTCCATCCTGTTACAACTTGAGTCTAATCTACAGTCATAGTGTGTGAAAACATGTATTCCTATGCATCAGCCCATTGTTGTACATCAATATCTCATCATCCTTTCTGCGCAGGACAATCTGATTGTCTGAGTGATATTCATATACTAGCACCCATACACACAGCCGCAGCCTTGACTCTACGCATGAATTGCGAATTGTTTTTCCTCTGTATTCCTGACTTTTCTTGGCCTTGATAGAAAATACCTCCTGTTCAGCATAGTTGGTGCGCAGGTAGTAGTGCTTCTTGCCCTGTGTACAAAGTGGAAGTGCGCTGAAAAGATGTGAGGTGTGCGGTTTACGCTACAACGAGAGGCACTTCTCGTACAAATGTGAGCCACAACGATAAATATATAGAGCCCCCGCGGAAGCTGCTATGTGAAGGTCGAGAAAATTGTGAATTATCTTTCACATTCTTACCACTGGGTCAACATCTGATATGTTAAGTATTTAATTAAATATTTGGAGATTTCTTACAAGCAGGTCACACAGTCTCCACAGGGCCTATATTGAAAATGCAATGCTAATTTGGACATCAGTTTGAACAAGTCTACCCACAATGCATTGGCAGGGTTTTAAGTGTGATGCATGACTTTAATTCCGTTAGTGGAATGTGGTCAGAGATCTGGCTGAAAGGGAGCGGAGGCCAGAGAGCAGGGGAAGGAACAAATGTAGGAGGAATAAAGACAGAAAGAGAGGAGGAAGGAAGAAGGAGAAGAGTGTGAGGAAATTGGGATGGGGTGTGTTGGGGGGTGGGGGTTGCATTCCTCCACATTCCCTCTTGTCCGGGGTTTTTGGATGGGCAGCGGAGAGGGAAGGAAGGTGGAGGGTGGAGGAGAGGAGAGGGATGGAGCGCAGGGGAGGGGCCGGAGTGGCTTTTGTCTGCTTCCCACGTTTCAAAGCCAGTCTTGAAAAATGAATAGACAGAGGAAAATCAATTGCATGACCTTCACAGAGAGAAAGAGAGAGATTGAGAGAGCAGGAGAGAGCGGGAGAGAAGGAGGAGAGAGAGAAAGAGACAGAGTATGGAAGGAAAGGAGCAAAGGAAAAGGAAAGGCTGAAGGCAGGGAAGGTAAAATGACCCATGCTGTATTTGGTATTTGTGCACCTGTTTGCACAGCATATTCAAGGACTATTTGACATCATTTATATTTCAAAGCCTCTGTATTAAGTAAATTTTGCTATCAGGGACAGTTTTTTCCCCCATACTACACTTCCTTTGAAAAAAATCCAGGAAGCCTGATTCCTATTCCTAAGCTTTCTATTGCTTGTGATAAGAATCTACTTAAACTTAGTGGCAGATCTGCAATCAAGCAAACTGACAGTTTAACAAGATTCTACAGGTGAAACCAAAGCAGTCTTCCTGTTGGACAGGCAAGGTTAAACAGGTTAGTCCAGGCGGTGTAGTGTGATGGTGTGCTGTTTGTTTAAAGTAATTCAAGGCTTTTTGGAGGTTTATATACATTTTTTAAACCTCTGACACACTCTGTATTATGCTGCTCTGCACTGGCAAGAATAAACCACACCCAACCATGCAGACAGTATTAATGTTTTTATAAAATAACAAATAAGAACATAATGTAAAAAAAAACATTTTATTAGGTTCAGCAGAATATAAATTAGTCCAAAAGTATCTTTTGCACTTTGGTTCAGTTTTTACTTTTGCATGTTAGTTAAACATAATAATAATAATAATGATAATAATAATAATAATAATAATAATAATAATAATGTAAAGAAAATAACTTGATTGTGGTAAGACAGAGATATCTTTTAAAATTTCCTATCTGAAATTAACTTTCTACTTTTATTTTTGTTTAATAAAACAGAAAAGGGGAGAAAATATCAACCTGTAACAGGTGTGCAGGGCAGCTGGAGAACGCCCTCTGCCTTTTTCACAAGGCACAGTGCAATGACAAGTCAGCGCCAGCAACAGGGCCAGCTGAAGTGTTTTACTGTCTCGGCTAGTGAGGTCAAACACACCTCTCCCCTCCCCGGCGCTGGTGACATTGACTTTCATTCTGCCTCCACTTGCTCGTTCTCTCTCTCTCTCCCTCTCACTCTCCCCCTCATTTCTTTCATTGCTTTCATCTTCCCTCCCCTCCCCTTCTGTCTCCCCCACCTCTTCACGATCTCCCTGCGTCTGCCTCCCCTCTAATTCACAGCGTTTAAAGCAGCCTGGGCTTTTAAGGGAAGTTAATTGCACTCAAATTATGTTCGACCGCAAAAGGAGTGACGGAGCGATGGAGAAGAGACGGAAAGATAGAGGACAGATAGAGGGAAGGAGGGAGGGAAGGAGGGAGGGATGGATGTCGGCGTGAGAAGATAATTGTGCCAGAGAAGGACGCTGCGATTAGGGTCACTTTTTCTCTCGCTGTCTGTCGAACGGCCGAAACATCACATTTGGATTGGTAGTAAACAACTTGGCAAGTGACCGGGCTCTTGTTTTGAAAGGGTGAAGCTGCGGTGGCAGAGCCAAACTTAAGAGACAGAGATGAATAAGAAGACACAGAGAGAGGAAACTGAGAGAGAGAAATGGGGGTTCACTGTTTGGTTCCCATGGTAACATCCTAACCTGGTTAAAAGAGGTTGACACTGTGGGGGTGGAGTCTGTGTGTCTACAGCCCCCCACGTGGGGATGCTTGGCTCTGTGTGTGTGTGTGGCCATTCCTCTGGACTGAACTGGGACTAAATTATGTATTAGACAAAAGTATCATGAAAATCATTCAAATTTTTTCATTCAATCATTCAAATCTTTTCTGCTTGTGAAGCGCTGGGGAGTCCGTGCAAGTTGACCTCTGAGTCAAATCATAATTAACGTGTCCATTCCTGCCCTGTCCCATTCTGTCTCTTATTCCCACAATGGAATTAAATCTCTTAGCAGAGTCCCGGGAAGCTAATGGAATCGGAGTGTGACAGAATAGCTCGATTAAAGACCTCAGCCATCCCTGCGTCCAGCTCTGCACACAAGTCACGGTGTTTATTGGCACAAACTCACTTAAAGGAGAATTGCAATTTAACGCATCTTAACTAAAGTCAGGTTTTATTGCTTTTGAACATTTTTTTATGGTTAAAAACTGAAGGATTTGATGAGATCAGGGATCAAAAAAAGAGTAATCAGGCAGTCACACATTTTTTAAACAAGTTAACAGTTCATGCAGGAAACCAAGACTGGGATGTCAAACTAATTTTAGTACATAAAGCTCAAACAGCCCGGACCAGTTAAATCAAACATGCACATATACTCATCATAATATATGTATGTAAAACTCCCTTACTTTAATTGTAGCATTACATGTGCAGTGTCTTTGTTAATAGGAATCATGTCAAACTGACAGTTACTTAGGCCTCTGCATTGGGTGAATGTAGCGTTTCAGGTCCCGGTTCAGTACATGATCTATTCTTAGCGACATGCAATGCTTCCTGGTGCAAAATTCATTGAAAAGGTCAAACATGATGCCCTCCTTTTCTGCAATTTTCACATTTAGCAAAAAAAAATAAAAATTCCAGCGGGCTGTGCTTTGACTCTTTGAGGGCTGCATGTTTGACACCCATGATCGAGACCACTTTCTTGATTTAGGAGTTGAGTTGAAGCCCTCTTTCTTTCCAGCGCTTCAACTGGGCCAGGAGTCACAGATACAGGAATCTGGCAAATTAAACTTTTATTACACTGAGTGCCACCACTTTTTTTCTTGGCTGAAGGTGATCTTTTGGGGCAAAATTCTCTTGGTTATATATTTATGCTTAAACAAGAGGGAATAACGTCCAGTTGTCTGTACAAAAGAGTTAAGATTCACAAAAATATTCCAAAATCTTGTTTGACCACAACAATATTCAACTACAAATGATGTTTTCAGGCACAATGATGAGATGTGTTGTCCAAAACTATCTAAATGAAACATTTAGCAGATCAGATCAGACTTTAATAACGTGGCCACATTGTTGGTTTGTTAATGTCTGTCCAATCATTTGTCATCTGTTTTGACTTGGTCTACCAATAAGACGCATGCACAGCAAGTTCAAAATAAGATCTAAGTTGTAAAAAAAGATGTTATTGTTTGAATTATGATTTATAATGACATAAAATATTATAGAAGCTGTAATATTAAGGTATACACACAGAATAATGCAAAGCCCTCACTCGCACACGGGCACACACATAGAGAAGGGGTTCACAGTAGCACTACAGAGGGATCTTTGTTCTCAGAGTGTGATACCATCAACGCTGTGAGACTCTTTCCCTTCACATGTGCGCAAGAATACACCATACACGCGCATGCTGTGCGCACAAACACACACACACACACACACACACACACACACACACACACACACACACACACACACACACATCAGGTCCAGTGTTTTGGTTTCCTGGTTGCCCTATTGTACTGTGGCAGTCTTTAATAAATGGTCCTCTGTGTATTTGTGTCTGCGTGTGTGTGCAGGGGTGTGACTCATCTGTCAGCCCCGCTGGCCTCATGTCACATTCAGCGTTTCCTTGGGCCCGCTGACACTACTCAGCACAACTGATCACCCACCATCACCGTCGCTCCTCCAGGGTTCTGTGGCACGAAAGCCAGAACAGACACACACACTTTCACAACAATCGAAGTGCGTTTGTCTTCTTTTTTGATTAATTCTTATATGGTTACCACGGGGGTTGATTCCTCCAAGCTTCCTAGCACTGCGGCTGCATCGCTGCCCCACAAGGGAGCCTGCTAGGCAGGCAGAGAGCGAAATGGGCTCCCCATCCCCCTCCAGGCAGGGACTGACTAGGCTGAAGGGTCCCAGCACCAGACCCCCTTTCATAGCCCTGAATGGACTTGCCTTATTTAAATTCACACTCTGTCACACAGGGGGACCCCAATCTCACAATGCCACTGTGGCTTTGTCCGGCAACTCTGTATTTATGTGTATATGTGTGTGTGTGAGAGAGAGAGTTTGTGTGTGTGCACGGGTATTTGTGTTGTTTAATCGGAGAGCATGTTGCTGCTGTGTAGTCTGTGCATGAGAATTCATTGCTGTGTGTATTCCTAAAGTGTGTGTATGTGTGTGTCTATAGCTCTAATGGAATGCCTCCCTCTTCTATTCAACAAACCCACATCACAAGCAGGCAGCTGGGCAATATATATGTGCGTGTGATTGTATATGTGTGTGTGTGTGTTGGTGGGTGTGTGTGTTCCGATCCCCCCTCTGTGTTCAGTTGTAACCCACAGCAGCGCTTTCATTTTCCTGTCATAACGTGTATTGATTTCCCGCAGCCTTGCAGCGACACACACATACACACGCGCAGATATCCAATGATCCTTAAAGGCACGCACACAGACTCACACGCGTACATACATTTATATGCTCTTATACACACATATTTTGGGTACACACGGACATACGCAGTTTGTCTCCATTGGACGGGGAACATTGTGTTCAAAAGCAGCCCTGTTGGAGTGAGATTAGTTCTCACATATGGTCCCCACTTTTGCAATCACACACTTGCAGGTGCATAAACACCGTCACACACTCCTTCTGACATAAAACAGTAAATACACCTGATTGCAAAATTAATCTTCCACGTCAGTGGCGGCACCCCCAACCCCCATGCCCATGTTTGCTTTGGAGAAAGCGATCACTCTCTCCTTCCTTAAGGTTTTTCATTTTCCCTACCCTCTGTGCTCCTCTCATACCTATCTTCGCCCTCCTCCCCTCCTCCTCCACCTAACCACCTCCAACTCTATTTGTATTGTAATTGCCTTGGTAAACACCACCACTTTGGCACTGAAGCAGCTCTGATAGCTTGTGTTTGGGATGCATTAAGAGTGGTGATGCAGACACTGTGTGTGTGTGTGTGTGTGTGTGTGTGTGTGTGTGTGTGTGTGTGTGTGTGTGTGTGTGTGTTTGCTTGTTTGTTTGTATGCCTGGCAGAGATTGAGTGGTATGCGTCACGCAGCGCTCCACCTTATGTGCACTTTTTTCTTTTAAGCACGGTAAATTCTTCTTTTATCAGACATAATTGCTTCAAGTTTCACTTTTGATTTTGCTGAAGATTTTAAAGTTGTGAAAGAGATCCCACGTTAATGCAAAATCCTCTATTTCCAGATCAATTTGTGTAATCACTTATTCCTCAAAGCTGTATTAACTCATCCAAAAAAATGGAAATTAATCCATCAGCGTGGCTTAAACCCGACCGGCAAAATGATTTCCTACATATTAAGACGTTTGTGTTTTATTTATGCAGCTTTGACTAATTAAGCTGTTTCTGATGGTTACACTGACCAAGAGCATGGCCTTTCTAACTGTAATATGTGATCTTAACTGTCTAGTACTAAACATGGAGACTTTTTTTTTTAGCATTTTGTCATACTACAGTAATAAAAACACGCACCTTACCTACAGAAACCCAAATTTCTGCACTGAAAAAGCCCTGCTCATGATCAATTAACAAAATCTACTCACCTGCTATAATATCAACAGGTATAAAATGCTGCCCGCCAGCATTTTATGACAATGTCTGTCTCCTTTTTCTCTGCAGTTAGACGTTCATCTCATTCTCTGGCGACTGACATGTTTGAGCAGCACCTAGGGGCACACCTCCTGCAGGTAACGACCGCATCACCCACACATTGCTTCTTGTACCGCACTGATTATGTCTATAGTTGACTTTTTTGCCATGCTTATGTTGTGTTGTTAAGCAGAGAAACTAGTTTTTTCAGATGTATCAAAAGTTGAAGTTAGAAATGTTTTTTCCCCTCCTAACAGTCACATTTGTTTGATTATCCAGCTGTGCTAAGTCGCTGCTATGTGTGATCACAGCCTGCACTGGCTCAAGTCGTTCTGCCTTGACTCATATTTCCAGGCAAATTCCTAAACACAGTCACACTCAGACACAGAAGCACATCGCGTAACCCTCAGATGCTGCCAAAGAATACCTCCCTTTTGCACTAACAGATGAACACAGCCCGAGGGGTACTCTGGGGCAGGAGGGCTGCTGGGGTGACGAAATGCAGAATGTAGGCAAAGACTCAGAGGAAGAGCAACGGAGGTAGCACTGCAGATTGTACTTTGGAGGGAGCTTAGGGAGGGGGAGGCGGTAGGAAGAACAGGTAGGAGTGGGAACAGGTGGAGGGATAAAAGGAGAGTAGAGAAGTGAGAAGGTTGTGGTAAAACAAAGAAACATTACATATGTCTGCTCTCCTCTGGCATTTTAAAGAGGAAGAGAGGCTTAGAGAACGGCGCTGATAGAAATCAAATTAACGCTCCAGAAAAACTGTATGATTCTTCCCCTCCCAGCCGTTCTTCCACAGTAATAGCCTGATAATTGCACTTTAGTTCTCCGACATTCATGCGGCTGGTTTCTCCTCGCCGCGACACGCGACACACGACACACGACGCTCCACACCCCGGCCACACATTTGCATACTGGATGTGTCAGTTGCATAAATTACCACTGCCACTTTAAGCACTAGGCCGCCAAAATAGCAATCATTTTTCTAGAGCAAAGTGGCCCTGGTGTGTGTGCATGTGTGTGTGAGGCTGAGACTGTGTCAGCTCACTCCTGGATGCTTGTTATGACGATTAATATTATTCTCTGAAGCAGTCCCCTCTAATGGGCTGGCTGTATACCTTTCACTTCTCATTAGAATCACTGCAGGCCGTAATGACTCTGGTTCTATCTGTGTCTGTGTTTATTTGTCCGTGTGTGTGCGTGTGTGGCTGGAGATCCAGGATGAAGCTTCGACTCTTGGTTTATTACGGCTGATTGGAACAGCCCCTGGTCTATAAGCTCAGTTTCTCATGTCTCGTTGCTGAATTTGTTTAAGTGCGCCTTTCTTGATGCACGTGCGTATGTGTGTGTTTGTGGACGTCCACACCGCATGCGTTGCGTCTGCCTCTGTTTTGTTCACCGTTTGTTCGGTCACGCAGGTCTCACTCGCAGCTGTCGCACGTGTAGCTGCGTCTATGGGAATTGTTTCATGTCTATTCACATTTATGCACGTCATGTGAGTTTTTTGCGCGCGCGTGTGAGCGTGCTCACCAGTTGAGAGAAGAGGCCGAAGGGTGATGGGTTGTTTGTTCTCTAGCTCATTGTAATTTGTTCGATACACGCTAATTGCTCTCATTTGTCTGTCTTGTTTCTGTTTGCCTTTATGTCTGCGTCTCTGCGTGCATGTGTGTGTGTGCGTGTTTTTGTGTGCCCACGTGTGTGTCCCTGTGTGTTTATGTGCACAGTCTCTAGATGGCTTTGTGTTTGTGGTCAGCCAGGAGGGACGGTTCCTCTACATCTCAGAGACAGTTTCTATCTACCTGGGACTCTCACAGGTAAGACAACCTCATCTCACTCTCTTTATGTCTCTCTCACACAACACACACACACACACACACACACGCACACCCACACACACACGTGACCACATAATCCTTTATTTACAAGTGCATTTGCACACATGTGCCTGTCTTCTCTTTATGCTTTCATATCCCTTCCCAGGAGCGCGTGTGTTTGTGTGTCTGTGTGTGAGTGTGAATATCTTTGACTGCACTCTCTGTGCTCATCTCTGGAGTACAACTCTCACAGGGGCAATGCTGCTCTCTCTCTCTCTAGCTCTCTCTGCCGCCCTCTCTCCCTCTCCAGGTGCTCACCTCTGTTGATTGCCTGTGGCCTCTTGTACTGTGAATGTTAAGTCCTGCCATTTTGCCCAGATGCATAAATAATAACAGTAATTACTGGCCTAGCAATCAAAGTGTCGCCCCAGCGCGCTGGGCCTGTCTAGGGGAACAAATCGATAGGCATCTTAAAAGCCACATTGATTGTAGGGAGGGGGAAAAACACCAAGGGGGATGGGAAGATAGATAGAGACAGCCAGAGAGAGAAAGAGAGGGGGAGGAAAGGAGGAGAGGTGTGATAAGAGAGAGATGTTTCAAACTAAGAAGAATGGGTACAGCACGAGAGAGCGAGAGAGAGGCAAGTGTAACAATAACAGATGTAACTGAGGGTTTTTTCTTTGTTTAAGGGCAGTCGCTGAAACCATTAACAAACTTAAGAATAAGTTTTAAGGATATGTTTTTTTTTCCTTTTAGTACAGTACTCACATGAAGGAGATCTCATTAGTCTTCATTGGTCCTTGGCCACCATTATCATTCATATCTGTACTGACTGGAAAAATCTCTAAATATATATATGTATAATTATCAGAGCAGATAAATCAAACAGATGTTGTCCCCAGTTATGAAATCACTGTAACTTAGGGATATAATGTCAGAAGTAGTTTTTTGTTAAGCAGAAAATGTGATATTAAACAAAAAATATATCTATACACATGCAAGAGGATAACAGGCTTAGCTTTTAAACCATTGCTCATTGTTTCATTTAATTTCAGATGGATGTTGTACTTTCTTTCTGTATTGTTAAGGCTGTGTAATTCTTTAATTGCATACTGATATTGACTGTTTTCAGTCTATTGTGATTGCTGCACATGTGATGAATGTTACTACATTCTTGTTTTACACCGTAATACAAAGAAAAAAAATGCAGCAAGCAAGTTTGAAATGGAAAGATTTTCTTTAGATGCATTTTACTAAATCCTTCCTCAACTTTGTTAAGTTGCACTGATAGTCTGTAATTTTGGCCCTGGTCATAAATATACTTTCCTCCACCTGTACACAATGATGTCCTGAATTGCACCTGTAAGTCAGTGTAAAGAAAACTTGAGGGGGGAAATAGGTTTTTAGTTTTCAGATATTTAGTCATTGTTTAATGTTGAACTGGAGACTTGTAGGAAAAAAATGAGCTCACTGACTCCATTTTTTTCCTGATGGAGTTTCATATCATGAAGAGCCACAAGACATGTTTGTCCCCCCTCCCCGTGTTCTCACTACTCTCTTGACCCCCAAAATTGTTCTTGCAACAGAAGATATAGTTCAGTCTCTTAAATCAGTGGTTCTCAAGCTTGTTCTTGTATGCTGAGCTTGAAAAGTTGAAAAAGTTCACCTCACTTTGTTTTTACTAATTATTCACAATAAAAAAGAATCAAAAATCACATTTTCAAGATGACCTCATCAAGCCCTTTCTTATTTTCCACATATACAAATATTCATTCAGTTTCCCTCTATGTTTTTGTTGTGGTTGTCCATGCCACTCCTGCAGAGCTGCTGTGCCTTACAGATAGAGGAGGCTTCAGAAGGCGCTTGCAATAAGGAAACATAGGTCTTTCCTTTCACAGATCACTCTCTGTCTCCCATTTTCACTGGGAGGAGTTAAGATGCGGGGAAGAGAAAAAAGTGAGGGAAGCTTGAAGACATGCTAGCATAATAAAAAGCACCCATTGCTCTACAGCTAAGATCGATTCACAGCAAGTAAGGAGAAGAAGAACGATTACAACGCCTAATTACTCTTAATGTGAGGCAGACTTGAAACTATTCTTTAAACTTTCCTGTCATGGGGCATTCAATGAAGGTTAATATAAAGTTGGATTAGGACAAGGATTGTCTTGAATTGTCGTGGAGTTTTTGAGTCTTCTTTGCAAACACACACACACACACACACACACACAATGTACATGTAAACACAGAGAGATACAAAAGAAAGTGACGTAGAGAAGACAGAACAAAAAGGGGAGCTGCAGAGAGGAACAGCGAGAACCAGACAGACAATTACAAGAGAGAAAGAAAATAAAGCAGAGGAATATGGGGAGAGACGGTGGTAAAGAGGAGCGAGAGAGTCTGAGTGTGTAAATAGAGTTTAAATGTGCAGTAGGAATGAAATTCGCCTTGGGATTGCCTAGGTAAACAAGACAGCCGAGGCTTTGGTGGAGATGCTAATAAAACAGAGCTGTTCTTATCAGCTGAGCAGATGGCCTAACCCATCACATCTCCTCAAAGTGGGCCTAAGCCATCAGCATTCTAATGAAATTATTTATGATCTAAGATTACGTTCCAAACCTTAAACATACAGCGCCACGTTTACCTTCCCGAAAAGATGAGGACGGCCGGGCACAGAGGAGGTTTATGATGAGAAAGACACAGCCAGAAAGGGCAGGTAGACGGGGTTCGGGGAGGGGGGCGAGCGCGAATATACAGTGTGTTTATGGACACAAGCAATGAGATGGAAAAACGCACAACAGGAAAGAAGGGAAGGTGGGAGGGAGAGGACAAAACACTTCAATATACTTTGCTGGTGAGTGGAGGCGGACACAGGGGAGAGGGGAAGGACAGACAAACAATGTTCTGAGTGAAAAAGTATAAGTGGTTGTTTGTTTTAGAGGGCATGTCGCCCCTGTGGACCGCCCCAGCCCCGCGTCTCCTGTCCCCCCGTCTGACCCCTCTGCCCTGGCTTACCACCCGGGCCACTCCCCTGACAGTGGGGTTGCTTAGCCGACTTAGCCCAGGTCAGGCACCTTGACCAAGGGCACAGCCCTCCGCCCATTCCCCTGGCGCACAGGTATCTTTTTTCTTTTTTGTCTGGCTCACTTGGTTTTCAGGCCCGGGAGCACGAGGGATAAACCTGGGAGCGACACATAGCAGATGAGGCAGGGGGGAGAAGACATGGAAACAGAAGAGGGGAGGGCAGAATAGCTGGAGAGACAAAGGTTGGAGAAGATGAGGGAGGAGACATGAAAAGGATGGAGGAGTAAAAGTAGGATTAAAAAAAGGGATAAATGGGGTAAAGAGGAGGGAGGAAGGATGGTAGATTGAGGGAGGAGAGAATTGATCTGCGAATGGTTAGTATGCAGCCCCCACTCCACCTCCGCCCCACCCCATCTTCCCCTCCCTCCTCTCCTCTCCTCTCCCATCAGTCAGTGAGGGCTGAGGGCTGAGAGTATGTTGTGGACCACTGCCCGGATGCCTCATACATATTAAAGCCCCCTGCTATTATTTATATCATGTCTCTGCTTCCCCTGCTCGCTGCCCCTCGTCCCCACCACACCACCATACATGCATGCACGTGCATCTCTGCGCGCACACACACACAGGTTCACACAGATGCGCTGACAGACAACTACTCGCACAAACAGTGACACACAATGACACACGGAGACATAAAAACAGACAGTCTAGTCACATACGCAGGGAAACAGAGGCGCGCCGTGTGCTTGCATAGGCACAAACGCACACACGCAGACACACACACGCTCTCAGAGAGATTTGAATGATCTCGGTCTCTCCTCACGCCTCCCTTTGCGCCACATTCTATACCTGTTTTTATGTCTGAGCCTGACTCATCCTCTCAATCGCTTCATCCCTTCCTCATCTTCTCATTTCTGTCTGATCTTTTTTCAATCTCGCCCTCCTGCTTGAGATGAAGTGATATTATTCGGATAGTTCTTAAGCCCGGTAAAGCCCATAAGGACCTGTTCGCCTCTCTACCTTGTTTTTCAACACCACCGGGTCGAGGGATTTTGCCTCTTTCAAATGGCTGGTCCAGTGTTCTGAGCAGACTTGGTCCTTGAGAATGACAATGTGCTAACAATTACATATACATGGATAAGTATACAAACAGATAGATACTGATATAATCGGTAACATGAAATGCTCAAAGCGAGGTTCATCCAGAGTTTAATAGAGATATCCAGCCATTTAATGGACAGCTGCAAACTCTTAACTTTAAAACATTAATGAACGAGTCAGTTTTGATGTCAGACTCAAAAAGCACGCAGCTGTAGAGTGCTGACGTATTATCGACGCTGAGGAGAAGAAGGATCGGTAAACAAAAACACTGAATTTTCCTCGTGTTAAAAATTCTTGATTAAAAAGAGTTTGCTGACGTACGTGAAGGTCAGCTAGCGCAGTGCTGTTGGTCTCCACATTTACCAGCCTCACCTGTTAGAGCTGGACAGAGAACGAGGGAGAAATAAATACATTAGACCTCAACAGCACAGTCTTTGGAAGTGAAAAAGTGAAAAGAGTTTGCCAACTGAGAGCCAAACACACACACACGCTTGCTGTATATTACTCTGCTGAGCCGTTATCAGAGCTTCTGCTTATCACTGTGGGAGCTGCGATCCAGTGTGCTCTTATGTGATGCATGAGGTTAGCTGAGAAAAGAGACATTTTTATAAAGAAAAGAAATGTAAATAATGTCATTCATTTAATTCCCCTTTGTGTAGGGGGGCATATATTTTGAGGTTTCTGCTTTTTATTAGACCCCTGAACTATCTGAAACCTGTGTTGCTCAATGTCTTAATGGTTAAAATGCATAAGATTTAATTGATTTTTCTTATCTTGGACTTTCTCAGTAACTGCATTTATTATTGTCTTGATGCTATCAGATATTAAAATCCTCAAATATCTATCCAAATATGTTCCCAGGTCAGCATGGTCAGCCGTTCTCGCACGTTTTCAAAGTGTGACAGTAGCACAGTTGTTACGGGATAATTACTTTTCGAGTCTTGCAAGTATGCAGGGCAGCCTCTCCATATGGTGCCCATCAAATCTAGTATTTAATAATATGTTTATTACAGGTGGCGCAGTTGCGAAATGTGGCACCGTCTCCCAAGAAATTAAGGCCTGCGTGTCTGGCGCTGAATAACATAAGGGGTGATAAAACCTCGTCTGTCATCTCCCCTCACTCGGTGGGGTTTCCTACATCTTTACCCCTCTCTGTTCCCTCATTGTCGATCGCTCTTATTCGCCTGCTCCCGCCTTCCTGTTCCCCTTCTTCCTCTCCCCCGGCTGTGATGTCCTTGAGGGCCTGCTGAAGCTCCCATAAAGCCTGCAGTAAATGGCTCTAATCCGGTAATAAATGGCTGTGTCCTACAGACAAGGGTGTGAGGCTGCTGCAGCCACGGCTTTATCAGATGGAATAGTATTGGCACACACACAAATGCGCGCACACACACACAGACACACACATTCACAGATGTAATGGAACCTGCATAGATGTGTGTAAGCATGCATGCCCCCCCCTTTTCTGCTTCTCTCTCACACACACACTTATTCATGCTGCTTCAGATGGAATCACACCTTCTTCAATTGTGCCGCTTTTATGGATGCCATGCAAGAGCAGTGCCATTATTGCCTTTAAATGATTAGAGATGCGACTATGATGCATTATGATGATAGGATCATATAGAGCTGTATGAGCTGTTACGCTGCTGCCTGCTGGGATAGACTGTAACTGAATGAAGGAGCTGGGAGGGACACGGGGAATAAGAAGTATAGTAATGTGACCTTTGGAGATAGTTGGAGTTCACCTGTTTTTAATCAGCAAATACAATTGATTTTTATCTCCTCCTGGTTTTATTTGTGTAGCACTGTAGTCACTTGATCCTCCGAGACAGGACTTAAATGTGTGTGTGTATGTGTGCGCGAGCATGTTGGAGGGGTGGCAGGTGGGGCTGTCTTACATCCTCTCATTCCTTGTTCAGTTGTAACCCAGAGCGGCACTTTCATTTTCCCGTCATAACATATATTGATTTTTTTTTCAGTGCACTTGTGTGTGTGTGTGTCTGTTTGTATTTGTAGGCGTGTGCTCGCTCACGTATAGTTATTTTTGCACAAAGCGTCTGGTTTTGATCGGTTTGTGTGTGCTTCTCTTCAGGTGGAGCTGACTGGCAGCAGTGTTTTCGACTACATCCACCCAGCGGACCACGTCGAGATGGCGGAGCGGCTGGGAATCAGGCCACATCTACGGGCCGAGGCCGGCTGTCACACAGCCCCTGAGAGCGCTTCCAGCTCTGCGTCCACCTCCTCCTTAGCTGGTACCCCTGAACCCGGTACTGTCATGGCAAGAAAGCAGAAAGAAATATAACAAATACATAATATGATTTTCAACAATTCACTGTGCTCAAATGGCATTACTAAGACAAAAGTCAAAAAAATATATTCTTGAAACAGCTAATGTTATTTTCTCATCCCCAGCAGCTCCATCCAGTCCTCATTCTCCTGCCGACGATCCAACCGAGCGTGGCTTTTTTATCCGCATGAAGTCCACGCTCACCAAAAGAGGCCTGCATGTCAAGTCTTCTGGATACAAGGTATGAGAGAAAATGCGCCACCATAATTTGAGAACATATTATGCATTCCTTAGCTTACTTGCATGTGTTCGGAATAAAATAACAATTTGGGTTTGTGCTGCTGGTGTTTCACACACACGCACAAGGTGGTCATTGCCAGTATATTTTATGGCTGTGCCCTTATTTCGCTCTGAACCGCTCCACGTATCACAGTTTACTGCGCTCACTGCTAATATGTCCAAGTTTATTACATATTGATAAATGCTACATTTTCTAAATCAGTGCATCAAACAGCTCTGATTCCACCTGATCTTTATTTAGTAATCCTCTTATAGACTGGCTTGTGCGTATGAGTGCGTAAGAAAGACTTTGTGCTTGTCAGGTAATCCACGTGACGGGACGAATCCGCTGCCGCCCCGCTCTCGTCCCGGGCTCCACCCGATCAGTGCGTCGACCAATGGGTTTGGTTGCGCTGGCGCACACTCTCCCGCCCTCCACGCTTAATGAAGTCCGCATGGAGAGCCACATGTTTGTGTTCCGAGTGAACATGGACCTACAGGTTACATACTGTGAGAACAGGTAATCCATCTATTGTTTTGCCTTTTGGGAGTCGCTCTATCTTTCATGTTTTTTCATGAGGAGCTGGCAGAGCACCCAGCCAGTTGGTGGTGTTAGCACACACATCTGCTTCTGTTTGGCTGACAAATGTGTGTGTGTGTTTTTTGTTTGTTTGTTTGTTTTCTTCCTCCAATGCTCTACAGGATCTCTGAGTATATGGATCTGACTCCAGCAGAGGTAGTGGGACATACCTGTTACCATTTCATCCATGTAGAAGACCTGGAGAACCTCCGGCAGAGCCACGAGGACTGTGAGTCACATACATATGGATATGTATAATATATGACGTTCATCCCCATCCCTCTCTTTCTTCAAGTATCTGAACTTGGCAGAGCTGCTACAAGAGCCTGTTGAAATCTCCTCCTGTACTGTTGTTAGAGGCGCCCTCTGCTGCCACCTTCATGAACTGTCAAACCATTAACAGGTTTCTTTTCTTCCCATCTTTGCTCCTCAGTGCTAAGAAAAGGCCAGGTAGTGACTGGTTATTATCGCTGGCTCCAGAGGAGAGGAGGGTACCTGTGGATCCAGTCCACTGCCACTGTGTCCATCAACCACAAAGCCCCCCACGAACGCAACGTTATCTGGGTTAACTACGTCCTGAGGTCAGTAGAACCGGAGCAAAGCTGAAACCGCCGTTTCTCCACGAGTGCTGTTAGGAAGTCATTTTATGTATGCAGGCATCACACTGTGTACAGAGACCCTTTGAAGGGATAGCTGATGAAATGTAGAGGGATTATTGGGATAGGGAGGTTCATTTATTCCAGCATGTGAGAAAACTGGTAAGGATACACACGAAACGAGGAGATCAAAGCAGCAAACCACTGCCTAATTAATGTAATGGTTATTTTTGATTTTATTATAAATCTTGAAAGATTGGCTAAAATATCATTAAATTCTTCTTATTCTTTTAATAGATTTTTAGATTAGTTTGAATTTGCTAATGTTTCTGACAGTTTCTATGCGTCACGACCAACATACAGTAAAATTTGCGGCTTCAAAAAGCCGTACTTTTTCTTTCAAAATGTTCCTCATTCGACAGTCAAATGTTTATTTTATCTTGTATTTTAAATAGTAATTAGTAAAAGTTATCACTTTTTCATACCTTTTGCAGTTCGGGTTTTTTCATCCTGCATAATGTTCCTTTATGCATTATTCTATTGTTATTTAACGCTATTATTCTGAATAAGCAGACACCCTGTTACAGAAAGCTCCAAATCAGATTAAGAACATTTTGAAAAACCTTGCACCTTGATTTCTTTTTAAATATAAATTACCTTTTAAGTGTCATATTACCTTTGTTTAAGGCTTTGGTGTGTTTACCACGGAGCGAGCGCGAGAGAACACAACAGAACGCGCGCATAGCAGCAGAGCAGTCAGACAAAAACAAGAGGAGTAGGCTGAATTTCAATGCTAATTGGACTGAAGCTATATAATTACAACAAATGGATGTCAGAATTTTGGGGCTGAATGGTGTTTTAGTTAATTAGTGCTGTAATTACAAGAGCTCATTAACTTCTCCAACAGCCTCCTCCTTGTCTGAGCTTAACTGTGTATAGGTGGGCTGCTGAGTGGAGCATTTGTGTGTGTGTGTGTGTGTGTGTGCATCTGCGTGTGTTTCGGGGGGTGCGGTCTGCCTGTGTGTCTGTTTGCATGTGTCAGTGTTTGTGCATGTGTGATAAGGGCTGTTGGAAGGAGTGAGTGTGTGTTAGATGGAGGTTAGAAGGGTGTGAGGCAGTTTGGCTATTGGAGGTAGTTATTAGGCTGATTATATGTTGTTTCCATCTCTAAGTATTCACTTAAATCAGCATGGCATTCCTGTTTTTTTTTAAGTGTAAGTGGCTTTAAGTGGTAGATGATTTGTGTATACATCCAGCTTTTCACTCTCTCCCTTTCTCTTTTTTCCCATTTTTTTTACATCTATCCATCCAGTCGAACAGAGCTGCCCGACACTCCCCTGGATCTGCTGCAGCTACCAGAGAGCATAAGAGCAGAGCGACTTCGAATCAGCTCGTCCCCGACCGATGGCTCCACACAGGCCCGAGGTACCACACTACGTACTAGGGCTGCCACGATTTGTCGACTAGTCACGATTACGTCGACTATCAAAATCGTCGACGACTGATTTAATAGTCGACGCGTCGTTTGAAACTTTGTACGATCACAAAAGACGCAGGAATAATAGCAGGATTTAAGAGTGTAATAACGGACTGAAACAGAAGATGGCAGCATTGCATGTACAAGGATGTCAGCTACCGTTAAACCCCGAAGAAGAAGAAGAAGCAGCTGTGTCCCAGAATTCATAGCGCGGCCCAGCGCAGTTTCCAACAATGGCGGCAGCTAGTTAGTTTTAATGTTACTCTTATTATTCTTTCTGGGTCACAAAATAAACGTTTAACATATTTTCAGGCGAGAATGTAGCTGTGTAAACCTCAAATATCTGCTCAGTTTATCAGGACACCACATATTTTCAAAGCGCTCTGACGTTTTCGGAGACATCTGTTACCCACTAGCTCGTTAGCGAGCCGGGGGCTAGGCTCACTAGCGCCGTGAGAACACCGGACTCCCCGCAAATCGTTTTCAAACCCACAGCCGTCTTTCGCTACTCAGGTTAAATATATATGAGTCACTTAGATAACTTAAAATGTTATTGTTTGGCTTTTTTTTTTAGTATTTTATTTGTTCCTGAGTAAATCAGTTTGTCTGAGATTAAAGTTATAGTTTTTACACAGCTGAATAAACGTCAAACAGACAGCTGATTATCAGAAGTGTGAGATGCTCCAGAATATACTCCAGTGTCCTGTTATATTTTAGATAGCAAGGAGTTTATTAATCTTCACCGAAACAATCTGCAAATTTCATTAAAATTCAATAAACTATCATCTTGTCTTTATTTTTAGTTAGCACAGACCTTAAACACTTAAAGCTGTAAGCTAATGATAGTTATATAAGAGCAGATGCTGCTGGTGCAATAAGCTGTAGTTTTACGTCTAATGGATGATGATCTGATTAGTCGACTAATCGCAAAAATAATCGGTGACTAGTCGACTATCCAAATAATCGTTTGTGGCAGCCCTACTACGTACATTGCTACCTTACTGTGACGTCCCATTGATGCACTCGCCCGTGCCTCATCGTGTCATAAAAATCTCCTTCCTCCTCAGGCTCGCAACCTGTGAAGAGCTCAGTGGGGAAAAGCGACCCTGACACTAAAGGCAGAGACAAATTCACCACCACGGCCATTCAATCAGAGGACAGGAGGAAGCGCCTGCTGAGGTCTGACCCGGAGGGCGCACCTCCCGAAACCCGTCGCAGACTGGAGGAGCTCCGTCACACGGAGGAGAGTGTCTCTGCCTCCTCAGACCTGGCGAGCGAAAGCGAGGGGGAAGAGGAAGATGAAACCGAGTGGGACCAGGGAGGCGACAGCGACAGATTGAAACGGGAAGACAGCGGAGGAGGAGGTAAACAGAGCAGAGGAGGAGACACCCCGACGAGAGGGGAGAGGGGAGGGAGGGTGCACAATGGCCGGGCTGTGATCCAGCAGCTGAAAAGTGTAGTGACTCCATCTCCCCTGCCCGGCAGCCCAGGCATCAAGACTGAGCATGAAGCCCTGACCACCGGGGGGCGCTGGGGATCACACACTCAAACTTCCACCTCACACACACACACCACTCAGCCCCAGCCCTCGCATGCACACACGCCGTCCAGCAGCCTCAATGGTGACAGCCCCACCACCCCGATCCCGGACTCCTCTTCCAGCAGCGAAGCCCCACCGAAGGGTTTGTTCACTCCCCCGTCCCCAGCTTTGTCCCCCGCCATGCCCGTGTCCTCCCCGTTGCCCCGCGAGGACAGGGCTGTGTCGGCGGGGGTGGTCAGCCGGAGCAGTGGCGGTAGTGGTGGTTTAGGTAACGGTCCTGACTTTGAGCTGCTTCAGAGACTGGCTGCTGGAAGTGCAGCGGGCCGGGTCCTCTTCCACCCCCTTGCCCTCGGCCCGCAGGGCCCTCAGAGCCTCTATGCCCCAAGCACTATCCGCTACGCTCCACCTGAGCTCCCCCCTTCCCACCACCACAGCACAGGACACAGTGATGGCCTGCAGCTACGCTCGGACCACCACAAGGGACCCCCACCGGCCTTCTTCCCCCACCTACAGCGGCTGGCCGGCCTTCCACCCTTCAGTGGTTTCTCCCCATCTGACAGCCCCTTCTCCTCTAGCCTGCCCTTCTGTATGAATGGACTGAGGGGGGCTGCGGGCACAGAGGAGGACTGAGTCTCAGAGGGGAGGATGTGAGAGGAGAAAATAAACTGAAGGAGAGAGCGGAGTGACAGGATGGAAAGAGAGACATTGAAAAGGGCAGGAGAGACAGAAGTGGCAGTAGATTAAACCTCTGAGGACGTTACTAATTGGACAATGAGTTGAATAACTGCAATCTAAAGTGTGTGACAAGCCGCTGCCATAGGATTTTATCATGTCAGCCTGTTGTGTACGAGTGACAGTGACTCTCAGAGAAACGGGGACATGGAAACTTTTGACTGGTTGTCCCTCAAGACTTTTCATCTTCGCGACAACAACGAACTCTGCTCTGTGACTTTCTCTAGATGACTGTGTTGATTTATGTGTCTCTTCCACTCAGAGAAGCCATATTGTACATAGAGAGAAAACCATGACGACCCTCAGCTCACATCCTCACCGTCAATGTCCGTCACCGCACATTAACCCAATTAACCCTAAAACCAGTAGGAAGAGATGGGCACTCGTCTGTAGGAATAAAAATGACTTTGGAATATAAATTTTTATTATTGCAGTATTATACAAATCATCTCTTTCAGTGGGCTCCGGGTGACAGTTTGATTATAGGGTTTCAACTTAAAATAGGTGGAGACAGCTTTTTGGTGTTTTGTATCGATACTTAAAATAATAATATAAAACAATAATATTGAAAAAAAGATCCAAGTATTCATCGATTCAGCCATACTAAAAGCACACTTTTGGGACAAAAGTATGATTAAAGTAGTCCCAGACATTCCATTATATATAAGGGAAGGAAATGCAATGCAGACAGGACGCTATTTGTATTGTTTGATTATAGGAAGGCGATTTGTTTAACTGATTATGACTTCTAGTGTATCATGACAATGTACAATGCTGCAGTTGTGTTTGTGTATGAAAGCCATATTCTTGTTTGTTTTTAGGTTTATATTGTTTTTCTTCACCAGGTGAAACCGATTGGGAAATTGTTTAAAATACGACTGTTTTAGTGGATGAAAAAAAATGTGAAAATGCTTTAGGAGGGGAAATGTGCTGGACAGAAGTGTTTTTATCATTTAAACATGTTTTGTTTTTTTTGTTTTTTTTGAGCACTTACCGAAATTTGTTCTGGTGTGAACTCTAAAGCACTTCACGGTTCGGCGTGTGATCCTGTTAAAACAGAAAACAATGCAAGAGCGGCCGCTAATATCATAGCCTGAGCACGGTATGTGGAGTGGGGGTGGGGGGGTGGGGGATATAAATGCTCATTTAGAAAGGCAGGTAAATAAACAAGACCACATGTGGTCATTAAAATGTGACCGTCGGAGGTCGATAAAACAAAACAGAATTGTTCTGATATTGGTTTCAGTTCAAGCGAGTCAACTGGAGATAAAGTTTTAAATTAAAAAGTGGGGATATGAAACACTTTAAATTTCAGTTTCATAGCAATTGATTGGAGCTCCTCTCAGGAAAAACAAAACACTTTTGACTTGGAAAAAATGAAACAACTAAAACAAAATTATACATATATGTGTAAGAAAATCACAACTAAAATAATAAAGAAGAAGGAGAATTCATAAATAATAACATTTGGAAATTTCACCCGGCCAAACTCATCAGGAAAAAGAAGTGAGAAGAATAAAATTTAACCACGATATGCAGTGATATAAGCTGTGAGAGAGATACGTTAAAAACAGTCTAGCACTTTGTAATAAGGTCGTCTGATCTGCCATGTTAGCCAAATACATGTAAATTTATATATACAGCAATTTGTTGAAAGCCAGGCCTTCTGGCACTATTTTCTTTGTCCTTCTTCTAAATTGAGATTATGATCGACAGCCTGATCTGAGGGTTCGCTTCATGGAACCGCTCATATCGTCACGTCTGACAGAGGCGGGGTGGGGCTGGGTGGGGGTTTTAAAAAAAAGACGGGGCGGGGGAAAGGGTGCACTACACACCCATACTACAAATATGTGTCAGCGCACATATTCTCGGGTGTTTACTGGTATAATAAGTGTGTGTGTGTGTGTTTGAATGCGGGCGTGTTCGCCTGTTAAAAGTGTGTGAGTGAGTTTGGATTTTGTTTTGTTTTTGGGTTTTTCTGTTGTTGTTGAATTAAACGGCTAACCCCTCGCCCATCACTGTGAATCTAACATTATTCTCCCATCTTTGTGAATACTCCACCCACTCGTCAAATAAAATGAACAAATGTAAAAATAATAACAGTGATACAGATGATGATGATGATAACAATAAAATATTCCAGTAGAGGAGCACAACTCAATGTCGGTTGTTTCTTTCTTGCTTTTGCAGGCGTGGAGAGTAAGCAGTTGTGATATCTGAAGTTTTAAATGTGTTGATGCTTTCGATTTCTACATATAGCTCCTTGAGATTTCATGTGATTTAAATAGATACAATTTTTTCTGCACTCACATTTGTTAATTCTTTTCATTTAACATGCATATTCTGAGTACTTAGAAGACAAATGCAGAGAGGATGTGTTGATTCTTGCACAGTTCTTTATTAAAATAGATAGATAGATAGATAGATAGATAGATAGATAGATAGATAGATAGATAGATAGATAGATAGATAGATAGTTAGTTAGTTAGTTAGTTAGTTAGTGCAGGTCAGACTAGACATCACTTGAGTGTTAGTTGCTTTGAAATAAACCCAGAAGCGCAGAGAGTCTCTCACTTATAGGTGTTCATGCATTACCACGTGTGTGTGTACATTGGCCGTTTGCTTGCATGTCTGTCTGTGTGTGTGTGCGTGCATTTCCGTGAATTTGTGTGTGTTGTCTGAAGCAGCCCCAGGGAGGGGCTCTGACATTGAAGACGGGTTAAATCCTGTTTTACATTCAAGTGGCAGGCCGTAGTTCATTAGAGTGAGGATCATTCCTCCTCAAGACCAAAGGAAGCGCATACTAAACAAGAGCAGTTGTTGGGGAGAAAATGCCATTGTACGTGCAAAACCGTATGTACTGTATAAGTGGGTGTGTGTGCGTGTGTGCTGATGTGCCGTGAATTGAGTTACAAAATAACCTCTCTTCTTTATCTCTTCTTTTCTATGGAGTAACATAGAGGGAAGTAAAGGTGCGGCTTCTGCAGATTAAATCACCGTGGGTTATTTGTGTGTGTGTGTGTGTGTGTGTGGCGGTGGCATTTCTCCTGACTGTCTTCTTCTCAGCCTGTCACTGAGCCACCCGTGCGCCCTCTCTGTCACTAACTTTGATGGCTTATCTTACCCCTTGAATTAGAGTCGTGCTCCTTGGGGAAATACCTTACCACATGTAAATGGATTTGAAAAAAAAAGTACAAATATGGAAAGGAATAATAGCGTGAAGGACGGAGGGAGACAGCCAGACAGTTTCCATCTGACATGGGCTCACTACATTTCTCAGGCTCTTTTTCCCTGATTCTTTTCTACCTCTATGATTTTCATCTTTGTCATTGTTTCCCAACAATCACCCCTTTCTCCTCTCAGCCAGGAGAAGGCCAATCCATACTTAATGTAGTTCTTAAGGCAGATCCTTTGATCCGTACGTATGGCATTTAACACCTGAAAGCAGATGAGCACTCGGCGCTCAAAATAAGCAGAGGTTAAGACTCCAACTTTCGATGCTGAGAGCGTAGATGTGAAGCTGAGGTTTGGAGATGTATGAGGCCAGACCTGGACTTTGGGGTATGTTGTGCTGGCGTTATGGTTCCTATAGCTGCTCTGGGTCTGGCGTAGATGGTGTTTATCAGTGAGGGCGCGTCTCCTGCCTCTGGGCGCACTGCCCTTTAGACGCGCCAGGCCTCAGGAGCCTCCTGCATGCCAAACAGACCTGTGCAGTCAGATGCAGCCACGGAGGAGCAAAACGGAGAAGAGGTGGGAGGGGAGGAGTAGGGAACGTGAGGAGGAGACCAGAAAGAAAGGACTTGAGGGTGAAAGGGTAGAAGAGGATCTGAGGAAGAGAGCTGAAAGGGGCTCAGGGAGGAGGAGGTGGTTGTGTGTGTGTGGGTGTGGGTGGTGGGTGCTCGTCACACTGCTGCAGTAGCCATCTAGCCTATTCGCAGAACTGCTCCAAAACGCCATGGGAATCTGCAAAGGAGAGGTGGGAGGGAAGGAGAGGACAGCCGGAGTGAAGAAGGAGAGGAGAGGAGGAGAGGGTGACTCCGAGGTGAGTCTCAACAGCAACACTGTGTGTCGATAGCTGGGAGATATCACAGACCTTCGCCCTAACCCAGTCAGAGATAGTAATCACAGACAAAGCCCCCCCATGACTAACACTCCCCCCACACACACACACAACCACATGCTGCCCGTTTGAGTTCAGATATTCACACATGCTCGCCGATGAGCAGCTCGTTATAAAAATTATTCATGTACAGCATGAATAGACGTCTATGTGTGCACGGACAGTTTTTACATCTTTTGACTCCTGCTGCAGGGAGCCTTAACTACAAACTCTGACAGCACGTATACATTATACTGGGCGCTGTCTGCATGAACCAAAAAATAATAATTAAAAAGCAATATACACGTTGAGATTTATGTGGTTTGATAATTTGCTTCAGCTGAAGGTTTTTGATTTCTTAAGGTGCAGGAGAGAGATGTTTACACATCTCCCCTTCTCATGTATGTCCGCAAGTATTTATTCACAGTATGTGTGTGCTCTCCATATTAGTGATTTTTTTAAATGGCCCCAGCTGTTAATCCTGAAGTCACTGAGAACATGCCCTTCGGGGGATTTATAATTGATCAGTTTCATCACATTTTATGAGATAATTCGTCTATTATGAAACTCTCCGTAGAGTTTGGTCAAAAACACCAACAACAAACATATCTGAGGTCTCATTCGATGGGTCATTAAAGGATACGCACTGATGTAACTCGACAGATTTCTTCTTGTTTTATTACTGTATATACAGTAGAGTGCACAGGAAGTCGTGCATTAAAAAAAAAAAAGTAAACAATGTTGAACCCCATCTCCACATCTGCATTCAAACTCTTTAATGATCAACAACCCTTCACATCCATTAAATAAGCAATCATAGTGATTATAGTGTGGAATTCACTCAGAAACATGGCTACAGCAATACAGAGTGTGTGTAAATAATCACAGGAAAGCCTGTGAAAAATAGGCTTTGCTTCTAAAACTGTAGTTACTAAAGTTTCAAACTAAAGTGACAGAAGTGCTATTGCCCTTCGAAAACAAAATAATAATGAAAAAAAAAAAAGCTGGAAAAAAACAAATTAAAAACTCTGAGATTTTTGATCAAAACAAAATTACAGACCTGAAACACACACTCCGCAGTCCTCCTCGTAGGTCTCGCAGTTTATCACATCCAGCTTGTTTTAGTTCCACGCTTTCAAGAAAACTTCAAGTAGTCATTCACAGTTAATTATACTGAATAAGACAAACAGCACCCAACAACAGTTGGCTGTGAATGAGGATTAAAATGATATAGGGCAGCAAAAAGTAAACTTGAAGAAATAACGTGGCGTTCTCGGCGAGTCTTTGCAGAATGTAAAAAGAAAAAGAAAACAATTCAGACTGATGAAGTAAGAGACTCAGCTCTGGCTACATGTAGTTATAACAAAACTTACAAAATGTTGATTTATTTTCGAAGGTAGTTAAACTACCCAATTACCAGCATGTTTCACAAATTTCTTCGACCAGTTTTCAAAAAGGTCTTAAAAGTCTTTCCCCACATTAATATTCATCTTGATAACAACAGATAATAAGATCGTATCTACAGACTCACACACGGCCTGCATATGTAGGTTGCTTATACACGCACATGTACACAAAATCCACACACATACAAATAAGGGAAACCCTGAATTGGAGCAGCACACATGCACAGCTTTCCACTCTGCATTCCTGGAAGACCTCTACTTGTTTTGCCCCTTGCCGTCACTGTCCTCACTGTCGTGGGGGCCACGGTAACCCCGGTGTTCGCGCCTCTCCCGGCACTCTCGGCACTCCTCTTCATCCTCTCCCTCCTCTCCCTCGTGGATGATCTCCACCTCTAATCGTCCGATGTAGAGCGATACAGCGCAGAGCCAGAAGAGGGCGACGCTGCCCACCACGGCTCCTTGGAACAGCAGTGCTGGCACAGACAGCAGCATCATCCTCCGCAAGGCAAAGAGGCTGCCAATATACGAGGCACCGCCAAACGACACGCACGCACCTCCCAGGATAAAGAAGGCTGAGGAAAAACAGATTGACATGGTATTATTGTAGAAACCCAATTAATTTCCTCATAAGTCACTGTAATTAAAGCTGGCATGGAGGCAGGTTGAATCGACTTTTCCTTTTAATTATTTAGATTAAAATAAAAGATTAAGTGGAAGATTTTCTGGCATCAAACTTATTTCAGAAGTTATACAAACCGTTCCCGTGATTTAGCATTGAGAATACATCAAGTAGGTCAGCAGCTTTCATTTTGACATAAATAATACCGCGTTCCTTTGATTTACTGCTGTGGCTCGAAAGTTTTGTTTTCAGACAGTTTTCAAATATTCATGCCCATCAGCTGTCAATTAATATTGATTCCATGAAGGTCTTCTTTAATAAAATGTTAAGGGCCTCATCTCACGTGTCAGGTAATGATGATGTTGGTTACAACTAGATATCAAGGATTTTGACTCTGTTTCAAGTCAATTGCAGGAATCCTTGTGAAATTATTCATATTAAAAGTGCAGCAAGTGCCCATTACAAAGTTTTCTACTTCACAAAAACAGCAGACGTATGTTTACATTTTTAGATAAAAAATATCTTCTAGAGAGAAACAGAGTTTAAAAATCCTCTTGATCTTAAATTTAGAGCTGCATCGACCGTTTGTTACTTTATTTAAATTTTAAGTGTATTTTACAAACAGGCTTAGGCTTAAATTGTCTGGTTTTCAGCTCTTCTGCACATATAACTTTCCCGTACCATATCCTGCTTCTCGTCCCACATCGCTTTGGACGAATGCGATGACTCCGATCCCGGTCGCCAGCAGACCGTTCCTGAACCACGAGAGGAAGCCTGCAGAATGATCAAAGGCAGAAATAAACAACTGACACGTTACAGATAACCAAAATCAATCATGCTGTTTACTGTAGCTGCATACCACAGCCTAATTACTGCCTTTTAATCTGCATCAGTTTAACGACACCAGATCCTGATGTTTAAAAAAAGAAAATGATGTTTAAACAACATATTTGTGATAAAAATGGTGGCTTGCTCAGATTATAATAACTTAATATTCAGAAACAAATGCTTTTAACTCTTGGTTTAAACTTGAGTTCTGTCCCACAGTGGAGACAGAAGAGATGGACGTCCTCGCAGCTCTTCCTTACAGCAGGAACCAAACACAGTTTGCAAAAAACACACCGAGTCCTGACATGAGGTGAAACTGGACAAAGCAAACAAACTGTGTGTGTGAGCAGGGGGCATAAACAAAGACTAATTTAATAAGGACACCAAATTCTTAACGGAAGTGTGACAACTAATGAGGTCTCATACACCAGACATGCAGTAAACCCAAACCCCATGAAGGATACGATGCTCTAACTGTTCAGAGAGGTGCTGATTCAACTATATGATAATTTTGTAGGGTGTAGTTTGGGGTGCTAATGAGCTGCTGTGTGCAGATATAATCAAAATAACAGAAACGTAATAAAGTATAGAGCCATGCAGTTTAAAAGGAACACAAACTGAAGCTGAATCAGCACTTAATGAAGCCCGGGTGTATTACAGGACTGTTGTATTTAGACTCGGTATAGTGACAATTATTTTAACTTAGTGGATTCTCATAAGCAAGGACATGACTGCACTGACATTAGGGCAAACGATTATTTTGATAGTCGACTAGTCACCGATTATTTTTGCGATTAGTCAACTAATCAGATCATCATCCATTGGAGGTAAAACGTACAGCTTAAAGCATACGTTTTACGTATATAAGAGCAGATGCATAATAATAATGCATCATTAGCTTAAAGCTTTAAGTGTTTAAGATATGTGCTAACTAAAAATAAAGACAAGATGATTGTCAGATTGTTTCAGTGAAGTTTAATAAACTCCTTGCTACCTATAATATAACGGGACACCGGAGTATATTCTCGAGCATCTCACACTTCTGATAATCAGCTGTCTGTTTGACGTTTATTCAGCTGTGTAAAAACTATAACTTTAATCTCAGCCAAACAGATTTACTCAGGAACAAATAAAATACTGAAAAAAAGCCAAACAATAACATTTTTAAGTGATCTAAGTGACTTATATATCATGTTTAACCTGAGTAGCGAAAGACAGCGGTGGGTTTGAAAACAATTTGCCAGGAGTCCGGTGTTCTCACCGGCTCTAGTTAGCCTCGCCCCCGGCTCGCTATCGAGCTAGTGGGTAACAGACGTCTCCGAAAACGTCGGAGCGCTTTTGAAAATATGTGGTGTCCTGATAAACTGAGCAGATATTTGAGGTTTACACAGCTACATTCTCACCTGAAAATATGTTAAACGTTTATTTTGTGACCCAGAAAGAATAATAAGAGTAACATTAAAACTAACTAGCTGCCGCCATTGTTGGAAACTGAGCTGGGCCGCGCTATGAATTCTGGGACACAGCTTCTTCTTCTTCTTCGGGGTTTAACGGCAGCTGGCATCCTTGTACATGCAGTGCTGCCATCTTCTGTTTCAGTCCGTTATTACACTCTTAAATCCTACTACTTATTCCTGCATCTTTTGTGATCTTACAAAGCTTCAAACGACGCGTCGACTATTAAATCAGTCGTCGACGATTTTGATAGTCGACGTAATCGTGACTAGTCGACTAATCGTGGCAGCCCTAACTGACATACTGCATAATGTCACCAGGCTTAGAAGTGGACCGGTTATGCATTTTCCTTTTACTGTGTCACATGCTCTGTATACATTCATGTGGAAAAGAGCATTTCCAGGGCCTCAGAAAAAAATGAGCACATCCTTATTACCGCCACGAGAATTAAGAGCGCAAGCAGCAGCCAGGTGTTGCTAATCAAATGCACTTAACTGATCACCAGCAAATATGTGCACACCTTTAAAAGCAGAGGTTTAGGCAGTTTGCTGGTGTGGAGCGTTCAGGCGTGTGTAAACACGATGCCATAATCTTTACAGCAGTGAACAGATTTATTCTGAGCAAATGCAAAAACCCAAGTGCTACATATGCCAGACTCTACAGGCCTCGGTTAGCGTGTTAAATGTTCCCACCCGCCTAACATCTGAAGGAGAGGACAATTATCCCAGGCACAGCAGAAAATATACAACTTTAAATCTATAATGTCAGAAAAAGAAAGCCAGACCTCAACCTGATTGGACCTGTGCTGGGAAAAAGAGAGCTGTACATAAACGAATGCCTGTAAACTTGAATTTACTCAAGTAACACTGTAAAGACGAGTAAACCAAAATTCCTCCAGTGATGTGAGAGACTGATAAAGTCACACAGATGGTGATTCCTTCAAGTTTTCCTATAAGCTCCTGAATCAGAGAGTGTACATAGTTTTTCACAGACCTGTAAGCTGTTGTGGCTTCAAGGTTATAAACATGTTTGCCTAAGACGTGAAGGGTTTGAACTTGGAGCAAACACAAACGAAGCCCCAATGGAATTCACAAGCTAGTGTACTCCTAGTCTGGATAAAGTTGCAGGAAGAAGAACATTTGGTGTAAAATCTGTGCCAAATCAAATATGCAGATCCATCCTCTGTGGCGACCTCTTGGGAAATAAGGGAGCAGCTGAAAATACCTGCGCTCCATGTGCACTGTCTCTTGTGACAGTGGAGGTTCATGTTTAACACGGCCAAAATTTCAAGTATTAAGGTCACTGTATTGTGCCTGTGTATACTGCTCTAAAGGCTTGGTCTCAGTCAGTTTTCTAGTCTGACCTCTGCATGAAGAGCACAGCAGCTCGACCCACCTGCAGCCTCCAAACTTTCTGTCTGCACAGAGCACGAAAGTACGAAAAAAAGCTGGCTTAAAGGGACAAAAAGGAAATTAAAGATGTTCTTCTTTTTTTGTCATTAGCCAGATGCAAGCATTAGAAATGTCCACTTTAATTATTACATGCATTTTTGATTTGCCAGTTAATTGTTTCAACTTAAATGTAATCTCTGTTAAATACTAACCATATACTGGAGAATATACTGACCTACCAGCCTATATTTTAACTCTCTTCTAAAGATTATTCGTGCAAGACATTTTTCAGGTGCCACTGTAGATGCAGGTTGGATTTCGGGAAGATGTTTTGTGTTGTTTGAGCCCCGTCCTGCAGCAGCTGAACTGCTTTGCTATGCTCAATCTCTGAACATGACTACAAATGAACCTTAAAGCATTGCAGTACATACACTCATCATATGCATGAATGTCACTGCAATGTTGGGGCTTTTACTTATTTCTCTGAACTGTTCTTTTTCTGCGGTGGAATGATTTTACCGCACACATTTTTAATAACGTTAAAAAAAAAAAAAAACTGGGTGCACAAATTGTATGTATTTAGGATTTTTTTATATCCACACAGAGTCAAAACTATACCAATAGACTCAAGTAGATACATGTATACTCACAAATATTTGGTTAAATGTCTCTTAGTAGATGCATTTGCTTGCCACCAGCAGGTTTCTTGCATAATTCTTCATGGATATTTTACCACTTTTCTTGATAGGATTGGTATGTGCCCTGGCACAGACCTGGCTTTTAAGCGTAGTCCACAAATTTTCAGTAGAGTTGAGGTCGGGGCTTCTGGAAGGCCATTCCAGAAGCCCCTGGCTATAAAACTTTTCCCCAAAAGGCATTTGGTTTGTCCATGTGGGCAGCTCCAAATTTCAGTCAAGCTTGAAGGTGGTTATTTCTGTATCTTCTGGCAGTTTCTAGTTCATGCAGACCTGAACCTCTTTGGTTCCTGGGTTGTTCCTAAACATCTTAACCAGTTGCCTCTCATGTGAGGATGAGGGTCTTCTTTAGGTCTTCATCCAAAGTTTGACAAAGTGGTGACAGATCTGAATAACCTGTGCCTACGGACAATTGTTCGATCCTGGAATCTGCAGTTCTTTAGAAATGACTTCAAGAGACTTTCCTGACTTGTGCACATCTACAATTCTTCTTCTTAGATTTTCACTGCCTACCTTGGACTTTTCCATTGTTCTAAATACTGGTCTGTCCAATGAGTGCTGTCAAAAAGAAACTACCAGTTACAGTAAATCACGATCACTAATGAGAAGTAAAATGTTCTTAGTCTTTTCAAACTAAAAGACACTGGCTGTCTCTATTTGAGGCTGTACATATGCTTCTGACTCTAAAGAAAATCCTAAATAAATTCAAACCTGTTTTTCAAAGCAATTAAAGATGTGTGCTGTACAATCATTCCACCCTCGAAAAAAAGTTCAAAGAAATCATTAAAAGCCCCCCCAACCACCCACACACACACACACGCAAACACAACCATGACATTCACACCCGTGATAAAAGTATAACTTATTACACTTTGAGTCCGACACTGACTGACCAGAGAAGAAACATACAAAAGTTCATTTTGCTCCATGCTGCAGAAATCCTACAAGGGTTAGGATGAAAATTGGGACTACAGCCTGTATTGTGGAGCAGCAACGTTACCTGTTTCATGGGACTTTCTCAGCATCTGAAAATAAAAGAAGAAAATCTATTAGCAAAACTTACTCCCTCATTTGTTTACAGTTTCACGACGTTCAAAACAATTCCATCTTACTTCCTTCAGATAAGGGGAAAAGGAAAGAAAAAGCGGCTCTGCCATTAAAATTACACAAAGCTCACTACTGGCTGTAACACAACTACTGCATCATTAGGACTAAACTCACCAAAGCGTCGGCTTTGTCGAGGTCTGTGAGCTGGTACTGCTGCTGCTCCGGCCCCCGGCTCTTCCCCCACGGCCCCTTATCCGCGACCCGCTGCCGGGCTGAGCCGTGCAGTCTCCGCAGCGTGGCACCGGCGGCCGGCGGCCGGACCTGCTTCACCAGCCGGGCGTAGTGACACACGGCCTGCGGCAGCTGCCTTCTCATGAACAAAGTCAAGAAAGCCATTACATCACTAACCACTGCTAGCTAAAGTATGAGCCGAAAGAAAAAGCACAACACGACCTCCGCATGCCCTGTGAACCCTCAACCCGGAAGAGTCTCAGGTAAAGGCGCAGTAAAAGGTAGGCAGAAAGGAAACAGCGCCACCATCCGTCGGAAGACAAATATATCTATATCTATATCTACATCTTTATATATATAGTAGAAATTAGTATATATATATATATATATATATATATATATATATATATATATATATATATATATATATCTTTTATTTTTCTTTACCTTACTTTACTTTTCTGTTTCCGCAAGTGCTTATGTTGACATTTACCCTCAACGTCATTGAAGACGCCCTGCAACTACACATTTGCGCCACACGGGGGCGCGAGAACACAGGCCATTTCCGTTCTTCTTTATTTATTTGATTGCAAAAACTTAAACGCAATGTGAAACTAAATGCATTCACTGAATTCAAGGATTCGCGAAATCTTAATAAATGAAATCTAAATATGAAATATTTTAATATGCAGAAGAAAAACATGCTTAGATCTGAGCAGGTCTAAAAACGTCAAATGTATGGTTATGGCAGCTTATTGGGCAGCTTATTTATTTATTTATTTATTTGGTCACATATTGAAATAAATTTTGTGTTCATGTTTTTAAATTGTCATACAATCATGTGAAAGGAAAATATTTCACAGGACTCTGTGCAGTCCTGTGAAAAACTAAGTCCACCCTATTCTTGTTAAATTCTTTCAGTCACTGACATTTGCAGACATTTGTTTATGCACAGCTCTCTTAAGGTCCCACCACAGCATTTAACTTAGACTGAAGTTTGGACTTTGACTGGGCCGTTGCATTGATTCTTTTTGTTTTTCAGTGATTCTATTGTAGATTTGTTGCTGTTTGGGATCATTGTCCAGTTGCAAGATCCGATTCCAGCCACACTTTAGCTGTTGGACAGATCGCCTCACATCTGACTCTAGAATACTTTGGTATACAGAGGAGTTCATGATCAGCCATACTTTTTTGATCATTTTCTAATCAAACTCTTATGAACTTTTTTTCAGGATTGCCCAGAGTCATGTGGAAACTTCTTTTTTCCGAAGCCTGTAGTTTAGCTTCTGTCTGTAATAAAGTCAGTTAAGTTTTTATAGACTCCAAAAAGAGGCCATGAATAAATATTACATGAATATTAACAAAATAATTTGTGTTGCTAGCAGATAATAACATGATGATGTCAATCATTAAAAAAAAACCTGAAGACAACAACCAGACGTTTCTTAATTAAAAGATAATCTTGTAATTCTTCTCCTCAATTTAAAAATAGTGTCAGATACCCAAATACTGTATCACTCTACATGCCCCACACCTGTGTGGGTGTGTGTGTGTTTGTGCTCTCGCGTGTTCTCATTGAGGATGAGCAGACAGCTTCTTCCTGTACGCCTTTTGTCTTTGTCGGCCTGCTGGGACCCAGAAAGACCACACCTATCGTACCTGATTGTTCAGCATGAGGAGCATAAAGAGCTGCGCAGATGGGAGTTTGTATTTTTATTCCTCTGTGTGTGTGTGTGTGTGTGTGTGTGTGTGTGTGTGTGCGTGTGTGTGTGTTTGTGTGTGTGTACAGACAGCCAAATCTTTGATGTAATTCTGCAGCTGACCTTGTGGTCATTCTCACGCTACTTTCTCTAACACAATGGTAGACTGATGTTTGAGTAAACATTTACAGAGAGCGCTCACACATACAGCTTACAGTGAAATTTGCTATATGCTACAGCTGTATATTAGAAAGAATGATCATTGTCATACTTATTTGTATGGACAATTTGTCAACAATTGGTGAAGTAATAATCACTGTGTTGTGTACATGCTGTTTTCTAAGCAGTAATCCGTAATGTGGCATGTAATGGAAAATATTTGCTGAGAAACAAATTTCTCTCAGTGGTCACTCAGTGGATTGTCTGTATATAAATTCTTTTACTTTTTCCTCCCACTGTTCAACCCTGTTTTCTCTTCCATCTTCAGCATCCTTTGTCCAATATATCCACTATCCCTGATCTGCACAGGTCAGCCATCAGCTATCTCAGCATTGCCTCTCTATCTTTGTCTTCTTCACTCCAGTGAAAACCTCTTCAGCTCCAGTTCCTGTCTTTTTTTGAGGGGTGCCAGAATTTAATGATTAGCATTTAAAATGAATGAAAGAGTTGAATTGTTGCCTGTGATGCTTTGATAAAAACCCTGAAGATAGAGATGCATTTACCAATTCGTTGCCTTACTTTGTGTAACAGCTGAGGGTCTGGCTGTTCTTGTGATAATACTGAAAATAATGCATTCTTTCTATATACATGATTTCATCACAATATCTCAATATGTTTTTCATTTGTGGACTGCAGGCAGGCCAGTTTAGCACAGAGACTGCTAATCTTAAGGAGCCATGCTGTTGATCATAGTCTGGAATTGTTTTGCTGAAACTGACATCATCTAGATGGCTGCATATATGCATATCTCTATCAGCTTATTGTATATTATACAGTCCCAGTGGTGCCTTCACAGATGTGCAGCCACATGCCCCAGTTCATCCCCATACCATCATCCATCATCATCATCACAGATTCTGGCTTTTTAACTGTGCACTGAGAACATCTTTTTTTCTTTGCATCATAGTTGCATCATGTATTTGAGGATGCACTGACACATCGTGTTCACAGATGATGGTTTTAAGCCCATTCAGGAATTTCTACTAATGAACAGTGTCTTTTTAAAAAAAAATCTAGTGCTGCCATATTATTTTGAGCACAACTCCACAGAATCAAGTGTACAACTGCACCTGCAGTGGACGATACTGCTTCAGTGATTAATGCAGATGTAGATGTGCATGTTGTGTTGTGTTGTTCTGCCAAATCAGCCAGGACGAAATGAAACAGCATTTTAAAGAGCAGATTACAAACAAGCTGGACTTTAACAATATTCTGCATTTCTGTCATTTGGGTATTGTGTCAATACTATATAACGGATGTCATTTTTAATGGATTAGCTGTGGTGATGCTGTAGAGATGGAAGTCATAACTAAAACTGACAGTATGTTGTACAAGTTATTTGAAGCAAAGCTAGCAGTACAGTTGGTCCTCCAGTTCTCCCGATTTACATCTTCACCAGCCTCTTTCACTCTCTGTCCTCTTCTACTCCCACCCCAATTTTTTATTTTAAAAGCCATATTCATATTTTAATCACATATTTTTTTCTTAAAACCCTTTTTGTTCTCAGTTTATTGTTTTGTTTGTTTGTTTTATTATGACATATTCTTTTTTGTGTGTTTGGAAATATTTGTCTTTCATTAGCTTCCCATTTCAGACCAGCTCATCACTTTGTCTTCTAGCATCCATTTACTAAATTTCCACCTTTGTGTAGTCTTCTAGAATATTCCCCACTCTCTCTAAACAAATATAACAGAAATTGTCTGACACTCAAGTCCTGCTCGCTATTTTTAGAGTTAGTGTACATTTCACTGGACTAGCATGACCTTCATCATTTGCGCTGTCACGCGTCCAGCAGCATTTGGCTCTCCTTTCTCAGTTTTGCTGGTCTGGAAAAGTGAAACAAACACTTAAAGAGTAACTGTGTGTAGGACTGACCATGCAGCAAAGCTACTGCACTAAATAATAAACCCAAAACAAAGCTGTGTGGCTATCTGCCAAGGCCTGATTGTGTTTGTCGTGTTCGTGCCTTTGAGAGCATTTTTAATGCATAATAATGTGGCTTCCTTGGTCATATTATTATATTTTCTACTGTCAGAACATCCAAGAAGTCTGTGTTCAGTTTTTCCAGGTGACTGAAATTATAATGATAGAAAAAAAAGTATAATTTATACTTATGTTAATTTTAGCAAATTTCTGTGTTTGTGTGATGCATATATACAAATCTATGAATGCAACTTGCTAAATAACTTCACCCATTGATTGAATAACTGTCTGTTGTTGTTCCAAAATAAAAGCCATGATGCCTAACTCGAGGTTTTAAATGTAGGTCACAAAGCAATAAGCGACCTCCATTTTTATCTAGTTTAGTTTTGACACACATAGCAACATAAAAAAAGTAAAGAAAAAACATAATATTGTTACAGACGAAAAAATCTGGTGTAGTTTAAGTTTGCATTTAGAGCAGAATTGGTGCAAAGTTGCATCAGATTTTTTGCTTTTCAAGCATGGAAAGAACATCAAAACCAAGACAAAAAGCTTAGATGGTGCAGGTCTCAGCTGTGTGCTAACTCTTTGCTTTTCTCCTTGCTTTCTCCCTGTAGCAAAGATGATAGCAAAAAGGAAATAAAGGGACAGATAGATGGACGGAGGAACAGGAAAGGGGGAGATGTGTATACGTGCGGAGCTGCACTAGTCTGCGTTACATAGTCTGGGGGATTCCAGCCAGCTGCACTGGGAGCACTGACCTTGGCAGCTATTGCTCTGTTTTTCAATCGGCAGGACAAACCAGCGTTAGATGTAAGTGTCAGCTGGTCAGACAAATGATTTACTGACATTTACTGACACAGACTGGAGCTTAACAAGTCAGCGCACGTGTGACCGGTGCAGAAAAATAAATCAAACGTGTTTTCTGAATGTACTAATGTGCTGTTTTCAGCCCGATCATTCACTTCTACCTCACTTCGTTATGCAAGCACTGCAATACAAGTTATAAAATTCTCTGTGCCTCTGCTACAGGATACAGGATGGGAAGCTGTCGGGGTTATTTAACGGTGCAGGTGTGTGAATGTGTTTTTTTCCATTCTTGTTTTTTCCTTCCATTTTGGAGCTGCTTTGCTTTTGATCTCCTGGGAGTCCAGATTTTATTTCTGAGGCGAGTTGTTTTCGCTGACAATAACTCTTGCACTGATTTGTGGAGCCTGCATGCGAGGTTAACCATTTATGCACTTGTTATATCACCATCCTCTGTATGTCCTGCAAAGTCTGGGCTAACTGTTCAGACTCTAGGAGCAAAGCAGGAACTTGCTTACCCTTTATAGTCAAAGCCAGACAATGAATCATCCTGCATCTATCACTGCTATTAAAGCTGTAAGCTGACTCCTGTGGTTGCTTGCCAGCAGCAAATCTTGGAGGGCCCGTGTTATTTTGGTGTCAACTATGCTTACCATGTAGGCTGTAAGATTTGAAAATCACCTAATTAAGACGAATGCTGAATTGTTAAGTCCCATTAAGCACATGTCTATAAGATTAGAGTTAACCTCACGGAAAGTCACACGCTTCCAATGATATCTTGTTTTTCCAACACTGATAAAAATGTCCCACAACTCCGTGATGAGCAACAGCAAAACATATTGATGGGCTGGTCAATACGACGACCTTTCACACTTACTTTGTGACAACTGTGTGAACAAAAACATGATCGACAGACAACAACTGGAACATTTCCTAAATGGTTTTCATGTTGATCCTAAAAATATTGGTTCTTATTAAATAGTGAGGCATCTTTTTTTATAGTTTTACATTAGCCTGTGAGCTTTTAACAGCCAGTTAGATTAATGTCATGGAATATTTCAGACTTTAAAGGTATTCCATTACTCGAAATATCGTACATCAGGTGTTTTTTATTTATTCTTCCTGTTAGATTTTACATAATCATATGATGTACATGTATTGTGTTGTGCTGCATGTTTTCAGCTATGAATAGAGCAAATTTCCCTGCTGTTATATAAGCTGGTTATGACCTGAGTCTTCGACAAAGGATGCTCTTTTCGCCTACACTGATGCAGTAACAACAAAATCTGGAATTCAGTTTTGATCTCTGACTGCGAAGTGTTCTTTGCTCAGCCGAGTTCAACGACTCGGTAAATGTGCCCAGACGCAGTCGATCAAAAGCCTCACGGGTCGCGTTGTAACCTTAACCTGTTTAACTTCATCAGTCCTTCAGCTTCGTCGCAGCGTGTGTGCTCTTCCCCATGAAGAGTGCTTAAATAAATCAATTTTTTTTTATTTTGCTTTTCTTTCAAAGAAGTAGACAAGAAGCCCAATATTGATGTCATGTTTGCACACTCACGAGATTATCTCCGTCTGAATTTTATCTTAAAAGACTTTACACAGGAGGCGACAACAAGACTGGTAACAAAATCCACCCGTCCATCATCTTCAGATCCCACTAATCAAGCGTTTTTTTGCTTTTTTAGAAATTTTGTGTGATTAATGTGGACACAATCAAAGCACTGAAACAGGTTTTAGGTGGGTTTTGTGGTTTGCTTAAATCTCAGCTGCCTGCCTAAGAAGAAGAAGTGAAACCAAGTCTTCAGTAAACACAGAGAGCAGTTAATTTAATCTAAGCTTATACAGCTTTTGATAAGAAAGGAACTGGTTGTATTTCCCACAAACTTAAAGCTAAGATGCTAAAACTCACAGTAATTGACTTTGTTTATAGTAAACACACACACACACACACACACACACACACACACACACGTATACAATGGACACTGTTTTGCATGTGAAAAAGAACATTTTTATAGGGCTCTGCACAATCCTTGGACAACTAAGAATAATGCATTACTCTTATTTATACTTAATTAACTCTGTCTCTCATTCCTTGCTTTTGCACATTTTGCTCTGTTTGCATTCTTATTCTTGTTGGCTACAAATTTCATTTCACCCCATGAATGCATGGAATGGCAATAAAACCCACGAATCATTATTCACTTTCTTGCAGAGCCACCTTTAGCAGCATTAACTTGGTAAAATCACTTTCTGTATGACTTTATCAGTCTCTCACATCATTGTGGGAACATTTTCTTCTTACTCTTCTTTACAAACTTCAGTGTTTCAGCTCATTGTGATTTGTGGCCTTTCATTTATGCACAACTCTTTTAAGCTCTCGCCACAGAATTTCAATCATGTTGAGGTCTGGACTTTCTCTGTGCCCTTGAAGCACCTTAATTCTTTTTTCAGCCCTTCTGTTGTAGATTTGCTACTGTGCTTGGGTTCATTGTCCTATTGCACGACCCAATCTTGACCAAGCTTCAGCTTTCAGACAAATAGCCTCGCATCTGACACTAGAATATGTTGTAATTACATAGGAGTTCATTGTCGAGTGATTGTAAGGTGTCCAGGTCCAGTGGCTGCAAAGCAAGCCCAAATCATCACCGAGGCTTGTAGAGACTGTGATGTAGCTCTGCAGTTGTTTTTTGTTTGTTTTGAGCATTGCAGGATCTGACCTTAGAGGGAATTTGCTGGGATGTTCACTCCTGAAAAGATTCTGACATTCTGCAAACAGGCACCAGAATCTTCCAGACTAGTAAACTGTCAAAATGTCTGCTTTTATAGAGGTGCTAACACTTGCTGATGATCAATACATTGACTGCATTTGATTAGCAGCATCTGGGTGCTACTTACAATCTTATTTCATATTGAAGACATAGGGATGTTTTTCACAGGACTGCAAATCCTGTAAATACTCCTGTAAAAACTGCAACTACTCTACTGCATAAAGTTGCATCATTTTAGATGCAAACGTTCCAGCAGTTGTAAATGTGCTATTAATAGTCTGTTATGGCATCTTAAGACTCAGTATGGGTCCATTAAAAAGCCATTACACGCCTTTGTATGTGCATTTACATAAAATGCATAGCTGCTGATATTATCACGAGCATTTCACATGGCTGCTCTCCAAGTCCATACGATTATATAGGGCTGCACTTGAAACACAGGATGCATGCGGCATGCCAATGCTGTGTCAATATGCCCTGCCCCTAATCCCTCAGGGTGAGGCGTTAATCCAGTGCCCTTACCCTTGACCTGACCTCATAACAGAACATTACCTAATTTCCTTTTGCTCTGCGATTAAATGAACTATAAAAAGTCAAATTAAATGCAAATTAGATTACATTCAGGCAACCCCCCCCCACCAAAGTGTCTAACCAAACCCATGATGACTACAGATTGAGAACACTTTGTTCAGACTTTGCACTTCTGACTTTTGCACATCAGCCTCTGTGTCATGTGTACAGATGTGCGCCTAAACGTATGCAGACTTACAGTGCTGTGAAAAAGTTTTTGCACCGTCCCTGATTTCTTCGTTTTTTGGCATATTTGTCCCACTTACATGTTTCACATCATCAAACCATGTTAATGATAGACCAAAATAACCTGAGTAAATACAAAATTTGTTTTTTGAATAATAACTTCATTATTTAAGGGAAAACTGCTATCCAAACTTACCTCTCTCTAACAATTGGTTTTGAGTGTGTTTGACTGTGGAATGGTGTGATGTTCGTGAAATATTGTGTTCATTTTATGCCAGACAAGACGAGACTCAAACCTTCCAAAAAGTTCTATCTTTGTCTCATCAGCCCACAGAAGATTTTCCCCAAAGCCCTTGGGGATCGAGAAGGCATTGGCAAATGCAAGATGAGCCTTTTGTGTTCATTTTGGTCTGCAGTGGCTTTCTCCTTAGAACTCTTCCACAGATGCTGTTTTTGCTCAGCCTCTTTCTTATTTTTGACTCGTGAACATTGACCTTTACCGAGAGAAGTGAGGCCTTTACATGTTGTTTTGGGTTCTTCTGTGACCTTCTGTATGGTAGGCTGGCCACTCCCAGGAAAGTTCACCACTATTCCAACTTTTTGAAAATAATGTGCTGTGCTGTGGTTCACTGAAGCCTTAGAAAAGACTCTGTAACCTTTTCCAGAATGAGAGATGTCAATGACTAGGTTTCACAGGTTTTTGTTTCGATTGTGGCATGATGTGTCATTTTTTGACATCTTTTAGGCTACTCAGCTTTGTCAGACAGCTTCTATTTAAGTGATTTCTTGATTCACCATGTCTGGTGGGAATCGGGCTTGATGAGGCTATTAAAATTGAAATCAGATTCTCATTAATGGGCCTAATCACAGTTAATCAATGATTTAACAAGAAGGTAGTTATGTTTTTACACAGAGCCAGGTAGGTTTGAATAGTTTTTTTTTTCCCTTAACATCTTACATTTCCAAATTATTATAAACTCTATAGCAGGGATGTCACATCATTTGACTTCTATCTTAGGAGGGCTGAACCAGTGAAACTTCTCTTTCTCTCAGTGTAAAGACGTTTAACCACATGTTTAGCAGTATGATATCTAAACATAAGCAAAAGAAGTGCAGTTTCAACATGCAGTCTCTGTTTTTGTACATGATAATGCTGCTGTAATAAATAAATGAAATCTGGCAGCATAACCCTTCAGTCTCTTCAATGATCTGGGCTTAGATTGTAAGAAATAAATGTTATTTATGTTATTGCCCAGACTTCCAGTTGTTATTTATTTATTTATTTATTCATTTATTTATGTTACCAACTGTAAAACAATAATGATAATTATAAAATGTTATATTAATGTTTAACTATTAAGTGTGTTAGTGTACTATGAATAGCCATGGAGGAGGTCTTTATCTGTTTTGAAACTTTCCCAAAGCTGTCCAGAGGACTCGGTTCAAATGTGTGCCGGCCTTGGCCTTGTGTTGACACCCCTGCTCTATAGATGCTGAGCTGCTGCGGCATCAGCTGAGCTTATATTGATGTTTTTATGATGTTTTATATCAGTATATAAGACGTGGGCATTTGCAGAAAACTATAAAGCCAGCATCTGTGTAATATGCATAGTATCTATCTAAGTACTTGATTTACAAATTGCATGCATTTTGATTCTTCTGCTTCAAACGCATGCAGGTTATCATTTTAATAATTATGTAAACCAGAAAAATCACGTATTGATAGACGGATATTCAGTTTTGCAGATTAAATATTCCAGCGTTCTTTTGTGAATATTTGCCCCCGACCAGTACAGTGTAAAGATGTTTGTCTGATATTTATCCTACGTTTTTATACTTTCGAGTCAACTTTTCTACATTCTGGTATTGTTTAAATAAATATTAAAATCTTTGAATAACATAAACGCATTATTTTCTATAGTATTTTTCTTTCCTCTCACGGGCGGTTTATGTTATTGCTGCTGTAGGTCGGCTATAGTAGCAAGTAGTCACATGGCCGGCCTGCATGCATGTAAACGGCAGTTGGAGCGAGACACAGAGAGAGAGAGAGAGAGAGCTGTGGGAGGAGGCGAAAGAGAGTAGGGGTGGGGGGAGGCAGACACAAACTGGGGGCGCTCACCGACACAACGGGGAGCGCTTTTTTTGGGTGTTTTGAGGGCGCCTGGCGGATCTCCGGGCTCCTCTTTTCGCCCCTCCGCCCGGTTTAATGTGTCAGGCCGCCGTTGGCTGCCCTCGCCACCTGGATATTATTTATAACCGACAAGAAAATTGGATGGGACGGACGCACGAGCTAGACAATCCCGGAAATAACATGCGTACTCTCAGCCTGTCACGTACGCTCGCCGAGGATTTGCATTGCTGTAGGCTGCCGTAGGTAAGCAGTGGATTGTGCTTTCCCGGCGAGAAATTTCAACGCTTTTAGACCCCATAACCTGCATATTTAACTTATTTAATACTCTGTGGGACGTTTTTCTTTTTTAATGGCGTTCAATAAACCGGTTTAGTCTTTCACTCTTTTTTTCAAGGGGCACTTAACAATAGTGGTGCTGCTAAGTTGGTAATGAATGGCAGACAAAGACGAAATATAAATAATTTAATTGGGGTTTCGTCAAAATTTAATACACTTCACGATGTCGAAGCTTATATTGAAAGCTCCTTTTATAGTGCTCATTTTATCCTATATTATATTTTTATTATTTTCGTGTCCATTGTCAAGGTGGTATAGCCCAACTGTGTGTAAAAGTGACTTGTTTTGACCTTCCTTCTTTGTAATGACTAAAATCTGGGTATAAAGCTGCAGTAAATATTAGCCTGCACATTTTTTCATTTTCTTTACACTGATAGCATATGCTTAGGATTGTATTTTTAAAAATGTATAGGCTGCACTGTTTTCTTGCTCCCACTTAAAAAATACTACGAGTAGGCCTATATACCGCATATATAGCCCAAACTAGGAGTTTGTTGCACCACATAAATATTAGGAATTATTTACATCAGCTCGCTGTGACAGGTGGTCTGCACTGTGCTATTAATAGGTCTAAAGTGTATCGTTTTGCTCTTCACAGAAATGCCCAACACACTCCCAGAATGTGTATATATAAGACACGGTGACAAACAAACACGCTGCTTCAGAGTATTTAAACCGGAGAAATGGGAGGAATCAAAGGCAGCAGAGGAGGACTTAGTCATGAAACTTCCATCGGTTGCGCCAGGGATCTTCTCCCCCAGAGAGAGCAGCAGCGGCTCAGCTAGAAAATGAGTCGAGGACGTGAAGTACGTGCGCATCCAGCAGATGACGAGATGAAATGGAGAGTTTGGAACAGACGGACCTTGTAAACCCAGCCCGCGGATCCGTCGCAGTTTCACACAAGCAGGACAGAGGAGCGAACAGCAGGCAGTTTGTCAGCGGACCGACAGAGATTCACCACACGCACCGGACGGACATGGGGCTTAATGGCTTATGTGCGGCGCCGGTCGGCAGTCCAACCGCGGCGGAGTTGCTCGCGGATCTAGCCTCTCAGACTGACTCCCCGGGAATCACCACCCCAACGAAGCAATGCAAAACCGGCGTGCCGCTCTACAACGGCGGGGTGGTGTCGCCTTCTGCAACTGTAGAGGGCAACCACTCAGGCGTTTTGGCTCAGACGCCAAATGGTTACCCTGCCCAAGTAACGGGGGTGGAGGGGCAAACGGAGGGCCCCGGGTACCCCCTCACCAGCAGAGCCTGCCTGATGGAGAACGGGGACTGGACTGCTCATGAGAAGCACCCGTCAGTAATGCGGAGACTCAATGGTGACTTAAAAACCAGACAGGCACAACAGCAGAAAAAGAGATGTGGGGAGAATCGGGAGATTGGGCCAGAGACTGTTAACAGCCAGAGCGTGGGGTCACCTGGACCAGGAGGTTCTATGGACCCAGTATTCGCTTCAGGGGACTCAGACTGGAAGCGGAGAAGGTTGGTAGAGGGAGGCGTTGCAATCAAATCCACAGAAACCAGCAGAGTGGCTCGAGCAGTCGCCCCTCTCTCAGTTGCTGTCAACTGTGGCAACAGTTCCCATTCCAACCAGTTGGCTTCCTTAACCCACGCTGCCCCTCATAATAATCAGCACAGTGGGCACAGTAAGGTGGCTTCTTCAGGCCTTTCAGCTACACCCGGGGTACATGCTGCCCGTAACCCACCACTTCCTGCAGGGACTGGCTGGTCAGCAGAGCGCATAGCCAAGCAGTACATCGTCCCTTGCATGACGTATTATGGGATTTGTGTAAAGGACAACTTCCTGGGCTCCCAGCTGGGCGACAGAGTCCTGGAAGAGGTGGAGACTCTAAATCAGAATGGGAAGTTTCTCGGTGGGCAGCTGGTGAGCCAGAAGAACATTCCCTCCCTTAACATCAGGGGCGACCAGATCGCCTGGGTGGAGGGGAAAGAGCCCGGGTGCGAGAACATTGGAGTGCTGATGGCTCACATAGATGAGGCCGTCATGTACAGCTCTGCCAATGGACAGCTTGGGAACTGTGTCATCAACGGACGCACTAAGGTGAGAGGAGTGGGGGAGGGGGGTGCGGGTGAGAGGTTTTAAAAGAAACGTGCCAGAGAAAACGGAGGACAATAAAGGATGCCAGAGTAGAGCGTCAGTCTGACCTCATTCAAATTGTGCTAGGCTGTCTTGTCTGCCCTGCTTTACCTTCTATAATGCCGACATGTGGGTAGGCAAACACACACCATCGCACCACATGGGGAGAGTGTGCAGGGCTCCTGCTGATAGGATGTCAAGATGAGCCCTGTGTTTGTGGCACATGCGAGAGGGAGGGGCTGCAGTCCTACTCGCACTAGGTTTAGGCCTGCCGAAGTTTATCTCCCCGTCCTAGTCCCTGCCTTCATACCTCTGGCACCCTAAAGAAGAAGAAAACAAACTCGGGGCTGTATCTCCTCCTGCCATCGCTTTATCTCTGCCAGAATTTTCTATCATCACTTTGACCCACACAAAAATGGCACAGGCATGGCAGAGGAGTGTTTGTTTTCATTTCCCTTATCTTATATCTCATGCCACGTGAGCAGCATTTTTTTCCCCCTTATTTTACTTTAGCATCACTACGTGACCCAGTTTTTCCATTGATATTTTTCAGACACAGTGCACAATTATCAGAGTGCGGCCCTCAGGAATGAGCCCCAAAATTACAAAATACTTCCCCAATAGTTTGGGAAAAACATTGTAGAAGAGCAAAGAAAAAAAAAGAATTGAACTTTGTTAGTCTTTTTCCATGTGTTTATCTCTGTGTATATCTGTTAGGGGCACTGTATGCTCTCCCCCCTGTCTGTGTTTTACACGCCAGTCTGGGCTGGGTTTTTTTTCCCTTTGTTTTTTTTGTTTTTTTTACTCCTGTTGAAATGCGCAACCTGTTTTATGTGGAAAAGACGTCCAGGATGGCTCTTGATGTTGACCAAATGTGATCTGATCTGAAAAAATAGACACATTAGTGCTCCGCATTGGAAAGCTGTTGCCTGCAAGCTGGCAACCACACAAGTCTTTGCAGCGGTGTAGCAAATTAGCCAGCATTTATCTTTATGTCTATGCAAAATACAACACACAGATGTAAAAAGTTGCTTGAAACCATGTCAAACAACTGTTTTGTTGTTTGACATAATAAAACATGGATGGATGGATATTCTTTTTTCACCTCTATTTCCATAGTGCTTCCTTCACAACCTTGCTAACTCTGCTCAACTGCACATAGCACCCTGCCCTAAATGCATGTCTTACCATTTACGTCAGCTTGAGACTGTTTAAACGAGGTCTGTTGTGCTTATCTCACTGCAGCCGCCTTTGCTCCCTTAGACTTGGGCCGACAGCGCTGCTTCAGTAAAGTGAAGCCACTTTAACATAATGCCTGAGCAGAGCTGTGTAAGGGTAACACATGCCCAGTTTTCCACAATTACCCCCATCCCTGCACTTCAGAGTGCAAAAACGGTAACAGTAAGGTCTTGTGCATTGCTGTTGAATGGCATTCTGCCGTGTAGCCTGTCTCACATTAGAAAACACTCTTTATCTTTTGACACTTTAAGCTGCAGCTTACTTTCATGACAGAAGTGGATTTATCTTTGAAGTCAATAACGCATCGAAGGTGTTACTTCGATCTTGAAAACAACAACAACAAAAGAGCAAACACTTAACCCTGGAAACAGTATGCAAATCTTCAATGCAGAACTTTAACGCTGTAAATGTAAAATGTGCTGATTCCAGTTTCTGCAGTGCCATGAAATTAGGAGGACAGTGAGTCAATCTTGGTTGATTATTAGATCCCACTGTTTTATTGTGAAGGATAATACATCCTTCACAATGTATTGTGTTAACTTTTACCTACTTGGTCATCTATTCTCTCTTAGATGGGATAACAAACCGAGTGACCCCTTGGTGAAAATGTTCGAGACCTAAACGGCAGTTGTTCCCAGGCCAAAATCACATTGTGCGCTCTTGGTGCATAAAAATAAAAGGAAAAGGTCCGTGCCGCATAGTACAAAATGTCCTGACGGGGTGTTTGTGTGGATTAGTGCGAGAGACAGCATTGCAATAGGTGCAATTGTGGAGTGAGCATGAAAGAAAGAGGAAGTGATAAGGAAAGGAAAAGAGGCAGTACAGAATACAGATACATGGAAGGGGCACCGTGTGGGTACTGTGGGGTACGTCCTCTCGTCTCATTGTCCAGAGTGCACTTGTATTTTTTCCTTCTTCTTGGTGTTCTGCTCTTCTTCTCGTCTTTTCCTTTTCTCCACATTTTCATTTCCCATGTCCTTTACTCCCTTTCTCCTTTCCCGTTTTATCAAGCCCCTTATTTGCTACTTGGGCAAAATATTTCCCTGCCGTTACCTTGGTAACAGGCCCATACAGAGTAGAGCTGCGCATTGTGTATGAAAGAGATGAGGAGAGGAAAAAGAGGGCCTGGCAATGCCCAAAATAATGCCGCACCAGCAGTAAGTAGCACTTTTTTCCCCCAAGCCTGTCTACTGTTAGTCAGCAGAAGGCCGGTTTCGCTGCCTGTGAGAACGTGGGTGGGGGGGGGAAGGCAAGGATTATAGTGTTAACAAAAGGAATGGTAATGTAGTTTACATGACCCAAGGTGATACTGGGAAAGTCTCAAAGATAAGGGATGGGTTAGAGGAGATGTGAACGTGCAGTGGATCAGGGGGTAAAGGGAAGACAGTGATGAGTAAGCGAGAAAGGGCGATGCAGCAGAAGCTTGGCATATTAGGACTGTCTGTCTTCTGCAGTAAAGTGTCCTTAGATGCCCCTCCTAGAGCTCAGCAGTGCCACCGTGCAGGCAGGAGCCAGAAGTCATATACTAACACGCAGGCTAGTCACTGAGTTCCTAGCATGGATGGATGAATGGTTGGATTTTCAGTTTTTAAATCAATTTAATTTCCTTTCAGATAATCTATGGTAAATAGAACCAGATTTTAGTTTTAACAGTTAACATTTGGTTTCCCTTTGATGACAAGTTGGTGTTTATAAGGACGCTCGCCTATCATTTTGAATGCATCTTAATGTGATGTTATGCAAGGTCCACTACTCTAAAGGACCCAGGCTTGGTGCATAATATGTGGAGCTGCTAATTTTTTATTTAAAAAAAAGAAATAGTGTATCGTGTACATGCAAATGCTAACACCTACAGAAATAGTCGTTTGACTGTGTTGCTTAGGCTAATATTCAGGGCTGACTCATACATAATGAGTGCAACTGTGGCTATAGTGTGACTGACTCATAAGGGCACAGCCTATGATCTCACCATTTTTTTTTTTTTTTGGTTTCCTTTGTGTTATGTTCACACAACCCCGAGTAATATACTGTTAACACTAGAGGCTGTTTATTATATTTGAATTTGATTGTGTTTCTAACCATTTATATCTTGTCATGCGGCAATGTCTCCAAATGCGATAGTGCTGTGTTGATGTGATTCAGCTTTAGAGGCTCACATTTTGTAACCTTAATGACAAATTTGTTTTTTTTTTTTTAATTAGGCGAGGGAAAGAGGGGTCTACCGCCTCTTTCAAAACACTCACAGAGTTGCAGTGAATCCAGAGCCTGGGCATGTTAGCAGATATTGGCTATTCTTGAATGGGAGAGTGACACTCACTTGGATCACAGTATTGCTGGTTACGATATGCTGCTAGGGAACAATTATAGAGTTATTGTTTGAACTCACCTAGTCCAAGTCACACCCCTTCTCACACACTCTAAAACCATCCATCAGCTTATATGAGCAGCAAACTAGATGTGAATCTGGCTAAGCAGCGGGCCGTGACATCAAACTGGAAGGACGGCAGAGATATGAGCTGGGAGTGGCAGAGCAGTTCAGCCTTATTCCGTTTTATTCACCCGGGCTCTTATCTCATTCTCAATTTGGAAGAAATTAATAATCTCTTTTTCTGCCTTATATGAAATCTCCTGCTCTCCCGGCTGCTTCTGAGTAATCAGTTTTGAAAATGGAGCAAAAATACTGTGCTGCTTGACAGTTAGTGACTCAGCAGGTCTCAACTGTGGAATTGAAAAAGATTTGTTTTACCGAAGAGTCCTTGAGCAGCTCCAAAACATTCACCATCAAGGACTTGTTGACTTTGATTCACGTTTTCCATTCATCCGAAAGGGCTCAGGGCTGCCACACGGCAAAATGTGGTGGAGATTGAGGACTTCTTTTGGCCTGCTAACACACTTCTCTTATGTTTTCATAGCATAGAGTTTGGGAGACATGCACAAGGCTTGTGGGATCCGCAGGGGACTTTAAAATAGTAATGTTTGCAATCGTAAGGAGTAACCGATCTGTGCAGTCTATATCTGTTGCAGCAGATGAGTAATATGACTCAAAGAGGATTTTAAAACAGTTTACTTGAAGGTTAACGAATCCTGAAATGTTTATAGAAACATAACTACCACCAAAACCCAGACTGAAAACTTTTTGTTTCTGAAATTCTCCTTAGCGTTTGGAGTCATCACAGTCAACTTGCAACATTTTCGCTGCTGTGCGTCACACGCATAAAAATGCCTTCCCTCTCTTTTACTCGATCACCTTGGCAAACGGCAATGCCTGTATTTGTTCAGCCACCCCCTCACCCAGCCCCACCCCCCACCTCCACCATAATTCCCTTTATCTGAATATGCATGTGGCATTGGAGTTTATTTTTGTTCTCCTCCAGAACAGCTTGTTCTGCCTGCCTGCCCGTCACCTGGGTATCTACCCAGAGCTGCCATTAGAGCATTAATGCTGGTCCCGGGCAGGCATGTGGTTGGTGCAAGTTAGACTTGAACTTACTGAGGGGAGAGATGAGGAGGTGAGGAGGGCCAGAAATGACAGATAGGATCAATTTGTGCTGTTTAGCTGACCGAGTATTGTGTGTCTGTGGGTGTCTTTGCAACTGACAGGTGTAGACTGATGCAATGTGGATGTATATGAAACTTATTTGAATACTATCGTTGTGTTAGAAAACTTTTTTTTTTCACCTCAGGTAGGTTTAAAGTAAAAAATAATAATAAAATAAAACAATAACTCATCTTCTAAATTATATACCCTTCTTGTGTACGCTTTGATAGCCACAGTGTATCAGTGTGTTTAATGTGTGTATGCTTCAGGGCTAGGCCTGAGGTGCCTGATGCGGCATATCACATGTTAATTGTGGTTAATTACAGCTGTTAAGACAGTTTGTGGGCATTTATGGGGGAAACCATACTTCCTCGAATACATGCACACCCAAAATATTTACACTCATTGTTAAAAAAATCAAATTTGTCATTGAGTATCAAAATGTCTGGTATGCCATTTTCCCGTTCTCAATAGCTGCGATTCAGATGATCACAAACTGCCTACCAGAGTCCACTCTGCTTCAAAGATAGCTGCCATTAAAATAAAACTACTTATAAAAATTATACTCATAAGTATTCTAAACCTGAATAGTTTCCTTTTTGAATTAAGTCAAAACCAAAGTATACCTTTATACAGTTTGCTGTCTGTTTAATGACAGAGTGCATATTTATCCTTTGCACAACAGAGCAGCTTCTTGTCTGCACAAAAGGGCACGTACCCCCACAAGACCGATCAGCTGTTATCACTGTGGTACAAGGTCAGCAGCAGAAGGTAATATGTGAACTTGACAGGGTGCTAAAAGTAGACTCCTGTCTGGTATTTTCTTCTTCTTGTCACTGTTTGGCATGAAGATGTTGCCAAGTCAACAAGTAGAGGTCCTAAGGGTTAGCACATCAAAACAAACTATCAGTTGTTCAAAAAAAGCCGAAAATGACCAATTATAAGGCAAACTTTTTTTTTTTACACTCCTCAGCCGTAAAAGGCTGACGGGCTATTGTCACTTCACTGGATGGGTGGCTTGGACAACTTAGTTTATGACTGCGATAGAATTCACAGAATTAGAGGCGTCATAGGAGCTTAAACTGATGCCATAAGTATGTCTACTGCACGTCATGGATAAGTTTGAATATCAGTGACCTCAACCCCAAAGAGTCAGAGGTCATATTTTTCTGAAAATCTTGTAAATGCAATAACTAAAAAAGGAAGTCACCTAAGATTTTCAAATAGATACTTTAGGTCTATCTATTAAAAATCTCGGACAGGTTTGAATCTCACTGATCTCAAGGTCAGAGGTCAGGTTTTCTTAAAAAATAAAAATAAAAATATCTTGTGAATGCAATAACTCACGAACAAGGCGACGTATGGTTTTGAAAACAATGCCATTGGTACATCTAATAGAAATCTCAAGACGAGTTCTAATCCTGGTGACCTTGACATCAAAGTCAAAATAACCCAAGAGAGTGCCTGGTTCTCCTGGAAATTTGTAAAAGGGTGTTGTTGTTGTTGTTTTTTTTTCTCTTCCCACTGTCATCGAGTACTTGCTCATAGGGGTCATCTGATTGTTGGGAGCTTTTTCTGTATTATTGTAGGGACTCTGTTGAAATAAATTCTAAGTAAAGCGACACTTCTGATGATCATAAGCAACACACCCAAATATCCGTTTTTCATTTTGTACAATTAGTCTGCTCATTTTGACATGGACACCGTTTGGCAGTCTGAGTCGAGAAGAAGAGGTCTAGAGGTTAATGAGCGCTAACTCTGAGCACTGGTCAGTAATGAGAGCAGACAATTGTTGCCAAGCAGAGTCACACAATCAAGCTCACTTTTCTATGAAGCCCAGCAAGAGGAGCAGGAAAGCATGCATCAAAGCTCTCCTCCACAAAGTGTTACAGTCACTTTTGAGTTTCACAAACAACACTAGGGCAGGTGTGTTTGTCTTAGAAATCTATGTGAGCAGGCTTTCATTTCCTAAGGGTACAAGTTGCACACTGTAGTACAAGAACTTAAACGATAGCATCAGCTGAGTTAAATCAATACTGCGGCATTGCAGAAGCTGTTAGCAATGAATAATAGTATTGCTCAGCTGAGCTAAAGTGATGCGCTGACTCGTATTATAAGCTTTGCTTCCCATGCAGAACAGTATAAGTCAAGACAATGACAGTATCTTCTTCTGTTGTCAACCTGGAGAGATAATAATGAAATCGTTACTTTACACGCTGCCAAATGCATCAGCCACAATCTCCGCTAGCAAAAGCTGATGTCAGTGAGTAAGTGAATCAGCTATAGATTTTTCATATATTGAGGAGACTTAAAGCCAGAGGAGACAGTTTGGAAAGTTACTGAAGCACAAATATGCCCCAGTTAATCTGAAGAATATGTCACACAGCCTTGTATGTATCATATTTTGGCACAGCTCTATTTTTTAGCCTACAGCCACGTGGCCCTGTAGTGGCCCTCGTCTGGAATGCGCATTGAACGAAGGACTTTTCACGCAGGTCTCAGTTCCCTCTGTCTCCCCAGAGAAAGCAGTGCTCTCCTGCTTCACAGCCTCCAACTCTCAGACGTCAAGCAGGGGAAATACCAGCGTGAAACCATTGTTTGCAGATCGTTTCTTTGCTGAACTCTGACATATTTCTTTGCTTTACTGCGCTGCCCACTTAATAACACTATGGAAAATATGAAATATTCAAATAGTTCTCGTGTGTGTGTGTGTGTATATGTGTATAGATAGATAGATAGATAGATAGATATGGTGGTGTGGTTTACTGCAGAGGGTTCGAAAAGCCAAATGTGAGAGATGATTAGAGCAGGAGATGAGGAGGGTAGCTGCATCATTCCTGCACTGCATCACTCGTATCTTCTGCTAGTGGCCGACCTTTCAAACAGTCCTGCCTCTACGTTACAAATATGGCTGAAGAATAAAAATCAAAAGTTAACTCTGTGTTTTTTGTTATAATGGTGTATCAAGTTATAACTAATGATCCCATTTCTTCTGTTTTTAGGCCATGGTTGCCTGTTACCCAGGTAACGGGGCAGGGTACGTGCGCCACATTGACAACCCTAACGGTGATGGACGGTGCATCACCTGTATCTACTATCTTAACAAGAACTGGGATGCCAAGGTACATTTTTTCCCACTATTTGTTTCACTCAGTTCAAATGAGAAAAACAAGTTAATCATCATTAGTTTATATGTGCATCTAATGTTATTGCATTATTATTATTATTATTATTATTATTATTATTATTTTGTATTTGGTAACCCGGGTAAACCCTCAGGGATTCGCATTATGTACTTTGGAAATAAGTATTTCTGTTTCTGTTATGCATTTGTCTTGTTTGTAGAAACAAGGTGGGTTGCTGCAGATCTATCCTGAAGGCAAAAATGTGGTAGCCAAAGTTGAACCTCTCTTCGACCGGCTGCTCATCTTCTGGTCTGACCGCAGGAACCCACATGAAGTTAGGCCAGCCTACTCAACTCGGTTAGTAACACGTGCACATTAATTCATGTAAAATCATGCAATGGGTTATTGGCAGCTAACTGTCTTCTGTTGCTCAGTTCTATAAGTACATCATAATTAACATACAGTTTAGGCTTTTTGTGCAGAAACCAATATATGTTTTTATCAAAACTATTCCAGCAGGTTAAAAAAAGATTACATTTATATTTTCCCTTCGCTCCCCTCTCTCTATTCTCATTTTACTTCAGCGTGGTCATTGTCGGTGTCTTTCTACAGTTGATTACGTGTGTGTATAGAAAACTGGGTTTCACATGGGTTGAAGTTTCCTTGATGCTCACACGAGATAATTCGGACCCACTTTACAGACCGACGTAAGCGTTTGCATGTTTACAAGGTCACGTGGCACGTAGCCTTTTACTCTCCCATCTCCTCTCCTCTGCGTCTTGACTGCTGGGGGGCGAGGTGGGGCCGGAGGCAGGAAATATGTGTTTCCTGAGGAGGTCGGTGGGAGGGAGTGGGGAGGAAGGTTCGATTGCAGGACTCGTGCTGGAAAGGCAAAGACATGAGAGACAGGAATAAACAATACAGCCCCACAGGAGAGATGAGAAACAGCAAGAATTAACCCTATGCTGCCTGTGACGTCTGCGGCCTGGTCGACTTTAGTTTTTATTTGTTTCTTTTGTGACATTGTGACTGTTACGACCATTGTGTTCCTGCTTTATCAATTTATAAAATTCACCGACAATGTCTCTTTTTCTTCTTCTTTTTTTTCCCCCCTTTTTGAGCCATAGTTCTTTGTCCATAAAAAGATGAGCTTTTATTCTTATTTCAGCCTTTTTGTCTCTTGCAGCTATGCCATCACAGTCTGGTACTTTGATGCCAAAGAGAGAGCAGAGGCTAAAGAGAAATACAGATTGGGTGAGTTTTCTGTTTTTACTCTTCTTGGTTGTGAGCAGCGTTACTTCTTGTTTCATTTGGTGTAATTTGTTGCTGCATGACGATTAATATGCCTTTTCTGTTCTTGCATCCATAGCAACAGGACAGAAAGGTGTTCAAGTGCCTGTCACTCAAAACAGCAGGATATAAATCTCATCTAGTGACTGGAGAGCACTCTCAGAGCATTACGTGCCTTCCTTAACTGTTAATGGACATTGTGATCATTAAGAGAGATGCCGTTAAGCTATTCATCACCGCAGCTCTTCAAGTGTCGGCTGTCAGAGTCACATCACAGCCCGTGATGTAATATTTTTGCTGCCCTATGACCGGGCTGCTGAAACGTAGAGCACAGCGAGCAGGATTGTATGGCAAAGGTCATATTTGCACGTCGTGGCAGAAGAAGAAGGAAAATTACTCGAGCTTCTCACTGAATCGCCTATGAACACAGCAAGCTGAAAAACATTATTGCAGTTTTTGCCTGTTCAGTTATCAGCGGTGTATTGAGATATCAACGTTTTTACTCTGCTCTCGTGTATTTTTTTCCCAAGCGAAACACAAAGAGCAAAAGTGGTAAATCAATGGAAGCACAGTAGAAATCAATGCCATGAGATTCTTTGCTCCCTCTCGACTGTAAGACAGTGCCCTTGTCTCATGATGTGGGCAAGACAAAAGAAATGGGCCATGACAACGCAAAGAGTGGCTGTCAGCCACGATGCAGTGGACAGCCGCGCCGTGGCACTCATTCGGTCCTGGCTGAAGGACTAAGTCTTGCATGGGGACAGCTCTACACCATAGTTTGACACTGTATAGCACACTATGTAGGGTTCATAACGTGTGGGCTCTTTTGCAACAGCCTCTCAAAATGTTAGTGCAGTAAAAACACAAATCCAGCATGAACCTCTTTTTTTTTTTTTTTTTTTAATCTTTAGTAGATACAATGTGTGTGTAACAGATTTTCAAGAAGTAAAGCTGTTCTACATACTTGATGGAGAGTCCTCTGTAAATGACTGAAATTCACAGCTCACATATGAGACAAGAGGCAAGATGTTCACTGACAGTGGACAATACAGGGTTTGAAGAAAGTGTGTGTGTGTGTGTGTGTGTGTGTGTGTGTGTGTGTGTGTGTGTGTGTGTGTGTGTGTGTGTGTGTGTGTGTGTGTGTGTGTGTGTGTGCAGATCCAGCTTGATTCTTAACTGTTCTTAACAAAATGGAAACAACAAGTTACCGTCAGTGTGGATGCTGTTGAACAAATCTACCCACCCCCTTAAAAAAAAAAAAAAAGAGGCACACAGAAACAAAAGATGGATAGCAAAAAGAATCAGATGTCTAAGTTAAACTTAGCAGTAATTAACAGAACGATTAATCTCAGTCAGTCTGTGTGCTCGAGACCTTTTCATATACAAAGCACAGAGTAAACATACACTGTATAAATGAACAAACAGCCAGGTGAAAATATTGCCTACTCGTGTGTGGGATTGAGTATTTGTGTGTAAATGTGCACGTGTCCGTCAGATTCCAGTGTCTTGAAGAGGGCTGCAGGTATTCTCTCAGTGTATCTTAGATTGATTGAAGAGAAGGTTGTTTTTTTTTTTTTTTAATAAAAAAAAAAAAAAAGCACTTTATTGTTTAAAATTGCCATGCGTGAATGATAGAGGGGGAAAACATGATTACAAATGTAGATTAATGACTTTATGCTGTGTATAATATGATTCATTCAAATGCAATAGAAACTAAAACAATGAGAAAGAATGGAAGCTGTCTTTTTAAAAAAAATGTATTTAATTAAAATGTTTCTGTTTTGTACACGAAAATTGTAATTGATCTACTGGGCGGGGGAGAAAAAAAATTCTAACCTGAATTGTAGTTTAACTTGCTTTCTCTTCATCTTAGATGAGAGAGCATCTTCCAGTACATTTTTAAATAAACATGTTTTCCAATGCAGTAATCTCATGTGAACTTTGTAAAGCATTGTGACTATAACAAGTGACTTGATCTCCAAATATCGTATAAATGTGTGCTTATATTAAAATAAAATGTCAAGCTCTTTTTTTCAATGTTGCACACAATGTTCCAAGGCCAGTTCACCAAAGTGAGTATCTGTCTTTACACAGAGAGCATCAGGAAACCGATAACGTGTCGGTCCTTATGATTCATAATAAAAAATCCTAACTAGCAGGCTCAGTGTTGCAGATTTAAATGTTCATAGGCAAGTTGTTAAGGGTACGCCTGATCCAACAAGCATCTCTAATTAAAGCGTCTTTTACAAAGTGCCTGACACCAAAAGAACCTTAAATAGAAGAAAAACGGCTAAACTGATGCTTAAATGGTACAAGGCCAGAGATATGATTACCCAAAGTGTCTTTAGCTAGAGTTTTTTTGTTTGTTTTGTTTTTAAAACCTTCTGAAGCAAAATTAGGGGAACAATTAGTCAAAAGGTTTGGGGGCCTCCACCCCAAAACCCCAACCTCCATGTGTTTTAAGTGACTATATGGGACCAGCAGTAGCAAACAAAGGCCTAAGGGACCAGTTGGAAGAGTGGGTCGATAAAAGCTGTGCGATGTACTGGGGTGTGTTACAATTCAAAGCTTTAATAGTTAATATGAAACTGACAGGAAGCCAGTGAATAGATTTTAGAATTTGGGAGATATGAGGCCTTCCCCTTGAATCAGTTAAAAGATGTGCAGCTGCATTTTGGGCAGTTGGCAGTATAAAGATGATTTGTTGAGACGGTTAAATTGAGAGTTTAAATAATTTGAGTAAGAAAAGATAAAAGCATGAACAATTTGATCCAACTCTGCCTTGGAAATAACACACATTAACTTATCAGGGTTCCTTGGATGAAAAAGTGACAGATGAATTATCTTCCTGGCATAACAGTTTGAAGACAGGGAATTGTCCAAGACAACCCCAAAGTTACGTGCAGCACTGTGCGCTCACTTGTTACCTTATTTATAGTTTGGACTTGAGCAATACAGCTCTCCAGTATTTCTGAGGATCTTTCAGGTTTTTTTTCTTCAAACCTAAGGACATGTTTTTCTAAAAGTCTGTCACAAAACATATTTGTTCCCAATTCCTCAGTTGAATCTAATGATAAAACAGTTTAAGTTAACAGAAAAGGAGTAATTCCTTGTGTAATTCCAAACAACTTTTAGCCAAAACCTAGAGATATCTCGGTATGGTGTGCAGTATCTGACACAGGACATAGAGATGCATCTGGCACATCAGGTAATCCTTGTACTGCTCATTGAGGGAATCAGAATAAAAGACCTAAGATCTGCCAAATTACACAGAAAATCAGTGGCAACAGGTCTAATGGAGAGATGAATCCAAATTTGGATTCTGGTTCAAATCCTTGTCAATATATGTATATATATGGAGGAGGTCAGTAGAAAACATGGTGCATTTTTAGCCCATGGTGTTAGGGATCTTATCACAACTGATGACATTGATTGGCATTTTAATGCCAAATACTGTACTGCCAATATAGTAAAAACGTACCATGATAGAAAAACACTATCAGCCATGGACTGACCTCCTCAGAGCCTGATCTCATCTTTACTTTTTTTTCAAATCCTTGAAATTTGAGAACAGAGAAGTGTCTCTATGATGTAGTGGCTAAGACATTCACCCCAGTTTAAGGCTGGGAGGAAACAAATTTAACCTCAGGGGGTCACAAGCTAAGGTACTCCTATTTCCAGTCCAAGCCTGGATAAATGGAAGGGTTGGATGAGGAACTGTGCTGTATGAAATGTGTGGATCCATTTGCTGCGGTGAACCCTTTGGGAAATAAGGGAGCAGCGATGAGGTTGGTATCACAATGTTGTTATAAATTAGAACTTTCATGTGCCATAATATGTTCAGACCAGATATCTACCCCACATGGGGATATGACCCATGAAAACTTACCCCATCCACTTTTTAAAGTTTCTCAGAAAACAGATGTAAGAAAATCCAAGCCTCCAGTGCTTGTTTTTGTTACTCGGGATTCAAAGCCGTTAAATTTCTGCGTCGTTTCTAATGAAACTATTGATATTGATGCTCAAAGTTGATTACAGGGGGAAAAAAAACAATGATACAGCTTTAAATGTTCTTGAGCTATTGTGCATAATAATCTTTACATCTTATACCGACTGTTTTGGAGGAAGGAAGGTTCAGGGTTTCAGTAGTCATCATCATGGGCTCATCCGATTAGAATGAGAATAAGCAGTCATCATTTGCAGGTTTTGTCGTTTTATTGTATAACAGGTAAAGGAAAGAAAGACACACATGGACTGCTCTCTCTAAAAAGGACAAAGTATGATTTAAGTAACTCAAAATGATACATGAACTCAGGAGACTCAAAGAGAAACTCACCTCAGCTGCCGCCCCATGTGGGAGTGAAGAAAGAGTGAGGGGTAGGTGAGTGCAGTCCTTATATAACAAGTGACAGGTGAGTGCAATTAAGGCCAAGCACCACACCCAATCAAAGGTGAGGAAAAGAAACAAGGTGCATCTGGTGAAGTGAATGTGCTGAAAGGTGAGCCTTTACAACAGCCGCCCCCATATTTCTACTGAGAAATATGTTCAAAGGATCAGAGATGCTCCTTTTCACAAAGCGGGGGCAGAGGAATCAGACATGCTACAGGTCTAATATAGGTTCAGGGGGTCGACAATGCAGGCCAGACAGTTCAGGGGGCCGACCATGTAGCCAGCGGTGGCGGCAAAGCAGGTCCAAATGCCAACCGCATGGGATGCAGCGGCAGGCCCAGACCTGCTGACCACTGGCGGAATGGCAGCCACAGGCGGTGGAACTGGTGATAGTGGCACTGCCGGTGACGACATAGGTACTGCTGATGGTAGAGTATGAGGTGGCTGAATGAATTCAGAGCCATCAGCGGACACAAGGATGTGCTGGAGCGGTTCTCCTGAACCTGAACTGGAAGATGTGAATAAACATTGGGCATGCGTGGAACTGCTCTGGGGTTGGAAGTCTGTGATTGGACCTTGGAGTGTCCATCCTAAGCGGGTTTTGACTGCTGCAGGAGATCCAAATGGTCCATGTCTAACTGGTGCAATAGGCGTAATAAGGTGGGTATGATCAGAGCCTATGAGCAGTAGTGGAGCTGCTTTGTTAATGAAGGTTAATGGGATACCTTGAAGATGCTTGTATCTCCGTTGAAGAGGGGATACGGGGTAGGTGTGGTCTGAAAGTGCTAAGTGACTTGTAGCGAAGGCATTATTAATTGTGTATGTTTTCTCTGGATGTGCGATGGGTGAGATCTGGAAACTTACACAAGAACCTTGAATGGTTTCAACTTCTTGATGGACAGTTCTGAGTGATAATTTTTCAGCTTTCCCAGTTAGGTGGAGATGCTTAGCTGCAGATGTCAGAAGCATGGTACGTTGGGAGCCATCGTCAAGTATTGCATACGTTTCCAGGGTTCTTTTGCCATTACGCAGGAGCACTTTCACAACCTTTAATAGTACACTAGGGCGATCGCTAGGTCTATCAAAGTACAGTGTCCTCACTACAGGATTAGTTTCAGTTCTAGGTCTCTGATTCACCTCACATAGGATCTGTAGATGTCTTTCCATGCAGGTGGCACATGCTTTCCTCAGATCACACTTCGCAGCCTGATGAGTTCTAGCACAACGCCAGCACCGTTTGTTTCTCTTTATCCACTTTATTTTCTCATCCTTTGTCTTGTTAATGAACTCAGGGCACTTGCTAATGTGGTGTTTAGGTGAGCAGCAATATGCACATCTAGCCTTAGTCATTATGATGGGTTGTGCTGCCTGTACAGGATCGGATGCATTTGTTCCATGTAATATTGTTGTGAGTGGAGAGGTGTACTTATGGGCAGGTCGTGGCTGGTTAAAGGATGAAACAGGACTGTCCTTTCTTGGTTGACACTTGCATTCCATTTGCAACCAGGATGAGAACAAAGGTAAGTCATACATCATATCTCCTTGTTCCCTGTAAATGTGCCGTTTGAAGCGACTGGAATGCTCTGCGGGCAACTTTTCAAGTAGGCGATCGACATGGGAGCCACAATTTAGTTCTGTCTGTCCTTGATCACCCATAGTGCTAAGCAAACCAACTAAAGCTTGCACACGAAGAGCAAAGTTATCCAGAGTCCGACCATCACCTGCTCTGATAGGAGGAAGCTCCAGTATATTCCGTAGCTCTTTCAATGCTAGCTGTCTTGGTTGCCCATAACGCTCATCAAGAGCTTTGATGGCTTGAGTGTATGGGTCAGGAGCATAGGAAAAGGAAATAGCTAACCGTTTAGCTTGGTCTACTTTCAGATGATCGAGGAGGACATGATATTTGAAATGCTCTGTCTCATGAGGGTCAAGCAGGTTAGTAAGGGCCATTCGTAACAGCCTATACTGGATTTCATCTTCTCTGGTAAGGTCTGGGAAAGAAGGACCCTCAAGTTTATACACATGTGTTCTAGTGCTAACAGGGTGACTAGAACTAGCAGTGATGGGTACTGAAGGGTTTTGTGCATGCAAACCATCAGATGTAGCTGGTTGCTGCTGCCTTGGTTCCGGAATGCAGACGAGAGGTTGAGCGGGGTCTTCATCTAGAGGAACAGCAGGTTGAACACATGAAATCTGGTGGGGACCTTGCAGTGGCGTGGCCAGGAAATTAAAAGGAGTCTCATCTGGTGTCTGAAAAACTGGTCTAGGCAAACCACTTGAAGGAACTGCAGCATCTAATATTGTTGAATTAGGGAAAGGAGGGCTAGCAGCCAGAACTGCACCAGAGTGACAGTTAACCTGGGGGGGCTGAGAGGGTGATTGACATGTTGCTGGATCAATCACTGGGAACTGCTCATGTTGCTGATGTGTTTGGGGAATGGCTTGTAAACCGCAAACTGAGGATTTGCTCTCATCAGAGACAGTGTGAATTGAAGATCTGGAGGAACTGCGAGAATGGGGAGGAGATAACTGAATCATGAGTTGCCTAATCTCCCTCATTGTCATCAGGAGTTCCCTCATCACCTCATCTTGATTGGTGGGTAAAGGAGCAGGGGATGTCTCTGGTTGTCTTTCTGACTCTCCGACAGGATCCTGCAGCCCATGTGTGTCTTTGTCACTATGCTGGCATTCAGTTTGGCTCTCTGTCTCACATGTAGCTCTTGTAGCTCCAGGATACTGAACGTCATACTGCTGCAGGTAGGCAGGAGGTCGACTATCACGACTGGATCTTCTCAAACCTTCAGTCAATGGCTGCTTTGAATCCATGACGCTAACGCTACTCCGGCTCGGAGGACCATGTTTTGGAGGAAGGAAGGTTCAGGGTTTCAGTAGTCATCATCATGGGCTCATCCGATTAGAATGAGAATAAGCAGTCATCATTTGCAGGTTTTGTCGTTTTATTGTATAACAGGTAAAGGAAAGAAAGACACACATGGACTGCTCTCTCTAAAAAGGACAAAGTATGATTTAAGTAACTCAAAATGATACATGAACTCAGGAGACTCAAAGAGAAACTCACCTCAGCTGCCGCCCCATGTGGGAGTGAAGAAAGAGTGAGGGGTAGGTGAGTGCAGTCCTTATATAACAAGTGACAGGTGAGTGCAATTAAGGCCAAGCACCACACCCAATCAAAGGTGAGGAAAAGAAACAAGGTGCATCTGGTGAAGTGAATGTGCTGAAAGGTAAGCCTTTACAACACCGACTATCTCTACATTCACACTAGTGAAATTGTGCATTCAGGGTCACAGTCATTTATACATTACGAGATAAATAAGTGTTTTTTTTTTACAAGGATTAAGTAAATTTTTGTAAAAGCTTACGTGTAAAAACCAAAGAAGTGACATTTCCTTAAATATTTTGTTAAAAATACTCATATAAACGTTCAAGCTCATCTTGAATCCAATCTGTTTTTTAAATCAGACAGAACCTTTGTCAGCCTGTACTTTCAAGTACAGTGATGACTGATAACTACCTTAACCTTTTTTATTTTCTCATTGTCATGAGATTCATTATCATTGTTCAGTGCAATAGCTTCTGTTAACATCCCGAGTACCCTTCACAGAGCTGGAACACACTGTTGCCGGAACATTAGGGGATGCTAATCCCTTTAGATTTTGATATCCTTTGATGTTTTAGTGAGTTTTCATGTAAAAAGCCCAAACATGTGAGAATATCATTTTGAATTTAATACCCTTAGAATCTAAGCTGTTTCAAACAGACCAAACGACAGCAAGTTGTCAGATTCTGTTGCACGTATTGTGGTGTATGATTAAAAGAGTTGGATTTTATTTGATGACATTTCAGCTCCATTAGCTCATCATAGTCACGTGTAAAACACATGACAGATTTTAGGGCTTCACTATTGACATGATACCTGATAGGATCACGGATAACTCAATTTGTAGAAACACAATGAAGGCAAGGAAACAATAGCAACATTTTACACAGGTCATCTTGATCGTTTCGGTTATCGCCCTCACGACAGTGTAACCACGTGATCTGAATAGACTGCCGGCATAACTACCTCCTGCTGTTGGCAGAGAAACCATCCACGGTGCTTATCAATGTTTTTACATAAAAATATTTTATGAATGTAGTACAATCTCACAATCTCTGCTATTATGATCCTAGTTTCTTCCAAATTATCTTGAACAAATGTCAAAAATGAATAGTAAAATGTAACCAAACACTTGCTCAGACAATGCACTTTTATGGCTCTTGTTTCTGTTTGGAAGCACTGTTACAGTTTCCTCTTTCCTCCTACACAGTCCTGGAGGCTCACCTAAACTATGATTTGTACTTTTGTTGTTTGAAATTTTTAAATTCACTGTTGTACAGTGTCCCTTCTGAATGTGTGTGATACTGGATAAGGAAAGATTTAAACCCTACCCCTAATTTTCTGATTAATTGCAACAAAATGTGCTTTATACTATATAACCACATGTCCACACTGTCCTTGCCAGCACCTTATTGTTGGATGTAGATGATTGGTTGTTTTTAATATTCTTACTCATTGCGCATATAGAGAGAATATAGGTTGCAGAGAGAGAGAGAGCCATTATGGAGAGCAAGTAATGTAAAGATTTATTGCAGTCCTGAGTCAAAACCTTTCTTGTTGTGTCTAGAATCTCAGGTTACAAAGCATACCGTTGGAAAAATTTCTGAAGTGACTTTGGGAAAACTCTGTTAAAATCTTGCAGCGTATCAAGTCCTGAAGCCAGATAAGCACCTCCTCATGCAGTGATTGAACTTAGATATCTATGTCATCTATATGCACCCAATTACTTCTGGGAGGGAAGAAAGCAACACCTATGAACTAAGATCTATGAACTAATGGAACTATTTTGCTTGTTCACAGAGTTTTGTATTTTCTGTTGTTTATTTGCTAAATCTTCAAATTAGCACAGACAGCTTTCCTTGCAGCACTGCCACAGTATTTGTATCTGCTGGTGGGGTTGCTCATGGGTTAAAACAAAACCAAAATAAACCAGAGTAACTTTTTAAGCGTATATTTTACAATGTGACAGCATGTGTTTCAACAGCTTTGTGGCAAACACGTTTATTGCTGTCACATTGTGCCACCTTGTGGTTTATTTCCCTTCACAGACGAACCGTCTACTTGGTTGTAATGTAATGTGTAACCACTAGGTGTCAGCACTTACTATTCAAAGTTTTCATGATGCCAACCTCTCCCTGTAAATGGCGCAATGTGGAGTTTGGCCTGATGTAATCTTCTCTCACAATTTCGCCTTTCCTCTGCCACCTTTGTTTGGTGGAGTGTATTGGCTGTGATCAAACACACCCAGATATATGTAGTGCTGATTAAAACAAACTTGGGCCTTTGTGATGACACTGTAAAAGTGTGTAAAAGTGGATTTATAGTAACGATCTGTGCCATGGGTGAGGGATAATTCATAGTAGTACCTTGTAACTGATCACTTTATAGTAAAAACATTGCACATGTGCTACATTATTTGACAGTTTTGACAAATTTAAGCGTTTTCTGTCGGGTTTACCAACACTTCACATGTTCAGTCTAGTAACAGATGTACAATCTGCACAGGCAGGGCAGCATATGGTATTAAATATGCACATTTTTTGGGTTCTTGTACTTTATTTTTGTGCTTTGGTTGATGACGTGATTCTCCCAAGCTATTCGTCCTCAACTTTTTGAAAGTTACTGCTGACTCAAAGTGGTCCCTCTCACTGCTTTTATCAGCTGGGATCTCCAGTGCAGGTTTAAGGTAATGACAGCAGTGTTTTGCACTTTGACCCTTTCAAAAGCACGTGTTTTTCTTTCACTTTTGCAAGCTTCAAAATCACTTCATTTGACCCATTACTGTTGTTGTTGTAATGTGATGTTCCACTACTCTGAGAAACTACTTTCCCTTTAATTGTTTTTCTTTACTTTTGCTGGGTTTCACGGTGTCACATTGCACGTCCATGCAAATGTTTTGTTAGTGTCCAGCTGTGTCTTAGCAACCGTATCCCCATATCTCACAAAAATGACTCTTACTTTGAAGTGAATACAGTTCCTGTCAGATATCGTGTATTTTGTTCTTTATCCTTTGAAATACTATAAGTATCAAGAAAACATGGCACATGATTAGAGATCAGACTTCTTATAGTGAGTACACAGTTAACATTTCTGTAGTCTTATGTTCAGTAAAAGCACATGGCTGTGACAAAGCTGTTGGTGGTATCATAAACAGGAAGGTGGCAATTTCCACACCATGTAAACTGTTCAAATCGTGCTATTTTAAGTGCATGGTGTATTGCCTGCTTTATCTTAATGCTAAGATGTTCCTTTGTCCCTCAGTTTCAAATTAATATATTATAAATATTCCAATCTGATATTTAAAAAGGGGAATTTGCAAGACACAGCAAGAGGGAAATAGGGCGCGACGAAAGCTGGCACTTCACTTGATAAGAAGGGCGAGTACCATTTATGGTGATGATTTACAGTGAATCATTTTTTGTGAGAAAGAGAAAGAAGGAAGTTCAATTCTGGAACAGTTTGTGAGCCGGCATGCCAAACATAAAAATACTTTGCTCTAAATAGCTTTTCTCCTGACGTGCTTCTTCTTCTTCTTCTTCTTCTTCTTCTTCTTCTTCTTCTTCTTCTATGTATTTGTGTCTGTGTATGTGTTTGATTTTAAGTGATCGTTGAACACTATTGTCTTTATTGAGGAAGTCAGGACCATGCTGTTATCAAGTATATAACAACATGCTTCCCCCCCCCCCTGCAGTCTCTTTCCCGCCTCTCATTTGACCTTGGAATGTAGGTGCAGGTGGAAAATAATAAATGGAAAATTTTATGGGATATTGCAGAGCGTCCAGTAGATCGAGCCAAGATGGCCTTTCTGTGATAAACAAACAAACAGCAAAGTTTTATCCCATAAGTTGTGTTAAAGAATGAGAAAAGTTGGTAGCCTGATTTTTTTAAAATAACAAATATCAATTCATTAAAATAGAATATAGTAAAGAGAAGCAAGCTGGTCATGGTGGTCCACTTATGCCTCTTAACTTAATATAGGAGTCCACTGAGATAGTTTTCACTATTAAGACTTGGATCTGACTTTTAAACTTTAGCCTGATTTTTGATTTGTAATGTCACCCAGTGAAAGGTTCTTGTACAGTGATTAAAGCTACTTGCAAAATTGCAAACGTGATGAAATTACGTGATTACGCACCAAAAAAAGAAAGCAAAGCTCAGTGGAGATTAAATGTTGGATTATTGCTGGCACATCGGTGTGGCTCAGGGATGGGGAGCACGAGGCCATACTGACAGATAAAATGAGTAAAGAACTGTACTTTGAGCACTAATTTATGATGCACTAGCATTAATTATTCTAAACCACACACAGTTTAGTAATAACGTGTAAGGACAGGGTCAGGTTCTTGTTTCAAAAACTAAGAACTTTATTTGTTACGCTTTTTTTTTTATTATGAATGCAGAAGATGACTGTAAAATCTTTCAAAGTGGATACAAAGTATCAAAATTCATGTGTTTGTCCCTGTGGAGCCTTTGATTTCAACAATCCCATTATAATAATAATGGATTGGATTTATATAGCGCTTTTCTAGGCACCCAAAGCGCTTTACAATACCACTATTCATTCGCTCACACATTCATACACTGGTGGAGGCAGCTACGGTTGTAGCCACAGCTGCCCTGGGGCAGACTGACAGAAGCGAGGCTGCCATATCGCGCCATCGGCCCCTCTGGCCAACACCAGTAGGCAAGTAGGGTAAAGTGTCTTGCCCAAGGACACAACGACCAGGACAGAGAGCCCAGGGATCGAACCGGCGACCTTCCGGTTACAGATGCGATTCCCAACCCCCTGAGCCACGGTAGCCACTTTCCTTTTTAAATTGGTCACCAATTTGACCATTTTGACCAATTCCAGCCACAGGATTGATTTTAGACTTTTTACTCTTGATTTATATTTTTTGAAAATGGGGAAACCAAATTGAAATCTTAAAATTGTTACAATTTGAAACACATAAAAATGTAATTAGAAGAAAACTTTTTTTTACGACATTCTAGGAATACGTATCAAACTTTAAAACTGTTTCCATATTTTATAAATACACAGTTGATAAAAATGTGGTTTATCATGTCATCCTTAGACTATGATGACCTGGATGACTGAGAACCTTCACAGACACATGCTTTATCTGTATTCATTTTGCCATATGCAAAAACAGCACTGGAAACTTGCAATCTGTCAAATTCAGTGAATCATATGTGACTCATATTACAATTATGAGAGAGCAATGAATCAGCATTTCTTAAGGTCTCTTCAACTGAAGTGTGAATTTTTGGTATGATGTTCCCCTTTCACATTTTCCTCTGTTCGAACATCCCCACCCAGTCTTGCAGCTGAACGCATCAACAGTTCATGGCGGTCACAGCATTGAAAAACACTTTCTGAGGAATAATATGTGTTCAGCAAAGCTTCTGTTTCAACATCATTGAAAGTAAATGTTAGTCTGGGCAGCACACAAGTCAACATCAACCAATTTACTGTTAACCATTATCTAGCGGAACATTAGCCATCTGTCATCATTTACGTTAATGTGGGAGATAGGAAGAAAATGTTATCAGTCCTGCCCGTCTCTAACGTTCATAGATGGTGTAAATTTAAAAGGATAAAAAATTTATTTGGTCTAAAAAGTGTTACATTCTTCTGAAAGTCCCAAATTAAAGCTGAGAAAGTGCCAGGAACTACACAGAAACAGTGGCAGCATACCTTATCAACTCAATATGATAGAGGTTGCTACAGTGGATCATATCTCTAGGATCCTTTTCTGACCCACCAATCCTCTGCATGTGCTTCTTCATTTCATCCATGAACCTCCTCTCAGATCTGCCTCCTTTCTCCTGTCTCAAAACACCATCTTTAACATCCTTTGTCCAATATTCACTATCCCTCCTCTGCACATGTCCAAACCATCTCCGTCTTGCCTGCCTAATTTTTTCTCCAAACCATTCAGCCTGAGTTGTCCCTTTGGTGTGCTCATGTCTAATCCAGGCCATCCTGATCTTAACATCATCAACTTTTCACACTGGCTTGTGTTCCCCTGAACCCATAAGAAGAACACAAGTCAGTGTAACGTTGTGCTGGGCAAATAGGAAGGGTTTAATCAGGAAGTGCATCTGGTGTAAAATCTTGGCCAAATCAAACATGAGGATCATAATAATCGAGACCTGTATTGTACTCTTGCCCTAGTTTGTCCCAGGTGTGGCCACTGCTGTGGACAAGCAGCTTTAAAAGCCATAGGCAAGAGTTTATTAAGAATTGGAAACTAGAGCCAGACGTCCCTGCAGTCATTGTGGCTGAAACACAAGCAGCACTGAAATTTCAAATGGCTAATGGGCTTTATCGAAATGATTAGCTGTAAATTAGATTTTACTCCATATTGACATGACAACATCACACAGATTTGTTGACTGCACAGTGGTAATGCAAATCTTCCATTCTACCACATCCCAAAGTTTCTATTTCAGTAATATCTGTGGACTGTGGAGGCCGTTTTAGTACTGTGAACTCATTTTAATGTTAAGAAACATGTTTGAGCACTAATGACGCATGTCTGCATTTCAATGACAGCAGATGTGAACTACAAGAGGGACCTGTTTGTATCACGATGGAAGAAATGGATGGACTATATTAAAAAACGCAGGCCAGTTTTTGATTTGACGATGTTAACTACTAGAAGACTAGAGGAAATATTACTTATATTAATGGAAACAAAAACACACTCCCTACATGCCTTTTGTATTTTTTTTCTGCTTTGCTTCTTTTTCTATTTTCTTTCTTTCTTTCTTTCTTTCTTTCTTTCTTTCTTTCTTTCTTTCTTTCTTTCTTTCTTTCTTTCTTTCTTTCTTTCTTTCTTTCTTTCTTTCTTTTCTTTTCTTTTTTTGTCTTCTTTCATTCCTTTTGTATGGATATTTTAGTTGTTTAAATACAGAAAAAAGAAAAATACATGTAGTGGCAAATTGTTGGAGTTGATGGTATTGTACAGTGATTCCTAAATGCCAATTAAAAAACAAAAACAAAACAAGTTTAAGGCCCCAAAACGGTGCAACTACTAGCGACTCCACACCTCCTTACCTCAACATGAATCAGGGAAAATAGTTGTTGACAGCTCGTTAAACCCTGAAACACAAGAGTGTTTGGAATGCATTATCTTATTTTAGTCTTATGGCTCTTGGTCAAACCCTAGACACTTTGTGTTATACTGAGTGATGAAGGACGCACACAAACAGACACGCACACATGAAAGCAAGTCCTTGCTCAGGAAATTTGATGTCTGGCTCCTATTTTACTTTGATAATCTTGGTGTATGAGTGCGTGCCATTGCTGAGATCCCCACTCCGTCTGTATCTGTCCGGCCTCACTCACCTCGTCACCATTCTGCTTTGTTTCTTTCAGTCATTTCCTCTTTACCTTTATCATTGTCTGAAGGTTGCACGTTAAGATTTATTAAGTGAGTTTTCACTTATATATTTAATAATTGAAATACATTTTATTTAAAGTAAAAATGGCAAGATAATTTAAGAAAATGAGATTGATTAAATAACCATGAAAAACCACTGCAAGTGTTAAACACTGTCCTCTCTTCTGTATTATAAGATGAATATTATCAAATATTGTAAGGTAAAAATATTGTATGATAAAGACCCTACAATAACACGGGAATGCATTTTCCACACTCACTGAAATGGGTGCTCAGGATACTTTATGGCCTTTTCTGCCTTTATAACTTTTGATTAATCCTTGTTTTTCTTTGCTGAAACTTGGTGAACAAGCCAAAAAGAAACCTCTCCTTTTAACAAAACCTGCTCCTTAAGCTGACTTTTTTCTGATTCACTGCCCCTCATATACATGGCTTTAAACAACCGGTGAGTGGGGCTTCTGTGTTTGTGTAGACTCAAGTTTTAACTCACAGGAATTACTTGCCACTGACCACATAATGTGAATATTTGGTTATGTTTAGTATGAGCAACCACCACTCTTAACAGTGTGTACATACTATCAGATCCTCCCCAACACTGGATACTTTTAAAAGTCGTCTAAAGACCCATTTTTATTCTCTGGCTTTTGATTCATCATGAGTTTGTTACTATAATTCTTTTTAATGATTTTATTCTCTTTTTAATGATTTTATTCCCTTTTTAATGATTTTATTTCCTTTTTTATTTTTTTATTCTCTTCTAAAACACTATTGTGTTTTTTTATGTTTATTTCCTTGTCCATTTTATTGTACAGTACTTTGGTCAACACCTGTTGTTTTAAAAGTGCCATATAAATAAATTTGAACTTGAACTACATACACCAGAAAATGAGGAAAAGCATAGGCTGACTTTAAAATTATGGATTCATTTACTTGTACTTGCAAAGCAAAGACTCCTTCTTAAAATACAAGATATACATCTGTCACAATGTTTCAGTTTCAGTGCGAGGAGCTGCAGGATGTAATGTGGCATGTAAGATAGAGACTCACCATTTTAGTGCACAATTTAAGCATTCAAATCATGCATAGACCATTAATTCCAAGAGTCTTGCAGGGTTAGAGCAGGTGGCATAATGAGCTGCTATTGATGTGACTTTCTTATGTTCGGTTACCTTCTTTCGTAACAATGGCACAAGAATTCCCACAGTTACCAAAGTACTTTTACATAACTGACTGAGTATGTGTTCTCTACTCTGTCTAAAAACAACTTTCTTCCACTCATGGAGGTCATGTTTAATGTAAATTAAATATAAACTATACCATATTAACATATTATAAAGCATACTCTGACCAGTATGGCCAATATAACTCAATTTTGAATCATTAATAAATCATTGATAATTAAGCAAGCAGAACATCTGTCCTGGTCTGTAATTCATTGGTGCACCATTGTTTTGAACCTAGTTCCAAGTTAAACTGCCATTAATCTGATCGGTCTTTGCCTTGTGCCTTGCCTTTATTTTTTTTTCAATGCCACTTTTAGACTGGTTACCCAAGTATTTAGTATTTCCACTCTTCTTCTGTGAAATGTATTGAGTAGTTAGGTTTCATACTGACACACTGTTGACAGTAAATGTGAAGCAGTCGAGGTTCCTTCCTTATATTTGCATGTGACCTAACAGCCTGTCACTTTGTTCTTTAGGAAACAAAAAAGGTAAAGGATCGTTCAAGGTACTTCTTACCAAAAACAATTTGTTTCTAAGGCAGGAACACAGTCACATCTTCTGGTGAAGGACTGTATTAGAATTGGTAGATTAATATAATCCAGCACTAGCATAGTACTGGATTATTATAGCACAGAGTACTATGCATTTCTTTATATCTTGCTTCCAATGAACTAGAAATTTCCTTTTTCATTTTTTATGTGCGCGTGCGTGTGTGCATTTTATCAAAACACTGCACACCTTGGCAAGGTGTAGAGTGTTGCGCAGTGTGGTTTTTTTGTTGTTGTTCTTTTTTTAAAAGAGGAAATTGGACAAATGTGAAGTGCAAAAGAAGCAGTGATCATAAAGCAGATGAACAGCATGTGAAATTCATGTCCTTAAGAAATAGTAAGAAATCCAGCAAAGACCTGACACAGGTGCTGAGAGCTGCATTTAGGCTTTTAGTTTACTGAAACCTCATCAGAAATGGTCTCGGTGTAAGGGTGATTGTACAATAGATACAACAGTGAATGCCTCTGGAGAATGGCTCTCAAGTAGTTTGGGTACAGACTTCAGACAGTGGTTTTGAGGATCTCATGAAAACTGATGGAACTATAAATACAGAAGCGTATCGTTAAATTTTAATCCATTATCCAATACCATCTGAGTTACCATAGAGAGATATTCACTCTCTATGGCCAATTTTGACTCACTAGTTAACATTGGAGGGAGCAGGCTGGAGTGCCTTGACAGAATCCACAGAGAGAACAGGGGAGAGACTCCGCACAGAAAGGTCCCGGCCAACTTGCACATACCAACCCAGGACCCTGTTTCTGTGAGGCAACAGAGCTAGACAGTGACAGGCAAACAAAACAATGATAAAATGCAATTATTCAGGTCAGTCTGTATGCTGATTTTCTTCTTATTTACTATAACCAACTATTTTCAGCTCTCTATTATGTGCACATTAGAACTTTAATAATAATGTAAGGTCAGAGTAAGTTTCACGATGCTGTGTTGTAAAGAGACCCAGCCCAAACCTTCCTAAGAAAGGAAATAGATGATATCTGTTAGTGGTGTAAACTCAGTGTTTCTAGGTGCAACTGAAGCAAATTCTTTCAAATCATTCCTGCATCAAAGAAATATCTTGTTGGGATCACAATATTTATCACAAAGGAAAACTACAACTACAATCAGCATTCTCTCTTCACTTTCCAAAAATAATGTTGGGTTTTTGTTTTGTTTTTTTGCATTTTGGCTTCATTCTGAGACGTGACAGGTTATTGACAGAAGCTTGTTTTTTTTGTCTTTTGGACTTTTATGCCAAGGGAACACGGTGTCCCTCTGTTCACAGAGCAATAACATATCATTATGGCTTGGAGGAAAACCCATTACTGTGATCTACTGGGACACACAACCAGAGCTGACAAACAATGAAGGTTCAAAAGAAAAGAAAATATCCAGTGCGTGGCAGCAGTTTGCCCATAGAACGAGATAAAAGAAAGGGCCAAAACAGTCAAATAACCTCTTGTTAAAAGTTGATGTTAAAGCTTGAAGCAGATGGGTTACAGCAGTAGAAGAACACCATGACCACAGTGTACCCATGTTCTGATGGCTGCTTCCAGAACGATAACAACAAGCTGAAATCATCTTAAACCAGTTTCTTGGACATTACAATGAGTTCATTGTACTTAAATGGCCTCCACAGAAATGAGATTTTCATTTAATAGAGCACCTTTGGGATGTAGTGAAGCAGGAGATTCACATCGATGTACAACGACTGTGTGGTGTAATCATTTCAACTGGAGCAAAATCTCTGAGGATTCCACATCTTGTTGAATCAACATAAAGATGAAACAAAGAATAACGGCTGTTCTGAAAGCAAAATCAGAACGGTCTGTAGTGTGGCTGTAGCTCAGAAGATATGAAGTGTGTGAATGTCAGATAGAAAGCAGTTACATAGAAAGTAGTTGCCTAAATGGGTGTGAATGAGGCAATTGTATAAAGCCCTTTTTGTGATCAGGTAAACTAGAAAAGCGCTATATAAGAACCAGTCCAATGTGGGATGAAACGCTAGAGTACTAGAAGGGTATCCCTAATAAAGTTCCAGTAGCGATAGATATTACCATCCAAACAAAAATGAATAAGGGATTTCTTGTGGTTGTTAGAATCATTTTCAGGCTGTGTACCAAAAACGTCTTTAAGTTTGAAGGACTTATAATTTTTTTTCTATTTCTTTTCAAAAACTGTTGTTGGTATTAAAGTAAGTTTATAAAACAAAAAGACTGATTGTTCATTGGGCGCAACATTTTCTAATTATGTTTGCACAGCCAAAAACTGCTGTGTTGTTAGATTTGGCTAATTGAGTAACAGTGCATCAGCCATCTTGGTTGTGCCTGTTTTTATCTGACATTTGTCAGCATAATCATGTTCTTTGGAAGAAAGGCTAATCCATACAGGAAATCGACAAAGAAACGCTAAAGATTTCATGCAGTTTGCAACAGTACAAACTGATCTAACATGAATGGAAACACAAGTGGGAGGATTGGTGGACAATTGAGCAAGAGGACAGATGTATCAGAATGTGATTTTAGATGCCTGACAGTTTCCTCATCTCTCAGCTTCAGTATCTGGGATACACAGAAACAACTCTGAACAAGAGTGAAGAGTCAAGTTGTGAATAATGATCCAATCCAATCCAATTTTATTTATAAAGCACTTTAAAATACCCAGCACAGGAACAAAGTGCTGTACAGAAAGTTAAAACAATAGAATAACAGAAAACAGCAAAAATAAATAAATAAAACACATAATACATAAAATTAAAACAGCCCTATATTAAAACAAAAACAAGATAAAACAGCATCGAATCACTTAAAAACAACTGAAATAAAAACAAAAACCAACATCTCACGTGGTGTCAAAGGCCAGGATAAAGAGGTGGGTTTTCAAGAGTGACTTAAAAACAGATAACGAACTGGCCTGTCTAATCTCTGAAGGAAGCTCGTGCCACAGTTTTGGAGCTGCTACAGCAAAAGCACGATCTCCTCTAAGTTTACGCCCAGTCCTGGGTACATTCAGGAGCAGCTGATCAGCTGACCCCATATGGAAAAGATATATATAAATCTTATAAAGTTTTTATCTGTCTTGTATGAAACTTGTATGAAGAGTGAAAACACATATAAGATCCCTTGAAAAATTATATAATGAAACTTGTATGTTTTGTATACTTACTAAAAAAATATATGAAAGTAATGAGAAAGTGGCCACTTTCATGAGTAAATCATATATGTTTTTACTATTTCTTTTCCATATGGGACCTGAGAGAGCGGGTGGGTGTGTCAGGCTGTAGCAGCTCAGAGAGATAAGATGGGGCTAGGCCATGGAGAGCTTTAAAAGCATTTTAAGAAGAAAGAATTTTAAAATGAATCCTAAAAGAAATGGGCAGCCAGTGAAGTGAAGCTAAAACAAGGGAAATGTGCTCAAACTTTCGAGTGCCAGTTAAAAGATGAGCTGCGGCATTTTGCAACCTCTGTAGATGACTAATATATGATGTGCTTACCCCAATATAGAGTGCATTACAGTAATCCAGCTGAGTGCTAACAAAGGCGTGAATCACAGTCTCAAAGTGCCGTGAAAGAATAGGCTTTATTTTTGCCAGCTGCCTGAGGTGAAAGAAGCTAGATTTTACCACTGCTTGATTATTAAACTTCAGATCACAGTCCACTTTGACCCCCAGATTTGTGACAGTTGGCTTAACATACTGGGCCAGGGAATCTACATACACATTGGGGGTCTCAGTGGGGCTACCAAAAACCATCACTTCTGTCTTTTTATCATTGAATTTTAAAAAGTTAACAGACATCTAAGCCTTAATGTCATCGAGACCCTGAAGTAATGGCTGTGTAAGGTATCTGCCTTTTTTCTTTAGAGGGACATAGATCTGACAGTCATCAGCATAAAAGTGGAAAGCAATGCTGTGCTTTCTCAGTACAGAACCAAGAGGAAGCAGATATAAAGAGAAGAGGAGGGGGGCTAGAACTGACCCCTGTGGGACACCACACAAAAGGGGAGCGGAGGACGACGCATAGTCACCGAGACTGACACAAAAAGTTCGCCCCGCCAAGTAGGACCTGAACCACTCCAGTGCTGTTCCCCTAATGCCCACCCAGTCCTCCAAACGAGAGAATAAAATGGCACAATCCACAGTATCAAGCACAAGAACAACACAGTCCCCAACATCAGTCGCTAAAAATATGTCATTAAAAACTTTTAAAAGGGCTGATTCAGTGCTATGAAATGGTTTAAAACCAGATTGGAAAACCTCTAACACATTTGTGTTAGATGATCTTCTAACCAGATGAAAGAAAAAGTAAATTAGTCAATGAAACACATGGTTTCTAAGACTTCACTTTATTCTTGGATCTGTATGATGTCAGAGGGCAGATATCCTTAATTTGGTCATGTTACCTTCTATTCAAACCTACTATTTCTAAAGTGCAGCCAGTCAAAAGAAAGCCAGCTTAAAGGGAAAAATGGATTATGAGGGAGAGAAGCTGAAACAGTTTGTTTCAGACAGCTTGATAAACTGAGGGGGCTGCACCAAAGCCCAGTATAAGATTAAAAAAAGGGGGGAACAGTGTGTGCATACAAAAATGTATGTCTATAGAACGACAGATATAGTTAAGAATGGTTGGCTGACCAAGGCAATATACTCTGATGTGTTTGCATGTCCCAAGGGATCCATGCCGTGTGATTGTTCACACGGGATGGGGTGTGCCCAAGCACCTATCTCAGGAACATCTCCAACACTGAGGGAGATTTAGCCTGTCTGACCCCTCTGTCTGACCTCTGAATGGTCTTCCACCGGGCCCCACAAACCTCCTGTCTGCTGGCGTCTGGATATAAGCCCCTGAGCAAGATTCTTTCAGGTCTGGTTTATAAAAAAGCCGTGGGAGATAGTTATGTCACATGTACACAAACCTCTGTAAGATTGCAATATTAGCCAAACAATACAGTAAAGCTATCCGAATAGTCCAAGCTAAATCCAAATGGGTGTAGTCTAAGACAGATGTAAAACACGGCTCCGCACGTCATGACCTGTAAGCTCACAATAACTCTGGGCGTGCCACATAACTGATGTTCTACCTATGAAACAAAAAGACAAAATAAACATGGTAAACATGTCCAGCTTAGCATCTGCATGTTAGCACTGTCTACAAGCTAACATTAGCATGTAGCTCAAAGCTTGGTGGTGGATTACTAAAGTCTTGCTATCATGCCTTAGACCTTTTCTTTTTTTTGGACTGCACCCTACTCATTTACCAAATTTTCTTTTTTTTCTCAGGGGGGGCAGCTTTTCAAATCAAGCAAAAATACATTTTGTGAGGCAAGACAAGGAAATCATGTTAGTGGTAGCAGGAGCAGTTTTATTAACCCTCATGGCAGTGATTTTCATCCAGTCTACTACTGCAGCTAATAGCTCAGGCCAAGAGGCATTATCGGCTACAGTAAGGGGATTAGGCCGCCATGTTGGTTCACACACACTGAGGGGGGAGAAGGGGTAAGGAAAAGCACGAAGGGGTGGGTGAATTGCTGGTGGATCTGGAGATTGGGATTGTAGAGATTAAGAGATTTTCTTTTTCATTCATGTTTTTACATTTTACGTGCTCACACCACACAGTGAACTGCCAGCGAAAACAAGCATGGAGTGACCTCCAGCTGTGTTTTAATTTAGAGCACAATCTTTTTAATAGTGCTGACTACTGAATTTATATTAAACTGACTCTACATTTGCCATCACGAATTTACAGCCCCCCCTTTTCAATTTTGTAGGATTAAGATAGCGTTGCTCTTTATGAGAAATGTATCTCTGTGGATATACTGAAGGGTTATGAAAGAAGCAGTCAAGGATACAAAAATATTCAATTTATTAGCGTTCAGGAGGAGAGGAGCTGACAAGCCTCTACCATACCTTACCCATAGACTGTGCATTAAAGACGGCGCTAGCTTCTGGGTCTAAAAAATTATGCCAGTGTTGAAGCCCCTTGAAACTTGGTTTCAAAAAGAGGTCAATTTGTATAGACGTTTTATTAGAACGTTAACATCTTGACCTGTAACCTTAGCCCTTCCCCGATGAAATTATGCCTTAATCATCAGTTTCAGTTGTCAGTGATTAGAACATGATGCTTATTTTGTATATAATGGCCCCCATTAGCGTCAGAAAGAGTAATAAGGCAGGCCCATCCCACAGATAATGATTTGGGATGGGCCTACTTTGTGACTCACCTAATGTGTTAGTCTCAATCCGATTAACCTCTCACTGGTCACATTAGGTTTCAGAACACGAGTTACAATGAGACTTCACTAATCAGTGAGAGATGTCACCATGGCTATGTCCATCTTTTATTGCCTATGTGTTTACCAGATGCAATCCAGTCAAAGAGAACAAAACAGATTTCCAGGCTAATGTAATCAACACACCTAGCAGCCTTAGTCTTTCTGACTGTATTGAACATCTTCCTTGCCACTAGCATTTTCCCATGAGTAGATGGCATCATTATCACTGTGGAAGCACTGCTACTATTGCCCTGGGGTTAGGCAGGTCTCCAAGCAAAGGTCTTCTTTTTGCCCCTCCCTTCCTTCCCTCCCCATCTCCAGCTGCCTCCCTCTTCCCGCTCCTCCACAACCACCCACACATGCAGGGCCTTGGAGTGGGGGTATGTCACCAGGGTGCAGAGGAGGCTACCCCCCCCCTGTCCCCTTCTGGCTGCCTCTGCCTCAATTTTATCCCACAACTTAGACATTCACATTATTCACACTCTCATTACACATACATATAGGATCTTGGGGGTGGGCACAATCACGGAGTCCAAATCACCATCAGGGTGTATACCTCACCCCTGACGTCGTTGCCCACCTCTCAATTTTAAATACACTTAGTCATTGAGGGTTAGCAGGAGGGACTATGCGCTTACCTGCTGCTCCTTGGCAGGTAGCTCCATGCCCTCCTGGGTTTTAATTGCACCTTAGAACACATATGCATCAACACTACAATGAGCGGGTGGAGGGAGGTTTGGAGTCTTCTCCCACCCCCATTCTCTGCGGCCTGCTGGAGCGGGAGGGCTAGTAGGAGGAGTTGGCCGTCCGACTGCGGTCTGGGGTGTGGGGCCTCCCTGCTGCTGCGGAGTCGGGGTGGTCTGCCTCTCCCCACCGCAGGGAAAAGGGTAACACCACCTGGGTCTGGGTGCAATTCCCCCCTCCAGGGGCAAGGGTACCTAGACCCGGTTTGTAGAGTACGCTTGGGGAGTGTGATTGTGTGTACAGCGTCTCTTTATGTCTGTCTCCACGTTGGTTGAGTGTGGAGTGAGTGCATATGAGAGCATGAGGGTGGGAATGGATGTTTGTGTCTGTGTGTGCCTGTATGTCTGTGTCTATATGTCAGGTTGGGTATCAGACGCCACCTCTCTGGGGACACCTCAGGCCCTCCAAGGTTTGGAGGCCTATCTCCACCCACCACCACTTCCCCTGCTGGTGGCGGACTCCCTCAGGTGTCGGTGTGTTGGTGGTTCTTTGTGTCTGGGGGTGGGCGTCCGGGTACACACCGGCTCACTCCTTGGCGGCCGCTTGTCGGGGCCTGGGGCCTGGGGCTCGCTCGGGCCCCTTTGGAGGTGGGGTGCCCCCGGCCTCTCGGCCTAGGGCTCGGTCACTCAGGCGCAGCTGGGGGCCGGCGGAGCTCACGGGCGCGTCACTGCAACTCCCCCTGACTTCTGCTCCGCGGCTGCTGGGCGAGCCCTCATCTGGGACTCTCCTCAGCTCTTACTGGGACAGTGGCGCGGCTGCCCCTCTGTTGGTCTTCCATGGTCTCTTGTGTTCTGGGGGCCTCTGGATGTCTGGAGTTTTGATCTCCTCCATACCCGCTTCACACCCTGGAGGACGGGGCTGTGGCCCCCCCACACTCCCTAGCAGATCATTACATGGAGAAACCTTTGGAATGCAAGCATGCTGATCCACACAGGTATGCACACATGGGTATTCACAGACGCGGACTAAAGCTTTCTTGGCTGCTGCCTCAAAGCACACTGTGCGCTGTCTATCTTGCGTGCTGCACAATATCGTTTATTACTTAGTAAATACTGATATCTATGACTAGCTAGTTTATTGTGATGGTGCTTTGTTTTCTCTATTATTATGTTGCTCTTTGTTGTTTGCTGTCTCCTCTGTTTGTTTTTGTTTGTTTGTTTGTTTGTTTTTTTTCTCCATACAGGTGACCCAGGAGTTTTGTTTTTTTTTTTGTCTCTCTTCCCCCCCCTTCTCACCGTCTCTTCTCCCCTTTGGTTTTCTTTCTTTCTCTCCCCCTCTCTCTCTCATTCATTCCCCCTGTCCTATTTATTAAAAAAAAAAAAAAAAAAAAAAAAAAAAGCAAAGGTCTTCTTTTTACTTTGTTCGTGCATTGCTAATTACATTGATTAAATCTACTGGGCTTGCACTGTCGTCAGTGTTTTTGTCTGCGAAGTATTTGAACAGTCTGTTTTTCAAGGCCGTGTGAAGGACACATACCTAGCCAAACAAGGCAGCAATCCACCCCTTGAGAAGGGAACAATAAACAAGGTGGTCAAACCTCCAACTTCCTTTCATATCTAGTGTAAACTTACTTACAGGTCTGAGTGACCTCTGCTCTGGTGCAGAGCAGTTAGAGCCAGCATGTAAACAGGACTATTAATATACACATCTTGCTTACATAATGCACTTATATATAGATAGAGAGCTTTCATACAGCACACATACATACATGTATGTCCAACAGCTGTACATTTTGCATTGTGTTGTCTAGTTTTATGTTCCCATGTTTTCTGAGTAAACTATGTGGCAACAACCTCGACAAAACTGTGATTAGATAATCACTTACTTTAATATTGTGCAGAACTATTTTCCTCTGACGCAGTTAACCCTGATCTTCAGATTGATATATGTGTGTGTGTGTGTGTGTGTGTGTGTGTGTGTGTGTGTGTGTGTGTGTGTGTGTGTGTGTGTGTGTATATAAGAACTGAATAGCTGAATCCTTTGATTTTGGGACAAGGTTAACAAGTTTTTTAGGCCTGTGTGAGATTTAGTGCCTTTCTATATGCAGTCTATATGCAGACATTTAAAATTAAAGTTCACCAATGATGCTAAATAACAACCCAAATAAATGTGTAGTGGTGAGATTTTCTTCTAGAAGTACAATGCATTTGCCATTCTTTATTCTTATGTGAGATTATAAACATATTTTTACCATTACACTAATATAAAAACACTCCACTTAAAATACTCCACATGGTCAGTGGAGGCGGTCTTGGGTTTCCAGAGTGTATGCTGCACATAGCGAGTGCAGAGAGCAGATATATGTGTAATAATGAAAAGAAGATGGAGAAAGCAGGATTAGAAAACAGATCAGTCACACAGCTGTTTATTCTTTAGGCCCATGTCATTATCTACACAAAAGAGCTAGTGAACAAGCATGGAGTAGGAGGTAGAAAACGAGACACGGAGAGAGGGTGGGCTGGTGAAAGAGAAAATTCTGAACGCTGTGCCATACAGTATCATATGACTTCTAAAGCAAGACTGCGCAAAGGAGCTGGGAAAGGGAGGCGTTACAAGAAGGGAGTGTTGATCTCAGCAAATCAGACCTCTCACTTGTTCAGTCTGGTTTGTACTGCCCAGACCTGGATGTTCCCTGCAACTGTCCTGTGGGAAGATTGGCTTCTGCCTATGTTTTTAGTCTACAGGTTGGCTGCCCTTCTAGGACCTCGTATCTCATCCAGCTCTCTAACTTGAACCCCACTGTGACATTCTGACCAATGGTTAGAGAGACTCTGTCCCCTAAATGGAGTGCTGCAGAGGAAAATAATCTATTTATACTTGTTCTTTTTAAAAATATAAGACACAACAGACCTATTAAAGCCCTGATTTTTTTAAAATGTACATAAGAAAGAAATTTGCTTATAATGGTTACATTTTAATAAGCTGTACAAGGTCAGAAATATTCTATGACATCAACCTCCAGTCAGGACATTCTAACTGGCTGATCTAAATGACTTTGTATAACCTTATGTGTCTCTAAATGAATTAACTTGACTTATTCATTTACAGACTTAGCCTTGTTTATGTATAAGAAGAATGTTCCTTCAGAGCTTTCCAGCTCATGATGTCCGGCACAGGAAAAATGATACGGGAGCTCGACTTGATCTGCTGTTTTCTGTGCCTTATTCTGATATGTGTGAGGTCTGATCCCTGGGGTTGACCTTCAGTGCTGCCATCTGTAAGGGTAAGCATTGTGTAAATAGTCTTAATGTGTCTTCATTTCTCTTTTTTCCTGTTTGAAAACATCAGAATTGTCTCTAATGAGTTCTCAGAATGATTAAAGAGTGAAAAGACTACAAGCTGTCTTTGTTGCAGTAGAGAGTGGTTCTCAAACTTTTCACAGTGAGTACCACCTCATAAAATATATGGCTCATGAAGTACCACCCTTATGTGGTATAGTAGTATTTCTTATTTGAATGTTATTTATTTTAACTGTCATAAACAGGATGTAACGAGTGATAATAATAACAACTGTACTGGCATCCAGGCGACAGTTCCCGACTCACCGACGGCATCTCCCACACCTCCACCGATTCTCCCGGGGGCCTTCGACTCATCGATGGTGGCTGGGATCAGGGCACGGCAGCACCACGGAAAAGGGCTGTGTTTTTACCATCAGTGTGACAGTGCCGTGCCACCTTTGCAGTTTTAAGGCCCAGGGAAATGAGCCCGCCAGTGCTCTGTAGCGGCGATAAGGAAAGGCTGCTCTTCATAGAGGACTCACGCTCAGGGAGCCGTTTTCTGGTTGACTCCGGTTCCCAGAAGAGCCTCGGGAACTCTCGTGTCATCTTTGCATGCTTCCATGATAGTATATAGTATAGTAGTATATTATTTAATCTTAAAAAAAATTGGAGATTTCCTGCGTACCACCAGAGAGAGCCCAAGTACTACTAGTGGTACGCGTACCACAGTTTGAGAACCACTGCAGTAGAGGAGCACTGCTGCAGTGGCAAAAACAGCTGAACTGTTCTCTGTGCGATATTGATTGATCTCAGCTCAATGTGGGTCATTTATTTAAATACTCATGGTGAAACAAACTTAAATGGGCACATTTAAGTTTGTTTTGTCAGGTGAATAAGGTGTCTTATTCACCTGACAAAAAATTTGTCAGGTGAATACTATGTACGCACATGACCTATGTAGTATAATTTGTTCTTGAACATTGGCTAAAAGGAATGTTTGTGACTGTGGGTGTGAACAAACAGCTGTGACCTTCCTCGGGTAACTCAGTGCACCTAAAGCCAACTGACAGACGCAGGGAGAGAGACAGGGCATGCAGATAGATTAGATTACCAATCTGTGAAGAGAGACAGTGCCAGAAAGCGTGCTACTGTATTCTTATCAGACGATAAAAAAGCACGCAAGTTTGAAGAAGCACAGGTTGTCCAAAGGTATTTATGTAAGCAATGGTTAACAAGAACTTGCACTAGCACAGTGTTGAAATCTCCTTGTTGGCTGCCACAATCTACAGTTTTAAAAATACATCATCAATTAACTCAGCAAAACCTGTCAGACTCAGCTAAAATACCTCACTTGCTAACAGCAATTCAAAGTCTGCTTATTCTTCAAAACAAGTCTTAGTTTATCCTGAGACTAAGGCAGGCAAAAGGGGAAAAGAGCCCAGGGAAGAGGAGTATGTGGTTAAACACTTAAAGCTAAAACACATGGAGTAAGACAACAGCTTTCCAACACATGGTGCATTTAAGTACAGCCCATGTGTGGATGCACACACTGTGTGGGTAATTAACTCAGAATGTAGCTTTATCTTATATAGAGGAACAACAAAATACAAGCACGGCTATGTAATGAAATGCAGATGTGATGAAAGAGCACCTTGGCCATTCAGCTTTGTAAAAAAAGGAAAGGTTAAAGCGAAAATCTGGTGCAGCGTATTTATTTTACAGGTGACAGAAAGTCAGACATAGTTTACTCGCTGAGGACAAACTTGATCTCTGAAACTACTAATGTTAAAAGAAAGTGATTGGACTTCTATTGTTAGAAATATTTGTTGTCCCTTTAACATCAAAGATAAGCAACTTTTCATCAATGCATCTGTGAGGACCAAAGAACTTTTAAATCATAAAAATTCCTCAGAAATTCTCGTTGGTCTGTTCTCACATTCATTTTGCAGCAGCGACAACAAATGTCTGCAGTGACCAGCTGTCCACAGAACCCCGATCACGGTGAAAGTAGAAAAGCAGCAGATTTTAATCAAACACCTTTAAATCAAAAATTCTTTATTGATAAACCAGTTAATGTTAAAATGTTAAATTATTTAACAGCACAATATTTCCAAAATTACATCAAGATAATATTTTTATGAAAGATTATTTTTGTCCCTCAGGAAATGTCATAGACTAACTGTCGGTCTAGAGCGTGACACCACAAAAGGCTAAAAAAGGAAAAAGACGAGTTCTTTATTTGATGTCAAAGAGCTGATGAGCTCTTTGAGTTCTCTTTTCATTCGTAATGACTAACTGGGTCCCTTTGTCTATGTATTGTCCTGCTACCTTTTCTTTTCTTTTTCCTTTCCCCTCACCCCCCTACTGTTCACAGCAGATGGCTGCCCCCCTTGAGCCTGGTTCTGCCGTAGGCTTCTTCCTGTAAAAGCAAGCACTTTCCCACTGTTGCGAAGTGCTTGCTCACAGGGGTCGCTTGATTGCTGAGGTTTTCTCCAAAATATAATATGGTCTTTACCTACAGTATAAAGTCGAGGCACTTTAATGACTGTCATTGTGATTTGGCAATATCGAAATAAATCCTCTCTTATGCTGAATCCATTCAACCAACTTATCCAACCATCCAAAGCCGAGAGGTAGGATACACCCTGAACCGTTCACCGATCTACCGCAAGGCTTTTGTCCCGAATGCTTTTCAAGTATATCATTTAGGATTAAATGTTAAGCAGTACACTCTTGTTGAATAATTGAAAGTATTTCACATTCAAATGGAAGTTCATTTGTCATACATGGAGGATGGCTCTAGGCACGGCATGTGAGTCTGACTGCGCAGCGCAAATCTGTAAATAAGTTCGGGAGGCCCCTTCTGATCACAGAAGGCTTTAAGAGATCAGATAGGCTTTAGGGGGCCCTCTCATCACTTGTGGGCTGCAGGGACAGTAGTGACAGCGAATCTACACATGGCACATGCATAAGGAGCTTTTTTGTAATGAAGTTTGCTTTGCAGTACTGTGAGGCTGGGCTTTGTGAAAGCAGTGCTTTGAGCCAAAATCTAATGTAGAACATGCACGCTGTTGAAAGTGTACAATCCTGAGAGTGACGGTCGAGATAATGTTTCACTAAAAACCACAACTTCAGTTTACTTTGACATTTGTGTATAAAATGCACACTTCACTTTTTTTTCTCACATAATACTAAATGTAGAACTGTTCAGGAGTCAGGATCAAAGTGCCATTTCAAGAGTGTTTTGTATCGCTGAGCACACACAGTGTATGATTGAACAGCACACCTCACTTATCACAAAGCAAGAAGCGTAAATGTTTGCTTCATAAACATTATGTTCTAGCAAACAGAGTTCGAGCATAATGGCCTAATGGCATGGCTTCCCCCATCTCACTCTCTTCTTGGTTCCTTTTTTCAAGTTTACCATAGTTTGCATGAGTATTATTCCTCAGCCTCTTTGAATATTCAGTCATGAAATTTCCCCTCAAGGGGTCTTAGTGGGGAAAAAAAAGATATTATTTCCAGACTTTTCCTCTGTCCAACATTCCTTCCAGATAAACATCCTGGAATATATTTTCATCATGACTCTGCACCTTATCATAACTCAGTACCGCAGTACAGCACCATGAGTCAGCACTTTGTCGATTATTTAGTTTGTGGACGACTACTCTTAATTTTGTATTTTTTTATTTATCTTGTTTGAAAAACAGCGTGGAATGAGTGGAAGTGTTTTCATACTTCACCCTGATCCTGCGCGATGACCGCAGCAGACCAGGATAAAAGATAGGGCATTGCTGCACTGGCACATTCAGGTGGAGGGGTATCAAGTTTCCTTTCAGCCTTTCTCATTTCTTTTCTCCCAGTCTCTCACTTGCTCTTCTCACGATACTTGAGACAGCAACGTTTTGTTGTTCACGTCCCCATTTCATAGGTCACATGAATTGCCCCTGTTTGTGCGCCGTGTCCTTATTCATGCTTGATTATCAAGCATCAAACTGTAGAAAAAGAGGGAACTAAACCTCCGGCCAGATGCCACGTGATGATAAATGCTAATGTTTACAGCTGAGGTGGTGCTGAATTTGCCATGTTCTCTGCCTTGGTTTAACGTGTCAGTGTTAAAGACATTTAGATTCAGCTGAGGTTTTCTGGACATATCATAACATATTTCTTCCAATTTCTTTTAAAAAATGAATAAAACCTCATCTCCAAATTAAGTCAGTTACAACTACAAAAACATAAGGGCAAAGTAAACACTCTTGGGCTCAGTGAATATAAAAAAAAAACCACTTAGTGCAATTTTAAAATGCCAAAGGAAGCCTTATCCTTATCACAAGGCTGACCGAGATCCATAAAAAAACCCTCTCCAACAAATATTTACTAACTTAAGTGCTGCCTAATAAAAGTCTTATATAAGACTTATAACAACAAGCCAAGGACACCGGTGTTATTGAACCTGTTCGAAGAACAGTACAACTTTACTGACACACAGATGTACGACAAAATGCTACATCCACCCACCAAATTTCGGTCTTCTTTGAAGACTTTCTCTACTTTCTTTATGCGGTCAGAGCGTAGTGAGTCAGTTAAAAACTCCAACCTTCACATTTAACTAAAGTTGAACTAATAACTCTCACCCATACATGTGTTATCATAGCATTGCTGTTGTTTTTGCTCTGAAATATGTGCATTTAGAAGTCAGACACTTCAGTTTTAATATATTAAATAACAGCAGAAACTCATCTTCACAGCGTGTGCATTGTGTGTTATTATAGATGGGGCCTTCTCAGCTCTTGTGCGCTAGCTGGCTTAGCCATTGAAGTTGTCCTTTCTCACAGGGTAATGCACTTTTCACAGAATCACGGTGATTCCTTCAATCATTCACACAGTCAGGGCGAACAGGGCCTAAGCTTTAGATAACAAACTTGGCTTGTAGAGCACAGCTTCCTGCCAGTCTGAGATCTGGTCCTGTGGGCATTATTTGGTGTTGAGGTGTTTTTCCCACAAATTTCAGCCAGTGGGAGTCTTTAAAAAAAGCACCTGAATTGTAGTTTGACTGTAAGCTATCCTCAGTATGTCCTGAACACTTACACATAAATTATAAACAATCGGACTGTAGGCCTCTGTGGCCCAGACAATGAGTCTGTCTCTTATTACATCTTTGTGCACACCTAGCCAATGATTGGAAGTCAGGATACTAACATTTCATGGATGTTTTAAGCCTTTATTTTCATCTGAAAGTTGCTTTCTTATTCAACGCTGTATTACTCACTTTCATTCTTAACTACTGTCAACACATTTCCAAGAAAAACACACGGCCCGTTGCTTCACAGTCATTCACTCATCACTACAACTGGGTGAGAAACAGTTTCCAAAGAACATACTGCTCCTCAGTGGCCATTCTTTGCCATCCAGACACGCCAGATGTCAGATTAATGTTATTACTGCACTTGTCGTTCCACGTGCGTTACCCTTTCATGATCTAAGAGGTTTCTTCTTCGTTGATTTGTGACTTGGGGAGAAAGCAAATAAAGCCGCAGAGGAGGGAGGGCACATCAAAGCCCCAGTGGCTTCCTCCACAGTTGTAGAGACGAACCCTGGTGGCTTCCTCCACAGCTGTAGAGACGAACCCTGGTGGCTTCCTCCACAGCTGTAGAGACGAACCCTGTACCTCTCCTCCGCTAATGTGCCCTAGTTCAACTGCTGTTCAAATGAAAAGAGGTAATCTGGGAAGGGATTAAAGCTGACAGATATTCCAGTGGATCTGCATCATTTTTAAATGTGCCACACCCTTATTTAAGAGCCCCAATACAAAGTAAATGTAAATAGTTGTATTCACTGAAAGTTGGAGACTTAAAACTGTATCATCACATGTGGTTGCCAATTTCAGCCCTCAATGGAAGTGTTGTGATGTCACTGCATGATGCAATATATGTTGCTTGTTTCAATCTAGTGAACACCACACATCATAAAAGCATCTCATTATATAATATGAAAGTACTGTTAATATCTACAGACTTTCTCTGTTCTGTAACTGATGTTAAATTAACCAACTTTCCCTTTTTTAAAAGGTAAAAGGTCTAAAACGTCTCCTTACAGAAACACTTGTTTTTTTCCCAATCATCCAGCCAGAGGCTCATTCATGAGGCCCTTACCATATTCTTTCTTTCTTTTATTAATGTCATGGAACATGTCCCTGTTAAAACATGCCAAAATCTACGTCAATATAAAAAAAGCAAGAACATTTTCTTTGTTGATGTGTGACTTGATGAATGCAGTAGCAGGCTCCACACCCTGTACCTCTCGTCAACTCATGTGATCTAGTTGTTTAACTGATGAAAGGTAGTAATCTAGGAAGAGATTAGAGCTGGCAAATATTCCTGTAGCACTGCATCATTTTGAGTGTACCACACCTTTAATTAAGAAACCCATTATAAAGTTAATTTCGACCTTTTTTTATTTATTTGATAAAAGTTGGACACTTTTCAAAGACTTTTCAACGTCTTTTGCACGTGGTTGTAACTTTCAGTTCAGGTGGTTAGGGGAAATTTTTATGCTGTCTTGCTTTTAACAATGCGTGACGCAACGACATTTTTATTAATACGTTTCCGTCCAAAAACGCTGTTTTTTTTATAATGAATGTTGCAGCCTTGGTTAGACACGCCCAGATTACTAAGAGGTGGGCGTGGAATGCTTCCCGGTAGATAAGAACCCACGCGGTCCTCAAGCGACATTCACTAATCGCAGGAGGAAATTTGTATGCAGTTGCCTTAATTTTAGAAAGGTCTCCTGCCACGTTGCTGCTAGTTTTCAGACACGTTTTCCTTCGTTAAGTTTTAGGGGAAGTTTAAACGCGCGTCATGGCCTCGACGGTAGACATGATAGAGAGCAGCAAGGAATCCAACGGTGAGGCTCACCTCGACGAGCCCATGCCCAACGGGCTGGACAGCCCCAAGAAGAGCACCCCGGAGACGTTGTCTCAGCGCGTGCTGAGGATCGTCAAGGCCAACCTGCTGGTGATTCTCACCGTGGCCGGGGTTATCGTTGGTGTTTTTATTGGACTTGGTGTGCGTAACGTAACACTAACGAGAACCCAGGTGATTTACATCGGCTTCCCAGGTGAGATTCTCATCCGGTTGCTGAAGATGATCATCATTCCTCTGGTGGTCTGCAGCCTGGTGTCCGGAGCGGCCAGCATCGACCCCAAAGCCCTGGGCAAACTCGGCGGCTTGGCTATGCTCTTTTTCCTGATCACCACCTTGATTGCGTCCTCGATTGGGGTCGTGATGGCTTTCATCATATCGCCGGGGTCTGTGTCCGTCAACAAGCCGGCCTACTTGGAAGAAGACGTGCCTGCGCATAAAGAAATTATAGACTCCTTCTTAGATTTGATAAGGTAAGCGAAACCTTAACTCTTGCTCACACACAGTCGGTCTACATACTCTCAAAAAAGTCGTTAAACCTTCACATGTAATTAGGCCTGTATGTAATGACGCGCGTAGGACGCTCCAAAGATCTAATAATAGTAGCCAAGTTACACAGAGTAACCTGTTGTACGTGTAGCAGTACTTGTAAGAACCAGATCGGGCACATGTCTTCTTAGTTGTCCACTACAGCCGGACAATGCAGTGCTGTAATGCCAACAAACGGTTGCATCAGCTGTGTCCTCGCTGAGGGTTAACTCCCCGGCACAGTCCTGTTGTCCCTTCTCGGGCGCTTTATAAAAAAATGAAAAGATTTTATTTTGTGTTAGTGTTTTGTTTTTTTCCAGGACCACTAAACCCATACACTGACTTATTTGGTAATATTCCACGTCTTGTCCAGTGTGACGTTTACACGTGGAATCACAAGACGTGCGTGAAACTTGTCCCTAATCGCAACTGTGGTTCAAACACTTCCTGCTGGGGGCTCACTTGTACTGCTGCTACACGTGTTTTATCTTTAGTCTGACTCGCTTTACGCTTACGCTCACAGGTTTTCTGTTCGCAACTTTTGTCAAAGTTTACTTTGAAACACATAACACGGAACATGGCGCAATGCCGTTTAAACTTGTTGAACTTGTTAAGTAAAAATGACTTCCGTCTGTAGGTGCCCATGCGCCCCCACCCGCCCGACATTTTTATTTTTATTTTTTAAATCAATGCGTCATGTTCACAGGGCATTCATGAAGCATGTGTCACCTCTATGGTGTGGGAGAGGGGACACCCGGAAGCATCTATGACCATTGTACACAAACAACTGCGTCAGAAGGAAATGTTCCACGTCATCTAAATAACTATTACATGTTCCTATTGATGTTGGTCCACTGTGCACGCTTCCCCTGTACCTGCTGTGTTTTGGTCTAACACTAATTGGGGGGTGAGGGCTTTTCTTACATGTCAACAGCAATTCAGTGAAGCTTAGTTTTTCTATTTTTTGGAATTTTTTTTTTTTATTCTAAAGACATAACTACACAGCATGATGCAACAGCATAGTCTGAAATAAAGTACAGTGTCAGTGTTTCCCACCACAGAGGTTAAAAACATGTTTAGAGTGTAAACAAGAAGACTTTGGGTTTACTGTTTGGATCTGTAATCTGAACCACGAATCACGTTAAGCTTATTTGGTTTGCCTCAAGTAGACGAGATGGAACACAGACAGTCTTAAAACACCTCTAAGAGTCTGTTTACATCCAGTCTTAATAATGCTTGCAACTATTGCATCATTATTCCTGGTTAGTTTGACTGGTCTGTTCATGGTTTGCTCAGTCTGGCGCTCGGTGAATCACGGACTTGTGCGCTATGAAAACCAGAATATTCCACTCGCCACCCACCCCTTGCATCGTGACTTACCCTTGGCAACACATCCATAAAACAGTCCTTGTGCCCTGATGGAGATTAACATTTTTACCTGACGTTAATTGGCACGTTACATAACGTGGGGTGGGAGGCAAAGACAAGAGATGATAAATATGAAACAAGGGTAATGTTTGTCTTGTATTGGACACATGCCACCGTTCCACATGCACGCACATTATCCCAATAGAAGACCCGTGCCTCTCATTAGCGTGAGCCTGGTCAGCCGGTGTCCTGGTTACCTTTGACAACAAAGGCAGCGTGGAACTTACTGGGTGGAACTGACTGAAGAGCTGTTCATTAAAGTGCAATAATGGCCTGGTCATTGTTTGCAGACGCACACTCATACGAAACAGAGCAGGGGAAAAAAAGACAACACACCACCCACACACCACTCCTACACATCCTTGTTGACATATCTTATCAGTTGCATTTTTTTTTTTTTCCCTTTTGACCTACAAAACCTGTGGGTGATTCTGCGAAGCTAGAACATGTTTTTGTTTTTTCTTAGTAAACTTAGTTATATGAAGATCTTCTATCTTTGTCATCCTGTCCTTAGCTGTCAGGAGCTCAACAGGCCTTTGAGATGCTGGGATTCATTCCCATTCTTTAGAACCATAATCTATTTTTCAGCTTAAGTGTTTCATCCGTTTGTCCACCTTATTAAGTGCCCGAAGTTTCTGTTGTTGGGTTTGATACTAAACGTGTACCATTTTCCCAAAGCAGCTGAGGGATGGTGTAACAGGATGGTGTCAAGACGTCAGAAGATCTGAGCACAAACAATTGTCCGTTTGACATAGGAGACCCACCCGCCTAATAGGCATGTGATGGCCCATTGTTTTCATACCAACATTCCAGTTAAACAATAAAATCAAGTTTATTTACATTCAAGTCGCAAGTTCACCTCAGAGTGAACAGTTTCGAAGGAGCATGGCATCCACATGTAGACTTGAGTAGGATAAGGCGGAAAAAACGAAACATTGTGTTCTTTTTGTTTTAAATTTAATTAGCGCTGCGGTTTGTACCTGTGCCAAGAATAAGTAAACACAGCGGAGAACAAGGAAGTGGAAGTGTACGAGTGAGCCACGCTTGTACTCGGGATTGCCATCTCTGTGCAAATGTAGTGTACGTGTACCTGTACCTATAGTCAGGAGTCCTGCCTCCCATTAATACTATACAAGGATGTGATGGCATGTGAATTCTAACAATGCTTGAAGTCTGGATTCTCTTTAGATTCTACACACAGATTATTATGCTGATCACTTTTGTGCTGATGAAACATTAAATACTTAAGCCTCTTTCCTCTCGTCATCTTACTACACTCAGACTATGCCAATCCATTTGAATATCCAAATGGTGTGAAAGCTTAGCAGTCGTTTAGTCCCCTTTCACGGCTGTTTGTGACGCAGCCGGTTTTCTAGTTCTGCCACGTCATGCAGTCACATGATCCTTAAGCTTGAAGCACTGCAGCGCCAATGGAAGGGACTGAATGACCGGAAAGCGGTTGAGGAGTTAATGCCTTATTACTCTAGATCTGTTGCAGACAGCTGCAGGGGTAACGGGTGCACTTTGGGTTTTTCGTGTGTTCTTGGGAAATTTAATACACAGCTGTACCTACTCTGTGGAAGCCAGTGTGTATGCATGCACTCGTTAGCAGGTGATGGATAAGGTCACAGCAACACGGGGGGGAAAAAAACGAGATTAACAGTTAAATTCTCTGAGCTGTTTTTTTTACATGGCGAGCCTTGGACTCCTCTCTGTTTGAGCTGTCACTGATCATTTGAAGAGATAGCATTTGTGCTTTCAATGTCACAGGATCAGTAGCAGTATTGCTCTATAGTTAGCTGAAACTCAGTAATGAGTCAAAGCAGGTCAGCCTGTAGTTTTTAAATTAAATTTCCAAGCAGCACATGTGACATTACTCAGTGTTACTATTCTGTGCTTTTTTAAAAAATAAATAAAATGTATTTTGAGAACAAACCCAAACAACCAAACCTGTTTTCTGCACTTTAGTTCCCAAACCTGTCATTTCTCTGCTCTCTATCACAGCTAGTAATCCACTTCACACTGAGCACAAGGATTTGAATGTGTTGTATTTTTTTATCCACAGAAACATCTTTCCCTCCAACCTTGTGTCTGCTGCTTTTCAGTCTGTAAGTATTGGATTTGAATTTTTTGGGTTGTTGTGGGTTTTTCTTTTTAACATAGTCATTCCACTGAATTGTGTAACAGAGCTATGACGATAAGCTGATTATGTGCTAATTAGTCTACTAAACTAGCAATTTCTTGCCTCCTGTACAGTATACGACCTCCTATAAGCTGATGAAAAAGAATGGCACAAACGGAATCGCCAATATCACGGTGGAGAATGTGAGCAGAGTGACTGGCTGGAAAATGAACTATAAATACACTCAAACTACCTGACTGTATTCTTAAACTGAGGGCTGAATAAATGTGTTTTCTTACTCAGTGTTTTGTTTTTAACGTGTGCTTTTCAGGTGCCTTTTGGAACAGACCAGGATGGCATGAATATTCTTGGTCTCGTAGTGTTTGCCATCGTGTTTGGGGTGGCTTTGCGGAAGCTGGGAGAGGAAGGAGAGATCCTGATCAAGTTCTTTAACGCCTTCAACGAGGCCACCATGGTGCTGGTGTCCTGGATCATGTGGTAAGGACACCTGGATGCTTTTTGGGTTGGGGAAGGAATAAAAGAACAGAAAATGTTCACGTGTGAAGAGCAAAATATTCAATTACAGCAAAGTGTTTTTTAAAGAGGACCACGCTGCTGTTTTAAACCTGCTATTTGAATGAATAGAAGCGTCTGCATCCTGCAACTACTGTGCATGTGCAGTTGCATAACATTATGGCTTTATTAAAGGCTTGATTCGCAGTGTCGACAAGATCCCCGTCTCTCCTAACATTAGAGCACTCAACAATATCTTTGCTAGTTATTTTTATGGATGCAGTACACCAAGACAAACTATTTAAAAAGTTTTGCTACATTTCTGGCTGGAGTTGTGTATTTAATGGACAGATACGCGAGGAATATTGTTGTTGTTTTTTTTTTATCTTTAAGTGTGCTCTGTATCAGAAACTTAAACTACATCACTGTCTCGTCTCTTCCCTTGCAGGTATGCCCCAATCGGTATCATGTTCCTTGTAGCTGGGAAGATTGTGGAAATGGAAGATGTTGCAAGCCTGTTTGCCAGTTTGGGAAAATATATAGCCTGCTGCCTCATTGGACATGCTATCCATGGAGCACTTGTGTTGCCAGGCATCTACTTCATCATTACAAGGAAGAACCCTTACACCTTCCTCTGGGGGATATTCACGGCTCTAGCCACAGCCTTTGGAACAAGCTCCAGGTAATAAACGTGACTCTCAGGTTGTTAAATACTGAATGACTTAGATTTCTGTCTTCTAAAGCAACAGTGTATCTCTACATCCTTTCTGCACGCTCACGGCCATCGTTTCTTGCTTCTTAGCTCTGCCACGCTACCTCTCATGATGAAGTGCGTGGAGGAAAAGAACGGCGTATCCAAGCACATCAGCCGCTTCATCCTGCCCATTGGAGCGACGGTCAACATGGACGGTGCGGCTCTCTTTCAGTGCGTGGCCGCAGTTTTCATTGCACAGCTGAACCACGTTTCCCTTAACTTCATCCAAGTCATTACCATCCTGTAAGTCCCAAAGCCACCAAAACACACCTTTAGTTAGACAGTGACATGTAATACTAAATCAATTGTACCACTGGCTTACTTATCAAACAGTTGCCTAATAATAGAGGTGATTTCAGTGGCTTTTATAATCATGACAATAGATTTGTGTCTAACTGCTACTGTCCATGCTTTTTGTACTTTAGTGTTACAGCTACAGCATCCAGCGTTGGAGCAGCGGGAATTCCTGCAGGCGGTGTTCTGACTTTAGCTATTATCCTGGAGGCAATAGGACTCCCCACCAGCGACATCTCTCTTATCCTGGCTGTTGACTGGCTTGTGTGAGTATACAAACTTTGGACGATGTTGACCGTGATGCCCTAGATTTACAATAATGTAGGGCACACAGCTGGCTGTAAATACCCTGACATTAAAATGGCATGCCATCTGTTTTGTCTTCCTTCAGCGATCGTACCTGCACGGTGCTCAATGTGGAGGGTGACGCTTTCGGCGCGGGGATCTTGCAGTTCTTTGTGGACAGAGATGCCAAACGAAACGGAGCAGAGCTGAGCGAGGTCCGGCTGGAGGCCGCCCCCGAGAGCTCGCCGCTCATTAGTAAACGAAGCGATGCTCAGAAATCAGGGTCTGGTGAAAAAGAGTCAAGTATGTAATGTGACTGATGACATTTTCAAGGACTCCTGGCTCAGTTCTGATACTTGTTTGATATTGTGGGGGGAGAAAAAGAAAACTGAGCATCAAGCCCCTCATTTCCGTTGTCTGCTCTGAAGAAAAGAGTATAGAGAGAGACTAGACAATGTCTCTGACTTCAACACTTTTCTGGAGGGGTAGCTGAAAACACACATGGGGCGCATTTAGCGACCTTTTCAAGATTTTTTTTTTTTATTTTTCATTGTGGGTGAGATTGTATTGTACACTAGACTGGCTGCTTTAACTCCTGTGTGTGTGTGTGTGTGTGTGTGTGTGTGTGTGTGTGTGTGTTACTAGAGAGTAAAAAATCTGATTGGTGAGTAAGTTTGTCATGTGACCAGTGCATCCACCCACAAAAGCTGGACCAATGAACTTCAACACGTAATAGGCGGAGCTTAAGTTACATGAATGCACTGGTCTGTCACTAACGTTTTGCCCCATTTCATTTGTATTATTGAACCTGCGTCTTAGTAAATTACCGGCAAACACTCCACGGGACAACGGAGAAAGCCTCTGACTTTATAAGTAGAGGACCTCCATACTGTTCACTGCACCCACTGTGTAATTATTGGAAGTTGTCAACTTTAAACATGTTTTGGCTACTTTCATGCAGAATTCATCCAGTGATGTTTTAAACTGCAAGTACTTCGTATTTGAGTTTAAGTGCATTCTTTATACTCTGCATGGAAGTAGCAGGGTTTTTTAGTCTTTTAGTGTGTTTACGGTTATTATGTGAAATGACCTTCTCACAGTGAGGGGATGAAAAGGCAATAAATCTGTCCTAGAGCCTCAGTTCGTCTTCTGAAACACACCAAATGAAAACACGTCCTCAGTAATCACCCAAAGTTGAATGAAGGCCTCTTTGCTCATGGACCTGCAATATGTAATAAAATGGGCGCATGTGGAGAAAAATGCTGCGATCACCAACACATCCTCAGGTTTTGACTTTGGCTACAAGACTTTCCTCTGCGTGCGCCTTAAAATACTCCAGGACCAAAAGTTAAATAGACTCTGCAACAGAATTCTAGTCACACTCTTTGGTCTGCTTTGCTCTTGTGCAGGTACAAGTGGTTTAACACACACTATGCAACAGTGACTGTTTGATGTTATATGTCATATATGAGCAACTAACTTCCTTACACTACAAGGATGTCTCTATTTTATGAGAATGAGAGGTGTACACACCTAAATAACTTTGGTAAAGGGAGAATCTCATAATCTGTCTTGGCTATCATGGGTGTAAATGTGGAGTAATAGCCGGGTGGCCTCCACCCAACCAAGAATTTCTGGTAGGCATTTGTAAATTTATTTCTTTAAGCTCCAAAGACATTTGTAGTATTTAATTTTGTAAATGCTAGTAATTCCAAACTTTATTTTTCCAGATTCAACTTTTGGCAAGTTGTTGGATTTGGATATTTTTATTTATCAGTCTCTTCTATTTGGTGTGAGCTACAGTTTTAAATATATTTTATGAGATGCTTCTTTAAAAAAGTTTATATCAGTGGGGTAGACTTTAAGGCTCTGGAGAGAAGTTGTTAGATCATCGATACTAAAGAGATACTGTCTGGGGTTGGGGTATGGTGATGTATCCAAGAGAGCAATGCAAGTCCGGCTGGCCGGGAACTGAACCTCTTCCCTAATAAACGCTTGGCTATTGAAGTACCCAGACACTTTTTAAATGGATGAAAGTAATATAGCACAATAGTATATCTTTTGCATCCATATCAATTGTTAATTAACATCTTATATAGACATGAGTTGGGCAAATACTGTTAAATCCAAAACCAGATATTTTTTAAGCCTGCTTTCTTAGCCTTCTCATTACATTAGCTTTACAGAATTTCACATGACAATCATTTAACTGCAACCTTGAGGTCTTAGCATTTCTTATGTCATAAGAAAATTCTTTATTTTTTTTTTCCTGTTCCTTTTGTGGTGCAAGATTACTTCCTGAACTCTTCCATTATGTGGCTTGATCATGGTTTTGTTTGTTTAAAGTGGACTATGGTTGTAAAATAACTTATTGTCTGAATGTACTGTCAGCAACCTTTCAGCAATAAATGGTTTTTTTTTATACATATAAATAAGAGGATGTGGCTTTTTGTGGACAAACCCTGTTTTTAACTCTTACTGCAGAGACTAATCAGAAGCACACAGTAATACAAATCAGAAAAGACACAAAATACTTTGTCTTTATGTTTAGAGACTGTAAAGCAATGCAGCCTCCCACTGATACATAAGCCTGGGCACATTAACCAGGCCATATATGAATACTAGAAGCAAAAAAACAATATAAACACACCTCTAGGGACACAATATGTAGAGCAACAACATGGGAGAGGCTTGATTGTAATGCTAGTTTGCATGACACGTTGGGTTTGTGATGAACACGTGAGCCGTGTTCCTGTAGAGTTGTATTCCTGCCTACACTCCACCCCTTTGGTCGTCACAACAACAGCACTTGGCGTTAATTAGTTGTGTTGCGCCATCTAGTGGTAACAGCTATTTACAAAATACATGAAACTTATTCTTTTATTGTAGAAGTACATGAAATCATTTGACACCCTAGTACATTAGATACAGGAAAAACTACAGGAATCATGTGGCAACCAGGGGAACTGAGTAGAATACTGAATTTCCTTTTCATAATATTTATAAATATGTAATTATTTACTTGAATTCTAAGGCATGGTAGAGCAATCGTCCATAACAGCATGAATAACACAGGTGTGCTTCTCATTTCATTAGATGGAAGTCTGCTCAGCTGCAGTTACCAGCTGGCTCTACCACAAACTAACATTCACTCATAAACTGAGACGTGCAAAACAAGGCAACAGAGTTCAAAAATCATAAAATACCTGTTAGGCTAAAGCCACTTATTTAACACACATACGTCTGTATAATACCTTAAATCCTGCTTAAGATAAAATACAATTTAGTTTTTAAAAAATCGTTTTTTTTTTTCAATTATCTACCTTTTTTTTAAATTTTTTTTTATTACAGCAGTAGTAGTTCAATGTTTCTGTACAACACATACACACCACAGCCTTATGTCAGTACACTAGTGTATGGATTTAAACTTTTCAAGTGTGCCTTTCAAACAAAATGCTACCGCTCAGGCAAATAAATAACGTGTGTTCAACATTAGACTTTACATCCGAACCACAGGAAGAACAATCTAAGCATGCAATACACAGTCTTCTGATACACATGTGGTGAAGGTAACAGTAAATGCAGTCGTTTTGGCACCATATTAAATCTTTTTTTCACACATGACCTCCAGAAAATGTTGAGATGATTAGATGTGGATGTCACACAGACAAGAGGTACTCGACCATTTACGGTCAGATAAGAATGTCGGACATTTGTGCTCTCACGTGAATCTCAGTTTGGTAATGTCTCAAAGCATTCAGGGCTGCAGTGCACGTGTGTAAAAGGCTTTACTTTCCATTATCTTTCACAGACAATTATTTGAGGCAAGATTTTCTTTGTATGTATGTAAACCTAAATGGGTCTGTAGCCCTCCGGTATGACTCATAATTTGCTTCTGTCCAGTCTCTTTTTTGCAGGGTTGGGATACTGGGGGTTCTCAATCGCCCCCTCTCCAAATTTAAGTTCCAAAAAGGCTCTGTGGTTGTTAGGGCCATAGGCAGTGATGCCAGCAAAAGGCATGGGTACCAGTGGCTGCAGGAAGTGTTCTGGGAACTCGACATCTTGTTTATGTTCAGTCCACGTATCTTTGGTCATGACGCCATTACGTGGATAGAACGGCCACAGGTCAACGTGCAGGTGGTTAGCCTCACTGTACTGGACCCTGTAAAAGTCTCCTTCCACCGCACGCTCCCACACATAGCCATTAGCATCCACCAGAGAGCCCGAGTCCAGGTTCTTTAAATGATCGCAGTTGGGTACATCCTCCAGATAGATACCAAGGTCTACATCATAGTCCCATGGGATGATATCTTGATGGCGTACGGCGCCCAACAGAGTACCTCCCTCTAGCCAGTAGCGCACACCTGAGCGCTCCAAGATATTGACGACATACTTGGTGGTTTCCCTGAGTGCTCGCAGACAGCAGGGAGGTGTCCAGCGGTCCAGATAAAGATAGTCTGGAGTGTCATCCTGCACAGTGCCAAAGCAGCGTGGTGTCTCTTTGCTGCAGCCGTACCACTGTTCCCTCCCATCAGGCAGCAGAAGACGCTTCAGACCGAAGCTCCTCATTAACTTCCCCGTGGCCTCCTTTAGTCGAGTGTCAGCCTTCCACTGGTTGTGAGCAGAGCTGAAGAGAGGCCGATGGTTTGCAGAGAAACAGGGGCCTTCCAGGAGTTTGACCTTCCAGCCTCTCAAAGAAGTCTGGATGAAGAGTGAAGAGAAGAGAGGCCTTCCAAGAGGGACAGAGAGGTTAAAAAGATCCTCAGTCCGAATGAGTACGACTGCATCTCCCTGTAAAGCTGTACATACACTCCCACTGCTCCCTGATGCAGCTGTTGAATAGATAGCTGTCCACTCTCTGAGGTTCACCCGCAAGTGGAGACACTGCACAGCAGATCGAGCCAATACGGGTGCAGCTACTAACCTCACAGGCCCTCCACCCTCTCCTTCCAACTCTCTAATTAACCTCTCAATAGCCCTTGGTTGCTCCAGCTCCACTCCATCAGGCACTAGCAGCACAAACTCTGTTTGCACATGAAACTCAGGCCTGTGAGCTTGTGGTGGTTGGTCTGGGCTGGGGGAGAGGATAAGAAGCCGAGCACCCTCCGGAAGCACCAGTGGAGGGTACGGTGATGTGTCAGCTACAGCCAGGAATGGAAGCTCTGGCCTCTGGTGAAGGAAGGAATTAGCCACATCCCCAACATAGTTTTCAAAATGTTCAAATTCCCGAAGTAGAACAGTTACACGTGGGCCTCGACTGTGTCCCTCCACTCCAACCACTCCAGGCTCACCTCCAGCTCCTGCAAGTAACCCTCCGAGACCAGAGGCTGGTAGGGCAGCCCTTCTTGTGCCCCTGCCAAGTTCTTTCCTCTTCTCCATCATTTGCTGCTGGGCTCGGGACACATAATAGAGAATGAGGAGGTTGAGGATGATGGCAATAGTTAACAAGCCCTGACAGAAACTGATCCGCATGGCAACTAATATTTCCTTTGCAGTTTATTTCAGGAGAATAACTTAAGTTTGAATCAAGAAATCCAGTGGCTGGTCTCGGACCCCCATCAGTGTAACAGAGAGTCGCATACAACCTGTAAATGACAGAAAAATGTTGTGCTTTGGTTCCAATACCACAGGCTTACGTATAAGTATAATGTATTGATCTGCATATGAACATCACAATTTGCACACAGGATATTTAATTTAAACAAAGTAGTCAGTGAATGACCCAAGCCATAATCACATTCTTGTGGAACTAGGACATGATTGTTCCATGACAGGTTCTAGTTGCATTAGAAATTAATGAAAATAGGATAGTAGCAACTCACCTTCATCTGAATGTATCGGTTTTATTTCATATAAGACAATCGTTTGTAGGGCCATAATATCATTCAGAAGTTAAAAGAGGCTTTACCAACGTTAAGCCAATTATGCCCGTTATGCTCGCTATATGTGGATTTCATGATGATCTTTTTGAGCTGGTAGCGTAGTAGCTACCGAGGTTGAATCGGCAGCAGCAAACACAGATATTAACTTGAGTTTAGCTCATATTTGTACGGCTGTGGAAGAAATAGTCTCCAATATTTTTTGGAAGAAACTCACACCTAATGATCAAAAGAATATATCAAAAGCGCAAGGCTTAACACAATCCCAAACAAGAAACCCAGCTGCACGACTTTAGCATTAAGCTATCACATTGTTGCCCGCAGCAACAGGACAACTTCCGGTTGAAATCCTTCAGAATAAAGCTATTGTAGGGGGTGTCCAAATCTGGACCAATCTATGAATCTATTTAATGAAAGGCACATATTTTACGCAATAACCGCTTCAGAGTTATCCCAGTTACCTGGCGTCTATACCTAATCTCTTACGTTTTAAAAGAATAGAAAAGCATATTGCTATAATATAAAATATGAGATATAACTGCAAATGTTATTGCAGAGGTTATAAGGATATAAGCAATACAAAAAAATATAAATATAAATATAAAGATGATATGGGGAAAAACTATAATTCACGTTAACATGTTATATATTACAAATGTGTCCCAAAGGCTTTTGTATTGCTGTTCTTGGTTATGGCTGTCTTCGTTTCACAATTTATTTTCCAAAAATCAAAAATCAAAATCAAAGATAAAATCTCGACCGGAAATAGCATTGTTGATCACTGCAGCTAACTTTTTCGTTCCCGAAACCATTCCTGCTCACAAAATGGCAGGAAATTCATTCCCCTAGCGACATGTTTATTGTCTATTATAGAAAACATGGCCCTTTATTTGTCACCCACACTGGGCATTTCACGAGGAGGAAACTGATCTGGGATCCGGGATATACAAAATAAGAGCAGCAAAAAAAAAAAAAAAGGTTAACGTTTATTTTCAGGTGCATTACATTTAATAAACGCTGCCTGGTGTTACTTTATTTTGATGTTAGTTTTAAGACTGCACGTAAGCCGTTTTGTGAAAAGGGATTTGTTACGAAATCAATGGGGCCACGATGTTACACTGCGGTTAGATTGTGTTTTGCGCTGAAGGCTTGGAAGCGGAAGTGTATTATTTTACCAACAGAATAGTAATTTTTCTCTGTGCGTGTGAGAAAGGAAGAAAGGAGGGTAGCTTATAGTGAAGTGGAGCTGGGTTTGGAAAAGGGCACGGGGTACTTTTTTTTATATTTATATTCGTCCATTCTGCCCGTTCCCATCTCATTATCCTGGCGAAAGGTTGAACAGTTAAAATGGAGGCGGACAGAACCGGCGGAGGATCTAACCCGAACTCCGGAGGCGGCGACGGCAGCAGTGGAACGGGGCGCAACCCAAACGGGCCTAAAGCAGGACCGGGCCAGGCGACATCAGCTGGTGGGACCGGGGCAATGGCAGCGGCCGCAGCAGCAGCCGCCGGGGCCGTCCCCGGACCGTTGCAGCAGTCACGGGAGCCGCAGGACGGGGAGTCGGGGATGACGCTTCCTGGGATCCTGCACTTCATCCAGTACGAGTGGGGACGCTTCCAGGCCGAGAAATACCGCTGGGAGGCTGAGAGAGACGAACTCAGGGTAAACGTATTCATCACTAACCCCGCGTTTGTGTAGCTGTAACGCCAAGGAAAGGCCTGGAAGGATGTCACCGGAGCTCCTCCGGTGTTGCTTCGCGGATGTACACATGCCCTGCTATCGGTCAGTTAGAGGATGACAAAATGCTAATAGGGCTAGCATTACAGTTGACCAGGATGCGTTATTACTATACAGTAGATGACAATGTGGGAGCTGTTTGACCTCCAGTTGGAAGAAGAAACAGCCACCAGCACTCTTTTAAACATAAAATATTTTTTGTGTCAATAATAATAATAATAATAATAACAAATATATATATATATATATGTATATATATATATATATATATATATATATATATATATATATATATATATATATGTATATATATATATATATATATATATATATGTATGTATATATATATATATATATATATATATATATATATATATATATATATGTATGTATATATATATATATATATATATATATATATATATATATATATATATATATATGCCTTAGAAGCCTTCTGGGCTTCTAAGTCGATACAGTCAATACAGATACACACCACAAGATTAGATAATAGACTTTTATGTCTGCCCGGAATAGCAAGCAGGCTGTGGTGCAAATAAAGAGGTAGGCAAACAGTTTAGGTGTGGCTACCTTGTCTTTCCATATTATTTCGTGCAGGTACACATGGAACTCACGCTTGGGTCACACGTTATTTTAAGATTTCTGGCATTTTACTAGGATGTGCAAATACACGTTAGTTTGTAAGGAGACACTTATCTGATTCTTTTGTACCCCACACAGACAACTCAAGTGATCTGTGAGTCTGTTGTTGTGGTTAAAAAATGATAACAGTGTTAACCAGCTTTGATTTCCCTTAGCAGTTGCTGCATTCAAAATAATAAATGTGTAAGCATTCCTAAACTGCCCTTACTTAAGACAAGTCTCCCTAAAAACAGTAATTTGATGGCTGTGATATGTATTTATAAAATAATTTGCACAATTGATCAGTTTGACCTTTGAACTTAGGCGCACAACACAGAGATGAAGTTCATGAAGGGATAATGCTTTGTGATCTGTAGTACCAATGCCTCCATACCCATGGCACACACACAAATCAGCATTTTGAGCTAGGACCAGTTACACACACACACACACACACACACACACACACTCAGTCAGTCAGTTGTGTGGTGTATCTGTGTCTATGTATGGACTAAAGTTGTATTTTCATTAGCAATGATTAATACATGAGTATTGATGAATAACAAGTGTTAGGATGAAAATTTGTAGTAGTCTATCTGCAGCCAAACTTGTGCTTGTACTTGTGTTTGTATATATTATCTTTACTATGAATAGTGTGTGATTAGTGTAGATTGACCTTAAAAACAATGCATCTGCCTATAGGCTAGAGAAGTTGACTTTCATTCTTAAAGGTAAATGGTTTAAAGCTGTAAAATACCCGCCCTCCAAGAAAACGAATGTGAGCTTGTGACTCGGTGCCATAGGAAACCCCATGAGCAATACCTGTCACAGTTATTCAGATGCCAACAGCAAAAGACAGACGTTGTACTATTCACCTCAGCTGTATGCATAAAATTAAAAGGCAGAGAGCATTACTGGACAGATTTTTCCAGGATTAAGAAAGGTTAGGAAAACATACAAACATATTTTACCTCTGCATTTGGACAGTTCATCTTTTGTGGTTATCCCTCAAGTAACTACAGTTCTTTTTTGTAATAAGAATGAACTCTGGAGTTCATGAGTTCGACAAAACCACAGAACCCCCCCCCCCAAAAAAAAAAAAAAAAACATATCATTTCCCACTCCTCTGTCACTGTGCTTCTCACATTGCCCCTAACTCAAACATACATAGTTATAAATAGTGGCTTGATAAAATATGAATGAACAATAACAAATGGGCAGTGCTTGCTGCTTTTATAAAAACGAGGGAAGAGCAGGGAATAGAAAGCAGAAACAGCCAATTGCTGTGTCCGACATGCCATTAAGTGCTTGTTATGGAACTTTGTATGTGCACATTGGCTGCACATGGTCTGGCTTCACGGGTACAATTAGCACCACGCTTGTGCTGAGAGAAAGAGAAGATAACTGGAGTGCCACGCTGAAAAACTGACCTAGCTTACAGTTTAACACCCACGGGCCAAAGGCCTCTGGCTTTTGTTGCCAACATGCTCTCCTCTCACTGAGCCAGTTAGTGTGCCCCCTGGTCATAACCTGCACAGTTAACATGCTGTAAATGTTTCCATAGTGTAGTTTGCTCACATGTTGTCTGCACATGGTATTTTCCACACTTTAATTTCAAAGGCTTTACTGAGTCACATGCAAAATTAACTCACAATCATTTGAGATCTGTGTGACTTTGTGTGCAACAGAGGAGATCTCTTCATGTGTGTCTTAGCATGTCTCTGCAAGATCACGACACGTGCGCCGCTAATGTGTTGGTGTGTAAAGCCACCTGTGGCGCTGTGTCTTCACTGACAGGTGGCTGTGGCTTTTGCCTGTCTATAATTCAATTACTTAAGAATCTGCTCTGTGAAAACACACACAGTAGCAGTCTTGTTTCTAACTAGGCATTGTTTTTGCATGAGAAGAATCCTAATTAAATCTACAGGGTATTCCTCAGATAGTCATTTATTCTACAGAGAAAAGGGATGACCTCAACCTGTTCCTCTTTAAAGTGTTCTCATTTTCAGCCATTTCATTTTATTAAGGATGTTAGTAGACATGTAGAATAGATTACTGGTGACCCAAATTACATCACATCCTGTTTGGTGTGAGTCTTGCAGTCCCTGGGTACGTATCTCTAATTAATAGCTCTGTGTACTCAGCCGTGACACACATATGATGTCCATGTGTATTGTGTTGTTTCACAGCACTGCTCTTGCATTTGCAGTCTTCAACATGCAGCGTTCATCCTTTATTTTCCTTATTTAAAAATTTCCATTCCCTTTCTCTTAAAAAAAAAAAATTATATACTGTTTGTCAGTCAAGCATGTTGTAACCTTAGTCATAAAATCCCACTAATTGGGATGTCATTATCTATCTATCTAGCTACCACTCTTGGACTGCACACACAGTGTCACTAGCACACTCCAAGCACACTGTCCCAGAAAAGATTTTTTGCTCTACTTGTTTGCTCATGGATTCTCTCACGGGGTGCGAAGGGATAAAAAGATGGAGAATAGCCAGTGGAGGAGGAAAGCTGCCCTTGACCCTATTCTGCAGCTAGTAGAGAAGGACTGACAGAATAGGCTAAATGTGGATGCGCTCCATGCAACAGCAAACTGTGGAAAGGTCAGCGGCAGCGGGCCTCATGAAGGAAAACCCACCCACAGGAAGGCTAGATCAGATGGCGCGACAGGTTTGCTTGCCCCGTAGGCCCTTTGTACTTTAGCCTTTGTTAGTTTACCAACATATTATGAAGAAAGTAACCACAGTGTCATTGTTAGCTGGGCTATGATAAATGACACCCTAGTGGTTTTATTACTCTTTGACCTGTTTATCAGATGGAAGCAGATAGTTCTTTTGCTTTTGATATTAAAAGCAGTGATAGGTTTCTATCTGCTGCTCCACATCTGTTGTGATTGTCTCAACAGCTTCTGTTCTGACGTTAAGTGACAGTCTTGCAATAAGAGCACCTTGACTAGTGGATGAATGGACGGCCTTGTCTTAAAGCTCCTGGCCTGGATCCCTCACATGAGTGAAAACAAGAATTTGAAGCAGGCAAAGGGCAGAATGACAGAGACAAATGAAAGTGAAAAACAGTGCGGTTATTACATCCCCTTGTGTAATTACACAGTCTGCTGTAGCAGTCCCATGGTACAGCTTTTTTTTTCTTGTTCGTGTAGAAATTTTTAGTTTTAGGACCCTATTTTACTCACAAAGTCAGACATAGAAAGCAGCATTTGTTCTATTTTTAAAGTGAAACCGTAGAAAGGAAGAGCTGTTGGTAAGTCCTGCATAAACACTTCCATATAACAATAAACCCTTTGAACCTGTGTTTTGGTTACCTTTATGTATCAGAGAAAGGTTGCTCTTGCATTGTACTTGGGGTGTGTGTGCACAAATGCAGCCTTGTCTCCAACTTCGCCAACAAGACAGTGTCAAGGCTTTGAGGCATGAACCTGTCCTTCTAGGAGCACAGGGCGAGACTGGTACACAGGGGTGTGATGGTTATCCGTGTCCAAAGGCAAGCTGTAGCTTGTCTGTGTGTGAGTAAGAGTAGAAACGTGTGTCTTTGCCCCACGAGGGTGAAGTAAACACATTGATTTAATGCCTTATTCTTTTACACAACTGATCAAATTTACGCCATTAAAAGAGTTAAGTCATTATTCAAGAAGAGATTTACTGTTACTGTGTCTGTCTACAGGAGGCTGCTGCTGATTTAAGCACTTTTGTTCACTGAAGTACAAGTCTGGCTTATAATTAAGTTCACAAAAAGCACCTTTCTGCATCTGGTGTTATCTACATAACTTTTAGTCACAGTCTTTTAGTAAGCTTTTAAGCAGGACTTGTGTCAAGGCTGTCAGTACACTAAAAAATCTGTCTGAACAACTTGTTTACATACACAAAACCTCCCTGAAAATTCCTCAAATACTGACCTCTACTTAAATCATAGTACACAGAACTGCTGATGTAAAACAATTATAGCATTTAGATTTGAAGTAGGTTTTTTTCCAAGCTCGGACTGCATTCCATCTGTGCTCAGCCATTTATAGTACACAGTATACAGTGTACATGCTGTGCCCACACCATGACATCGCCCAGCTTTGCCTATGTGGTAGTTTAGTAAGTTTATGCACATTCACATCTGATTATGTCGCTCTAAAACAAGTGTTTTTGCTTGCATGTAATGTGCAAAATACATCTTCTGCATCGTCTATTACAGAACCCAACTGCACAATTACTGCATGCATGTGTGGGAATGCAAGCCACAGAAATAGAGCAAATGAGTGAGACTGTGTCTTATGGATGGCTAAGCTAAACTGGTTTTCATTTCATCTCAGTTAATGGCTTAGATGTTATTTCAGTTAATTCATTAGTTATTCTACTTGTGAAAAGACTTTAGATAATGTACATGTACTGACCTGCTCCTCTTAGTTTAGGCCAAGAATAACCCCACAAAATCTCTGTTTTTCATGCCCCTATTAGCCCATGTCTACAGTGTTAATGTACTAGCTTTGAGAGTTCTCTCCAAAACTCTCAGATAAGCATATAAATTCACGTTGCATTAATCAGGATTACTCAGCAGCAGTAGCAGCAGTAGGAAGGTTTGCTTGGCAGATTATCCTGTGTTCCACTAGCCCTCCTAGCTGGTTACATGACTGTGTGTGTATGTGTGTCTGTGTGTGTGTGTGTGTGTCTGGGTATATATGTGCGCTTTTTCTCAGAGATTGACTACCCTTCCGAGCAGACCAAGTGTCTGCCCCGTGAGACGGCGTTTTTAGATTGTTCTAGTTTTATAGAATTGCGTATGTGTGTGGGAGCAGACTCGTGGACACAGACAGGGGCATGCAGAGGAGAAATGGGCTGTAAAACAAGCTGTATTAATGCTTCAGCACCACTTGGCACAGAGAGAGAAAATGCCTGTTGTGCTTGCAGTCACCATCCTGGGAGTAGAGACAGGGTTAGGGCTTTTTAACCTACTTCTGACAGGGATCACTGTTTAGTTAGTTAGTTTGTTAGTTGTTTGTTTGTATTGTTTCTCCTCACTTGGGCATTTTTTTTCTCCTTCTAAAAGCAGGCAGGATATTTGTTGCCTGATGTTAAATGGACAAAAGTTGCATACTGTGAGCAGGCACAGCCGGGTTGAAACCTGCATTAGCAATCTTTGTCATTAAGTCTGGCAAATATTTCACATTTTTGTCAATTCTTGCATTATGATGGCTTACTCAAGGGAAACCCTGTCTCGGTGTAGTGCTTGGAAGCCGTGTCATCACTCTGTAGTCTCTTATTACCTTTCTATCTCTCAGAACTCACTGGGGAAAAGTCAGAACAGGCAGAACATTTCTTTCCTCAAGGTAAGAATTTTATCAGCAGTGAGGAAGGAAATGGACAGGAAATGAGAGAGGAAACACAGCAAAGGATGGGTCTTGAAAGAGGGTGTTTGAATTTGGCTGCTCCATGTCTTGTTTTTCCTCCTTTGCAGATGCGCAGTGAGGCCTCGGTTAGGAAAGTTAAAATAAGAGCCCTATTCCACAACCCTCTACTTATTGCTCTTGGCTTTCAGAAGTCTTTTTTTCTTTTCTTTTTTTTGCACAGCTAGTCACATCAAACCTTTTTGTTCAGTCTCTCATTGCGATGTTTTGTTGATGTTGAATGATTTACTTTTCACCCCAAACCGAGACGGTGCATGCATTTTGTAACTAATTCTTTTCCAGGTCCCAATTTATCTTACTTTTGTTTATGCTTATATGGACAGATGTGGTGTGCGCGTTCCTCACCATGCTGTGTATATGTGTGTTTCAGGCTCAGGTTGCGTTTCTTCAGGGTGAGAGGAAAGGGCAGGAGAATATGAAACAGGACCTGGTGAGGCGAATCAAAATGCTGGAGTACGCCCTCAAACAAGAGAGGTAAAACGAATGCCTGGAAAGCCCCCCCTTTCTGTCCTAGTCTCCTTATGTCTGTTACTCTTTCAGTCTGTCCTGGGAGTTTGCATGCTCCAGGCATAATGATTCTTCTAGTGAAAGATGTATTTGTGGAAGCTCAAAACGTTGCCCTCAAGTGTTCCTTTGTTGCATTACAGGGCTAAGCACCAAAAGCTGAAGACAGGAAATGACCAGAGTCCTGGGGACAAGAAACCAGAGACAGAGGCAGATCAACGTATGTTTGACCAAGTCCTTATGTGCTCTGTAACTTGGACCCATTATGTTGTCTGCTTCTGTTACATTTAGATTCCTGTTTAGCGTTGAGCGCAGTTCGAAGTTTCTGCTTCTCTCTTTTTCTTCTTTTCTTCTCATGCCCTGCTGTTGCATCACTATTGAACAATCTATTTTCTGTAGTTCCCAATGGGCCGGCTGAGTCAGATTCAGAGCCAGCCAATCAGATGTCCTGGAAGGAGGGACGTCAGCTACTACGCAAGTAAGGCTTCATCATCATCCGTTCCTTTTTATCTCAGTGCCATATTAATGTGTTCCATCACAACTTCATCGTAGACATTACAATTCTGATCTAGGCTTAAATGATTCATTTATATGACCATGTGTGTATGTGGATGTAGATATCTCGAGGAAGTGGGTTATTCAGACACCATTCTGGACATGCGTTCTAAGCGCGTGCGCTCCCTTCTTGGGCGGAGCAGCCCTGAAGCTAACGGGCCCCCACCCAGTGAAAGCTGTCCTGAGCCTGAGCCACGAGCAGGTGGAGAGTCCTTGTTGGTCAGACAAATAGAGGAACAGATAAAAAGGTGAGACAGTGGAAACACACGCCCCTCTTTGATCTTACACCACAGAAGAGCTCCAATGTGAACATTGATGACAGAGTAAACATTTGTTTTTTGCAGCACAAAAGCCTTTTTCTTTTCTTCTTCTTCTTCTTCTCCTTTTTTTAAATAGATGTACTTGATGTAAAGCTACTCCTTAAAAACTGAACTTTTCACTGCTGCTTGTGAAAGGCTGCAACTTGTAAAAATTTGTCTTTCACAGAAAGCATTTACTTGCAGTCTCGTGCCAAACTTTACAGACAAGTGCGATTTTTACATCACTTCATAATCAAACTAGTTCACTAACATGGCAGACTTGCATATGAAGCCATCCCTTAACCTTCCGACAAACACTTCTTACATTAAGTGTATCTGCATTTGACCTCATATATCAGGATTTGACCTGTCTGACTATTTTCCAGTATGGTAGTAGTTCATGGTATCCTTTTATAAACAGTGGACAATATCCAAATTATAAATCCATTTGTGTCTTAAAAATTAATTAAGCGATGGGTTGTTGTATGAGATAACTGTCACTGTATCATGAGACTGCTTAGTGAACAAGATTCGTGTGGAATCTTTCTGCACAAGCAGAAATGTGAAGACGGTGAAACAAAAGCACAGTTTAAACTCCGAAACTGGCAAAATAACACATGACAGAAGAGGTCTAAAAGTGAGGGGATTCCTCATCATGCAAGTCAGGATTTTTAATGAGCACTGGAGGTAAAATTAAGATAGATGTCACTGAAGTGTGCAGAGAGGCTCAGAAGTAAATTTTATAGCTAAATGTGGCATGTTTCATTTTTAATTCATGATAAATAGGGAGTTAAAAGGTCTGGGGTTGATTCTAAGTATTAAATTTGCATTTGATAGCTATTCATGGGACTCTCAACCTTCACTTTGAGTTAAGGAGGCCACCATTCAGCTGAAAATAAACCATACCAAATAGCAGAGATTTTAGCACTAACCAAATTAACAAACTGGTACATTCTTAAGAAAGAATGCAGCATAAAATAGCCCACTGAAAACAACTAAAGTGGGTGATTGCAGAAATATTTCCAGCCAAGTCTGTGGAGAAGGTAGTTTTCAAATCTAGAAACACCACAAAAGGGTTTACCACAAGATGCAAAGCAGTGGGAACACACAAGCACAAAAGAGCAGGCTTTGAACAGAGAAAACCAACAGAAGGAAACAACAGATCAAACGGTCTTCCGTTGAAATACTCTGATGGTGTTGTCCAGAGGCTACTGTGCTACCCATAATTCACAGGTAGCTCACAGCTGTTACAACTATGGGTTTTGAAATAATTTAAAAACAGTAAAACAATGTAAACAATAAATATATAAATAAGCAGTCCTTCTGTTGATCTTTGAGTGAAACATGCAGTCAAGATACTCAGCTGTGCATCTCTTTGTAGGAATGCGGGCAAAGAAAGCTCTAAGGAACGTGTGGGGGGTTCAGTGCTGGATAAGATCCCCTTCCTTCATGGCTGTGAGGACGATGACGAAGACGACAGTGACGAGGAAGATGAATTCCAAGGCATGGCCACCGATTGCATCGATGGCCCGCGCAAGAACAAAAAGTCTCGCGTGAAGGTACGGCAGGCTAAATAAAGAATGACCAAGAAATGTTTTCACAAAAAAATGAATAAATAAACAACAACCTTGCTTTCTGCTGTGTTCTCAGATGGGTTCGGAACCTATGACCACAGATATGGACCCTGAAGACGAAGAGGACGAGGATGACTCGGAAGACGCCCTCAATGAGTTTGACTTCCTGGGCTCAGGGGAGGATGGGGAGGGGGCGGGAGAGGCCCGGATCTCAGGGGATGGACGGGAGTTAGGTACGCTGTTGCCTTAGCAACATCATGAGCACAAGCACTGCCAGGATCACTGCCATAAATGTATCTGTCTTTATTGCCCCTATCCTTGCTCACCTTTTTTTTCCTTTACTTCTCATTGTGTCTTGACATCTCTTCTTGTCAATAAAACCAACCTCTTTTCCCAACCACCTGTCTCTCTGTCCTGTTTCACAAGCTGTCGGTCTGTGACTCCTCAGAGCTGTGTAGCTGTCATCTTTGTCTCTAGATGTACTTTCTGTGGTCCAGGGCCATTTCAGAGGTTACCACGCATGCTGCCTTTTTTTTTTATGTGTTCACATTTCATATTTAGAATCATATTTGCACTGTAGATGTGCTTTTGTAAATAAAATTGTACAAGTTTATGTTGTCATTACACGTAAAGAATGAAGTTTGCCTTTTAGCTTCTTTCTGCCTTTGTCTCTTATCTGTCCAACTGCTGACCTCCCCGGCCTTCCTCGACCTCTCCGCATGACGGTATTGTGTCTCTCTCCTCTTGCTGGGTTCAGAAAACCGCAGGAACAAGTTACAAGGAATGATGTCAGATTTCCCCCCTAAACCTACCCCGCCCCCTTCTGTATCCGGACAGGCTCGCTCCGGGGAAGGTAAGACTTCCCTACAAAATATGCCAATAAAAACATCAATTATTCTCTGCCGAGCATTGCGTTTTTAGTCTTCCCCCGTGCAGTTGTAGCTTAGTTGCTGAATCTCAAATTTAGATGTTTGCGTAGGGGTATGCTTGCAAGGTTTCTCCTGCAACTATAAATATTTCCTGTGGTACACAGTGTGGGAGTAGGGAAGTGGAATAAATGACACTGTTCTACAACTATCTAGGACTTATCACGATATTTCAAAGTGATCTCACCATCCTTTTCTAGATCCCTGACATTTGTCAAGATGAAATCATATCTCTTGTGCTTTTCCATTTACAACCTCCAGGTGGTGCCCTGGGTTTCTCCTCTGATGTCTTCATCATGGATGCTGTTGGCGGAGGTGACATGAACCTGGGAGAGCTGGCTGATCTCACTGTTGCCAATGACAATGATCTTTCCATGGATGTAATTGCATATTTTGTTCTGATCAATACAAACTATGCAATACAAGCTACATATGTACAATGAAAACATTTGAATGTTCCCTCTTTTCAAACATGTGTCCCGTCAGTTGCAGGATAACAGAGAAGAGTTTAAAAAGACATGGAACCCCCGATTCACACTACGCAGCCACTTTGACGCCATCCGCGCTTTGACCTTTCACCCGAGCCAAGCAGTGCTGCTCACAGCCTCTGAGGATGGCACACTAAAACTCTGGAACCTCAACAAGGCAATGCACTCTAAAAAGTAAGAACCCTACTGGTGACGATGTTTTTAAATGAAGACGTGTTATTCTCTGCCACACAAATATAAACTCCAGATCTCATTTTAACGGTGTCTCTCCACAGGAATGCGGCTTTGGACGTTGAACCCATCTATACATTTAGAGCACACAGGTGAGTTCAGCCTGAGAACAATAAAAATGCTGCAATTTTTTTTCTAAAAATGAATGATTAATGCAATCATTTTCAAATTAAATGCTGTGAATACAAAAAAAAAAGGGATGAACACGAGGTTTTTGTTTTTTGTTTTCTTGGGGGGAAAGGGTGATGTCATTTATACCTGCTTCTCTTTTGGTCTTGCTCTAGTGGAGCTGTTCTTTCACTGACGATGGGTGAAGATGGAGAGTCCTGCTACAGTGGAGGTCTAGATGGATCCATCAGGTGTTGGAAGATGCCGGACCTGAATGTAGATCCCTATGATAACTATGGTGAGTCATTCTTAACTGCTAATTATATAGCAGAATCACAAAGTTTAGTTTTTCTTTTTTTTAAATTACGTGATTCTTTATCCAGATCCTGGTATTGAAAGCAGTGTACTAGCAGGCCACGAGGACAGCGTGTGGGGTCTGACTTACTCTGCAGTTCACCATCGTCTTGCCTCATGTTCAGCAGATGGCACCATTCGTATCTGGGATCCTCAGAACTCATCCCCCTGCATGTCTGTCTTCAATAAGGAGAGAGGTAGACATTTGTCTTGACTTTGTGGGTTTGCTTTGGCGCTTTTTCTATTCAGATCCCACATCCTCATCACGTTCCATTGTTTGTTTGGTTTTTTGTGTGTGTGTGTATTTCATTTATTTATTTATTTATTTTTCCTAGAGCACGGAACACCCACCTCAGTGGCGTTTGTAGCCACTGATCCCAACCAGGTGGTGGTGTCATTTGATGGCGGTGAGACCCTCCTGTATGACCTCAACACAGAGCAGAGTGTCACTATGCTAGATACACAGACCAAAGATGGTATGTTCTGGACACAGTCTCCAACATAATGTGCAACACTTTTTTTTTTTTTTGTTGTTGCCACAAATAATAATTTGGTGAAAAATCATTAAATTCTTCTATTAGACTGAATGTGATGTCTTCCTTTGCAGGCAGGGAACTGATCAACCGTGTCGTCAGTCACCCTTCTGAGCCCATCTCCATCACTGCACACGAGAACCGCACCATCCGCTTCCTAGACAACAAGACAGGTATGTGCAGGAGGTGTACTGATGATTACTGAAATGTGTTTTCTCACATGCATCTGAATAAAAAATTTTTGTGCAGGTAAAGTTGTCCACTCGATGGTTGCGCACTTGGATGCGGTCACCTGTCTTACTACAGACCCTAAAGGCACTTACCTCATCTCTGGCAGTGAGTACTCGGCTTTACTGTGTGCTTACTTAGCTAAGTATCCTAGGCTTAATTTTTAAAATGCTCCTCTGTACACCGAGAAACATCTGTTTAATATCACTTGCAATCTGTATACAAGTAGCTTTTTAAATCACAAATTAATTGATAGTAATAGCAAATTTTAAACAAGGAAATTAAATGAGTTTTTTGTTTAGTTCTTTTGAAGAAATAGGAGATTATTTATGGCTTATGAGCAAAAAGTACCTTAAGAAATCCTGTAAAATCTGTAGTAACCGCAAAATATAACATATCACACTGTAGAGGCGTGTGTTAAATCTAGGTTGTAAAAGGATTCCTTTACATTGTTCTCCGCAGTCATCCCTGCCCCTCGTAACACTGCTGTCTTTGCTTCCTCCCACTCCTCACCTCTTACAGGCCACGACTGCTCGGTGCGCTTATGGATGCTGGACAACAGGACGTGCGTGCAGGAGATCACTGCCCACAGGAAGAAGCATGATGAGGCCATTCATGACGTGGCCTTCCACTCTTCCCAGCCCTTCATTGCCAGCGCCGGCGCAGATGCACTTGCCAAAATCTTTGTCTGACATCACTGTCGTCGTTCTGGTGAGATGGAGGGTGCCAGGAAAGAAGCAGTATGGGGCGAACAGGGAGCGGGTTTTTTAGGAGTTTTTTTGTGAGGAGCCATAAATAGTGAAAAACAGATGGCAATGTCCTCTTGTTATTTACTAACAAGAAAACATCCCTTTATATATTGTTGGATTTTTAAAATCCCTTTAAATACCAAATTGTGCTTCTGTTGTCCCCTTTTTTTATTGGTGTTTCGAGTAGTTCTGAAAAGCTGCTTTCTTTCCCTCCCTTTCTACTTTTAGAGTCCTACATCAATAACTGGGCCAAAAAAGACTGAAGACTACAGTGGATACATTTCACCTGCTCATACATACACACACACAATTAGTCCTGCACCCCACTGGCTGGGTCATCGCCACAGGACGTCAACCATCAACTTCCTCCCCCTCCGCTCCGAAAACTCCTCACAGTTCTCTAATGCCTCAGTGACTTCTTGTAATACTAATCACATCTTGTAATGCTTTTTTATAACTTTCAAACTCTGGCTGCTCTGTTTTCAAGTAATCATATTTGGAGTAACACTTTTCTACACTACAATATTCTGTTCTTTTTTTTCCTTTCCTTTTCACAAAGTACTATGTGTGTACGCTTGTGCGCTTCAAGTGCTTGCACAATGCTTGCATTTCACTGAGAGCCGAGGGGGAAACACTTGATTTTAAATTGTTTATTTTTTTTTTTAACAGTTGAAACATTGCTTGTGGCTAACACACATACGTAGGCTTGACTTAAAGGAATAACAGTTCTCGGCATTGACGGAAAACACCTGACCTAACCTCTGCATTGGGAATCAATGTGTTGCATTCCAAAGACTCGGTGAGGAGGATGTGTGTGTGGTGTTGGAGGATGTTTGAGTTAGTCGTGTGTGCTGTGAGGAGGCACTAGAAAGCTGAATAGTGTTGATTGAACAACCTAGTTTCATTGTATGTCTGATTGCTATAGCGTCCCCATGATTCTGCCTCTACGTATGTGTGTGTGTGTGTGTGTGCGTGAGATTAGATGTCACTTAGATAACTCTCACAAACTTATTTCTACAGATGTACAGTACGTATAGAGTCTCTCACACCGCATGAACCAGCTTAGGATGGATATGACTGAGCATAGTTAAAGTCTGTAGACTAGAGAGGTGCGAGGCTGGTCTGGTGCTTTTTACTGTACAGAGGAGTGTATGTGAGTGTGTGTGTATGTTTGTATATGCACTAGTTCAACCACGGTGCTATGAAAGACTTCATCAGTCTTGAGTCAGAATCAGGGACATGTTTTGTGAGTGTTTCTCTCTCACTGGTCCACACGTGTACGTTCAGTAAAATCATCATTCGTGTGACATTTCGCTGTTGGATCATTTCATTAATTGTGGTCAAATTTCAGAATTGGCAGTCCATCCTAGTTATGTTTTTCATTAGAGGGATGTGCATATGGTCGGCTTTGAGTGTCTCCGGCTCGAGCAGTGCATCGAGCTGGTAATTATTTTACAGTGGAGGAGCTCGGATGAGAGATTGTCTCTTTGAAGTCGGTGCCAGTTTTTTTTTGCAGGCTGCTCGCGTCTCGTGATTGTTTTTATTTATTCGGGCTTTCACAAAAGGCTGACATCACCTTTACTCGAGTGATGAGGTGAGGATTTCTTCTTCTTGAATGATGAACACAGGGAGCACATTAGCCGCAGAACTAATCTAGTGAAGCGTGTGTCCTCTTCCTGAAGAGGGATGCTGGACGGGTTTAAAAAAATAAACAAATACTCCATTTTAAATTCAGCCATACAAAAAAAGTGTTGATTTAAGACGTCTGACTCAGTTTAGGAGGTAAACTGTCAACTTTTGGCTCAGCTGGAAGCATCATTATTTTGAGACCCATGTTTGTTGATGTCCTGCATTTGTGCTGTTGACTACAGGACAGTTTGTTTGCTTTAAGTTGCCTCTTCACAGCTGACCTCGTCCCAGATTATTTTTTCATTACCTTTAGAAAACCTCTAAAATCTGCACTCGGTTAGGCGTCAGCTCTTCAAGATTACACACTGTGTGTCACACTGGTGGTCAGATGACAGCTTAACTCTTTACCCCTTGAAAGCCTACTAGAGGTAACCCTTGAAGCGCTTTCCTGACTGAGCGGCCTGCTTATAGAACAAAATGACTGAGTTTGCATCAGAAGTTTATGAGGGTGGTCTCTGCCTATTCAGCTACCCTTGGAAAAACCCAGAACTATTCTAAAGGTCATCAAACCACACCTGCATCCATATGTACTGAGGCGGCAAAGCTTCTTATTAAGAATACAGGGGAGGTCATCAGATGTTGTCTTTATGGGGGAAAGAGTTAAAGTTGGCTGGAGCTAAACACTTTTAATCACTGGTGACACTAGCATTCATAGTTCATTTATATATATATGTAGTGAGAGATTTTTTTTTCTCTCCAAACAGAGTGGAAGACTGTTGTGTGAAATTAGACAAGATGTCACACTGCTGTTCCTTTGACACAAGTCTGTCAAAGACAACAACACGGGGCAACTACATTATTATACTGCTGCTGGGCATGACGTCCTATTATCACGTATTAACTATTTGACCCCTTGTTGCACTATATCTAAAAGTGAATGCTTTACATTACAAGAGGATAGACAGGGTGCAGAAACGATGTATTCGATCTGAAGCGAATACTACAAACGTGGAACTGTTGCCGTTCACGGTTATATGACAGCGGGCGTTACTGACACTTTCTTCTCGCTCTGAGCTACTATGTCCCCTGTCTGAGAATGACGACAAATCAGTGTGACTCATCAATAAGAGGAAAACAAGAGGAACTCGAAGCAGAGGTTGTAAATGATGGTTAGAGTTGCCATTATGTGCTGTAAATGTCCATCATTTCTTTGTTTTCTTTCATTTTTTTCTCTCTCCTTTGGTTATGAATATGATTATTAAGATGTAAGAATACTGTAGTATCATAAGTGAATCATTCTTCCTTGCTAGGCATAGAACTTGCTTGTGATTGATAATGGCAATGTAAAACTTGTAAAAAAGCAAAACGATTAAAAAACACGAAAAACAGACGAAAAGAAGATTTAAAAAAAACAAAATCTGTTACCAGTCGGAGGCCAAGGTAAAGAACTCTCATTTCTTTGTGTTTTTTATTTTTTTATTAGCAATTTATCACTGTGTGATATTTTGTACATCATATTAAGCTGTATTCAAACAATTTCCTCCAACTACAAGGGATAAGAGACCTGCTTTTTATTAATTTTGTTTTATTATATATTTTTGAACTGCATTTTAGCTTGTATCAAATGACTTTTCTCTTTTTGTTTACGGGTCCCCTGTTGTATGTCATTAAGGAAGAAAAGACAAAAAAATGAAAATTTTGTACAGTGAATTGAGAGTTGAGTTTTTTCTTGTCTGTCTGTCTTTCTTTCTACTAAAGGATGCTGTACTTGGAAATACATGAAGATACATGAAGGTGTGATCACTTACACTGTAATCCTTACTTATGATGATCCGGTATAGGAGTAGGGTGATGAATTACTAGGAATTTATTTTCCAGCTTTCACACAGTAAAGTTAAAGATTGGTCTGAAGATTTACATCAGAGACTTTCCTGACTTTCAGGCCTTATGTATACAAACTCCACATGTCCTATAACATGGCTTGATGTCGTCTGTCATGGACTCTCTGTCTGGTAAATTTCATGACAGTCTTTTGATGTCAAACTCTGCATACATTGTTCATACAGTGTAACCTCATAATGACTTAACTATTCTTGAAACTAGTGTATAAAAGAAGTTAGGTTTTAGTCGTCAAATCTTGCAGTTACAAATGCACTAATTTTCACTGAGTGAGTGTGTTCATTATTACATGTTCAACTGCATAGTAACACAAATAGCTAAGCAGCCAATCACGTGGCAGCAATTTACAGCATTTAGGTATACAAACATGGTGAAGATGGCCTCGTGTCAGCAGAAGGGGGGAATAAAAGGGCTTTGAGTGACTTTGAACATTAAGTATTTCACAGATCACTGATCTGCTGGGACTTTCCAACATAACCACACAACAGGATATACACACTCACCACTTCATTAGATGCACCTCGCTAGCGCTGGGTTGGACCCCAGAACGACCTTAATTCATCATGACACAGATTCAACAAGGTGCTGGAAGTATTCCTCAGATATTTTGGTTCATATTGACATGATAGCAAAACACAGTTGCTGCACATCCATGATGTGGCTAGCAACAATACTCAGCTAGACTGTGGTGTTTAAAAGAATAATCATTTGATACTAAGGGGCCCAAGGTGTGCCAAGAAAATGTCCTCCACACAAGGCAGGATGGACCCAAGCTTTCATATTGTTCTCACTAAATCCTGACCCTACTATTTGAATGTTCTTTTGTCCAGTTTTAGTGAACCCCTGCACGTTGTAGGCTCAGTTGTCAGCTGACAGCAGCGATACCCAGTGTGCTGCTCTGCTGCTGTAGCCCATCTTCTTCAAGTTATGATCGCGTTTAGCATTCAGAGATGCTCTTCTGGTTGTTACAAGTGATTATTTGTGTCACTGCCTTCCTATCAGCTTGAAGCAGCCTGGCCATTGTCCTTTGACCTCTGGCAAAAGCTTTTTAACATAGGGAACTGCCACTCTCTGGATATTTTCTCTTTTTCTCTTTGGACCATTATCTGTAAACCATAGAGATGGTTGTGTGGAAAAATCCCAGCAATGATGCCACTTCAAAGTCACTTAAATCGCTTTTCTTCCCCAATCCGATGCTTAGATTGAACTTGTCTTGATGTTAACCATAACCCTAAGTGTACTGAGTTGTTGTCTTGTGATTTTGCTGGTTATTTGCTTAAAAGTATTTGAGCAGGTGTGTATGTATGTAATGAAGTGGATGGTGTGTATAAAATAAATAGTAAGTCTTTATTGTTTGGCTAACATGCAAACATGCACATATGTATTTAACGCATACTCATTGTGGGCTATAGCATGTTCTGGTACATGGTGGTTTAGTTTCATGCCTTCATTCAGTGGTTCTAAAACTTCTTCTCGCAGTTCACACTTCCTGTCCCATATGTTTAAAATAATCCTTTTAGAAAGTGAAAAAAAAGAGGATTTAAACAACATCACAGTTCCCCCTCATCAGAGAGGAGGTGGCAATTCACTGGGGAGCAATTGCCTTTTAAGGAACATCCTTTAACATCATCAAACACCTGATTATCAATTTCCCCCCCATGTCCCCATGTCATTTATAACCTAAGATGTAACCTGCAGCTTAACTAATGCTTGGGAATCAAACATTTTATATCCAAATCACACAGGGTCTGTAAGATCCGATTTTATCCAACACTGCCCCCTTGTGGTGGCAAATCGAATCAATTCAAGCGTTTTGTTTTCTGTCTTGTTTCATTCAAGTCTAACTCGCCTTATTTAATTTGTATGAAATGAACATCGGGAGATGCCTTCACAGATATAAGCGCGACAGTGGCACTGAGATAAACTGCACACACTGTTTTTTTGCTTAACCAATCAGAGCGGTTTATTAGAACTTCAACTAGGAAACCACAAATTTCACAAGCATTCTTACTGTGTTAAATGATTAGATTACCAGTGAGGAGTCACAGTCACGCTGATGACTTCATTAACCAAACGTTTTTTTTCCTTTTAATCTGCTGCATACAGTGTCATTGTCCAAACCCACCCAAGTCACCACTCTCAGTCCATGAAACTTCTCAATTTTCATGAAACCTGGAGCATGGAAAGAACCTTCCATAGGTGCGGTCCTTTTTCTGCAGTTTATGAGAGGCGTGTCTCCCCCCCAAAAACAAAATACAGAGGAAAAATAAGGCAATTTTAGGAAAGACAGAAGGTGGCTTGTGAACTTAAAGGAAGGACGAGGAAGCGGTGGGAGGGGTTTTATGCGTGAAGCAGCGCCCTGGGCCATGTATCTATGCTGTCTCCGGCTACAGGAGGGACCAAACAAGACAAATGTCCCTAAACTAAGGAAGGGAGCCAGAAGAGGAAAGGGAGGAGGGGGAGGTTTGGGAGTCAGGACTTTCTGAATGCCTATTGGCTTCAAGATGTGTCCGTCATTTCACTTCCTCCTTGTTTAGCGTAAGATGCGAAGGCAGGAGGGAGGGTAGAGGGAGGTACCCTCAGACAGCGCTTTTCGCTCTCTTCTTTTTCACAAAAAAGACCGAACAGGGGTTGAAACTGAAACAGGGCAAGGTCTCGTAAAAAGGAGTGCGGTCTCTAGCTCCCCTTCATTCTCAGTTTCCTGTTTAAAGGAGGCCATTTTGTAAGTGAGCCTGGAGAAGAGCACAACAAAGTTTGGGCATTGTTGTTGTTTTCTTTCTCTCTCTCTCTGCCCGCGGCGGAGAGTTTCACAACCAAGTTTGGACTTTCTCCTCTGCAGAGCAGCGCCTTTTGGATGCGAGAAGTGAAGGAGGGGTGGAGGAGAGAAGGCTGGAGGTGTCGTGTTCTCAGACTCTTTACTTTGTGAGTGTTTCTCTCTCTCACACACACACAGGCACACACCGCTCACGCCTGCCATGCCTGAACAATAAGCGAAGCCTGGAGAAAAGAAGTGCTCCTTCCTGGATAAAGATTTTCTTCCTTGAGCTGCTGGAAGGAAGCGGGTTTGACGCGGGACTCGGAGGAAAGCGGAGCCGTCCACTCAGCGTGCGTGCGTGTGTATCCATGTTTCAGCGTGTGTAGCCCTCCGCTTGAATGAGTGTTGCTTTTCCGAAAACTTCAGACTGCACCTGCGTGTTTGTGAGAGCCAGCGGACTCTGAATGGCTAATGCTAGCCCTTGTATGCCCTCGGGGGCGGCAATGGCTCAGGTCTTCTTCCCCCCAGGTGGCACCTTACCATCAAGCTCAGCTTTGATCCAGCAGGGGACCCCCATCGCCATACACTCTTTGCCCACACCGGGTGGCTTTCCTGTGATGGAGCTGACTCCAGGGCATGGTGGTGGTGCTGGGGCTGTGATGCCCGTGATCCCCGTAATGCCCACGATGCCCCAAACTCCAGCAGGGGTGTCCTTCATCATCCAGATTGGTCTGACCAGAGAATCTGTCCTCATGCCCCAGGCTGCTGACCTGGCCTATGTGAAACAAATGGCCTGCTCCATTGTTGACACCAAGGTAAGAAGCGGGTGGGTGTTTGTGTTTTCTCCAGATGGAAACCGTTTTAGGTGCAAGCCCTTCGTGGCATGTGTAGTTTTCATACCTGTCAGGTGAACAGTTTTTGTTACACCTTTCACTTTCAGCCTGTGTGTGTGCTGATCTTGCAACAAACTCTTTGCGCGCACTCCATTGTTATCAAATTGTAATGAAAGTGGCAGAAGTTTCTAGAATAAACAGGTCCGAGGACAGCGATTAGCATTTTTCCCTGTTTCCCTTTCCCTGTTTTCCCTGTTTAGTCTTCCCTTATTCAGCGTGTATGCGAATACAAAGAGGTTGATATTTGTCACTTTTATCAATTAGTTTCTTTCCCATTGCGTAAAAAGGCTGATTTAGTGCAGGTTAGTGGCATCTACATTTATACATATATAATTAGACGAGCTTCGCCCATTTACTGTGACCTAGGGTTGTAATGGTCAACGTTGCTTTCACTTCTCCATGGCGCAGCATCGGAAGTTTTGCATGTCATGGCATACGAACACATTTGGCCAATTTTAGTTCTGTGCCGTACGCTTCAGTGATCTTTTTTATCTTCTGCTGTCAGTGATCATCAACACTTGTTTTTGTCTTACTTTGCACGCACTGTTTTCACCTTAATGACCTTAATGTGTGTTTTTTTTTTTTTTAAAGCACATCTTTTAAAGGACTTGTAGCCTTCTCAGGTTTTACATGTTCAGTAGGAAAATTGTAGATTTCTTGCACAAAACCCCCAAAACACCCTTTTAACTGAAAGAGAAAACCTCAAAAAACACACGTGCAGAGAAATGACTTTTTTGGGGGGGGGGGGGGGGGGGAGGGCAGTGACATCCTCTTTATAACAGGAAGCAACAAGTGTTATGGGAGATATTACATCTTTTTTAAAAAATTGAGAACTGTGCTGAATTGTGCTGATTTATTCAACCGTATAGTGTAGTTCCAGAGAACGGTTTTCATTTTAGTGTGTATCCACACGCATACAGGAAATAACATTATCCATTCACTTAAGGTGGCAATTTGAGCAGTTTATGTGTTTTTTATTTGCCAGCTAGGCTGTTGGGTGATTAGCAGATTTCCACAGCCTGCTCAGAGCCGTTCTGTAAAACTCTCCATTACTGAAAATGTTCCAGGAAGCAGTGGTAACTCTCTCCAGCCAGTTTACCCTCTTTGCTAATCTGTTCCTGTGCACAACAGTCTTTGTTCTCCTTGGTCATATGAGTGGCTCACCGCCATGCTCTTGGTATAATTCGGAGACACAGATAATTCAGCAGTGCATCTGCATCTGATGCTTTATTTGTATCAGACACAGTGTTAGTCCAACTAAAGAGCCATTTGATGGCAAAAGATGTGTTGAGTAATGTAAAGAGAGGCTGTTTCCTTTACTCTGCTATTTGCTGTTTTCACACTCAGTGTAGCCCTCAGGTATTTCTTCTTCTTTGTCCTGCTTTTTCCAATTTCCAAACTGTTTCCAGGTTCCGTAATTTTAAAACCCCCCTGCAGCTGTTTCACGGTACATCTTTCCTTGGAGTCATTAACAGTTTTCTGTTGTTAAAACTGTTTAGTTGCTCCTCTAGCTAATTAGTCAGTTGCACAGATTATCTTGGTGTAGGACAGTTAAAATGAGTTCAGAACAGAATGCCAGTAAAAGAACGTACTGCAAGCAAACGATTATTTTGATAGTCGACTAGTCACCGATTATTTTTGCGATTAGTCGACTAATCAGATCATCATCCATTGGACGTACAGCTTACAGCTTATTGCACCAGCAGCATCTGGTCTTATGTAACTATCATTAGCTTACAGCTTGAAGTGTTTGTGCTAACTAAAAATAAAGACAAGATGGTAGTTTATTAATTTTTAATGAAATTTGCAGATTGTTTCGGTAAAGTTTAATAAACTCCTTGCTTTCTAAAATATAACAGGACACCGGAGTATATTCTCCAGCGTCTCACACTTCTGATAATCAGCTGTCTGCTTGACAGTTTTAGCTGTGCAAAAACTATAACTTTAATCTCAGCCAAACCGATTTACTCAGGAACAAATAAAATACTAAAGAAAGCCAAACAATAACATTTTTAAGTTATCTAAGTGACTTATATATATGTTTAACCTGACTAGCGAAAGACGGCGGTGGGTTTGAAAACGATTTGCCGGGAGTCCGGTGTTCTCACGGCTCTAGTTAGCCTTGCCCCCGCCTAGCTAACGAGCTAGTGGGTAACAGACGTCTCCGAAAACGTCGGCGCGCTTTTGAAAATATGTGGTGTCTTGATAAACTGAGCAGATATTTGAGGTTTACACAGCTACATTCTCGCCTGAAAATATGTTAAACGTTTATTTTGTGACCCAGAAAGAATAATAAGAGTAAAGTTAAAACTAACTAGCTGCCGCCATTGTTGACAGCTGCGCTATGAATTTTGGGACACAGCTTCTTCTTCTTCGGGGTTTAACGGCAGCTGGCATCCTTGTACATGCAGTGCTGCCATCTTCTGTTTCAGTCCGTTATTACACTCTTAAATCCTACTACTCATTCCTGCGTCCTTTGTGATCTTACAAAGCTTCAAACGATGCGTCGACTATTAAATTAGTCGTCGACGATTTTAATAGTCGACATAATCGTGACTAGTCGACTAATCGTGGCAGCCCTACTGCAAGCTGAGAGTTTGTCATTTCAAGCGTGCTTGTAGCAAGGCTGAAACATCATTTATTTTTCTGTGTGAACTAGGTGGCACCTGTGTCCATTTCTATGGGATTCTTCATGCGTGTTTCCCCTTGCATGTACTTTTTCTCTAACTCCACAATGACAAGCTGGGGAAGCAGCCAGATGTGAGACAGGAAGTAGTGAGGTGGGAGTCACGAGCATAATTTGCTTATATGGTATATTTGGTTGATTAAGTTAATTGCCCTTAACTGAGCCTGGTTCTGCTGGAGGTTTCTTCCTGTTAAAAGGGAGCTTTTTCCATCCCACTGTCACCCAGTCCTCGTTCCAAGGGGGTTTGATTGTTGGGCTTTTCTCCGTATTATTGTAGGGCCTTGACCTTACAATATAAAGCGCTTTGAGGTGACTGCTGTTGTGATTTGGTGCTACATAAATAAAATTGAATTACTGAAGAGGCTAGCAAGGCAGAGGAGCTGCAAATGAGGTGTTCTGCAGGGCCTGTGTGAAATAAATAAATTATGAAAATAATTTATCAGAGCTACATTTCCAGAGAGCTTTTCTAATATGGCGACTGGCAACAAGGAATCGTGTCTGCTTTTTCTGACAGAGAGAGGAATGTTGTTTCCACAGCAGAATGATAAATACACATTTTGGGTACCACTTTGTGGTTCTTGCGCCACAGCATAAACTTTAGAAAAAAAAAAAGAAACAGCTTGGCTTTATTTTTTGCTTTGCTTCAGTCTTGTTGTTTTCAACATCTTTGGTCAGGCTGTCTTGGCTGAAAGATGCCAAATGTTGGGAAGATGCATAAGCTTCCAAGCATCCTCCAAATGATTTGGTAAAAAGGTGCAGCCCTAGAAGGTGTTATACTTTAAATATTTTCCCTGGTGTAAATGGGACATATAATTCTTTCAGCAGGGCATTGGTTGATTTCGAGCTTATTACCCAAGCTTGATAAGCATGGTTTGCTTTATTTACATATGGTAGTGATGTGTCATGTCAATTGTAATATAACTGCACCTCTGCTTAGTTTGTCCTGCGTGGGGCTTTCCTGCGTTTCGGCTGGATTGTCCATTTCTTCCTCAGTTTACTCCTTAAAAGATAAAAGGTAATGCATGAGGATGTTCCCGCCTTTCTTTTTGACCAAGGCTCCAACCTCAGCAAGCTGCTCCTTTCTTGTAAAAGTTGTAAAGATGTAGTAGTCGTGAAAGAAACTCTGCTGTTCAAATGTCAGCGTAAGGGACAGCGTGTTGTACAGTAACTGCTGGTGTTTCAGCCTCAAGTTTATATGAAAATCAACACAAATCTCTGATCGAGGGGGATTAGATGGTGTGTGCATTGTAATGTGTTATTTCTCGTCTGTGCGTGATGTTTACTGTTTATTTTTATATAAAAGAGAGGGAAAAATGTGCAAATGTAACCGAAACAAAAGGGTCATGTAGCCTTGTCAGACCTTATTAGTTGAGTCTTTCTCTCTCTTACATGCACACGCATGCGCACACGATTAGAAATCCCTGAAATCCCCTAAGCAAAAAAATTCCTGTCCCGTTTGGAGCTGCAGCTTTAGGTGGGAAAGTTGGACAATGGGTGGTTTGTCTTGGCTTGGCCAACACCACCAGTGCAAGACATGAGGTGGACTGCATGAATGCCTACAGTGGTGTGATTTGGGAGGTAGTGAAGGTAGTTTGGTATCCACACCGCCACCCCCACCTACGGTCATCTCTCCCATCCCAGAAAGGGTGAGTCATGGACTCTGTTTATTCACAGGATCCCTCCTTGTGTTCCATTGACACATTTTTCCATTCACTTCTGACTGGAGAAGCACGCTGCGCTTCCAACACAACACCCCATCTTAATTACAATTCTGTTGCTTTTTCGAGTCTCCAGATCGGAGCATTAACCTCAGCCAGCAACACAATGCTGCCTTTAGTCACAAGCACTATGTTGTTTCTAAACTTTTCCAAACAGTGCTATGAATCTAAGATCCTATGTAGTGCAACCCCTCTACTCCTGATGGAGGACGACCTGATAATGTGGCCTGGAAATCAGAAGTCTGTCTTCATTCAGCCATATGCTGTGGCGGCACTCATGCATTTGGTCTTGTTGGACAGGCCTCAACCACTTTCCTTTCTGATCTTTCATGATTTACTTTCCCTTTTCCGTGCAGGTTTCTGCCATCTTTTTAAAATTATAGACAGAACTCCTTTCCTTTTGTAACAACAGCTGTTTCTGCTAACTGTCTTCAGGGTACCAACCTCCTGGACTTCTTCCCTCTTTGCCTTTTGATCTTGTATTTCCTCTCTTATCCACTCATCTTCACTCCCTGCCTTATCTTCAGCCTCCTCCTTCCCACTGCATCCCATCCACCATTCATTCACTGTAATCTCTTTGGTTCTACCTTCTGCCACTACCTCTTCCTGCAGGCTGATCTTTGTATCAGCGTTTTTGTTTTGTCATGTTTTTTTGTTTTGTTTTTATTTGTTTTCTCTGTTGCAGACGAAACATTCTGCTTTGTCTGCAATAAGAGAATAGTGGTTTGAACATTAATACTTTCTAGGAAATAAGTCAAATGTCCTTGTTACCCCCCCCCCCCATGGCGGCCTCATTCAGCTAGTTTGACAAAAGGCGTGCCGCAGTAGTTAAACGTGTCTTTTCTTCCAACGAAGACAATTTGTTGAATTTCGTCATTAAGTAGATGCAGTACAATCTGGCTTGACGTCACTGGGTGTGTAACAGTGTGTGAGAGTCAGCATGCGAACACAAGCGAGAACCTGTCGAGCCCCGTCAGCGTCAACTGTGTCACATTACCGGATTGTCAAACACGTCTGTGATCTAATCCGCGGTGACACACTTAACACGCACTGAACAATGTGGGATCCAGCAGTGTTTGCAGGGAGTCGCGCTGCTGTGAAATCTTTTAGATTTGTTGGAATTACTGTTAAAGTGCTATATATAAAAGCAGTGCATGAATGTGTTTGAGATTGGTTGAACAAACCTTGTAGTAGAAATGGCTTTGAGTGCTTAAACTGAGTAGAAAACTGCCATTGAAGTACCAGTCCATTCCTTAAAAACAGAAGTATATGGAGCCACACACATGCACGCTTTGTGTGTCACACACAAAAAAATATACACGCATACAGCTGCGACTGAGAGCCCCAGCCCTGGCCATTGTTTCCATCTCCGTTTTGGAAGGGGCTGCTGCTTTATCTCCCTCCCTGGAGAAGAAGTTTGGCCCTGGGAATGGGATCGTACACACCACCTCCTGTTTACCTCACTTACTTATACAAGTATAACACACAGAGACGCACACACCAGTGTAAAGTAACTCAACAGCTGGCCCTGATTTTCCAGATAAAGGCCCAGTGTGACAAACAAGGCCATAATACTCATATGAAATGGCACAGTTCCTTGTTGAGCGTTGTTGAAGGTGAAAGCAGTGGCCACCCTACAGTTACACTTTCATTCACTGTAGTGATCTAATGTTGTGTGGGTTTTAGCTTGCTGCTTAGATTATTAAAAAGCCTCCCGTATGTGTCTGAGCTCCTGGGCAAATACACTCTGCTTATCAGAACAAACCTTTGTTGGTCTGTGAATAAATGCCTGTCAATTAGCAAGACACTGGCAGGTGGACGTGCAGGTGAAAGAACAAACCCTGCCTTACGACATTTAATGATTGAGTGAAAATAATGCAGCAGCTCACCAGTTTAAGCAGCCTTAGCCAAATGCTCTGATCTCACTGTGACCAACGTCAGCTAAACCTTTATTACTATAAAGGAGCTAGTGTTTTCAAAGGGGTTTACTTGCACATACACATGTGTATGTGTGTGTATATGTGTATGTATGTGTATATATATATTCACCTTACCTAAACCCATCGCTCTCACCCCCCTTGATTTGCGTAATAGCGGAACAGCTTTGCATGACTGACTGTGCCTGGTGTCTCCTAGCTGTTGCTGGTGTAGGGGAAGCTTAGCCTGCACAGGAGCATTTGATTATTCAAAGCACACGCTTCTGCCTGCAGTGCAGTGAGGAGGATAGTTATCAGAGAGAGAAGATGAGAGGTGGGATGAAAGAAGGAGATTTTTTTTTTTTTCTTTCGTGTGTTTGAAACCTGATTTGCTGTTGAGATTGTTCACATGAAAGAATAGATAATGGCCAAATCAAATCCCTTGAATCTCTTGGACGGGGGGGAGGGGAAACTATTTCAGATGTGTTGGTGTGATTGTGAGTGCAAATGGTTTTCTGTCTCTCTGATGTTAGCCCTCGGTCAGATTAGGGACCTGTCCAGGGTGATGGACACCAGCACCCCTACAACCCTCTTAAGAATAAGGGAAACAATTTTCTGATTATTAGGAATATAGTTTCTTTTTGTTCTCAGTAATGAGCCCTGTCTCTAAAAGTAAATAAAATGCATTTGTATAAAAATCACAAAGTGCTTCACAATAAAACATAAGACGATATATAAAAGGTTAACATATCATGTCATTGTAAAGCAATAAAACACAACAAAGTTCTACTGCCAGTGCTGTTTCAAAAGAGAACTTCCTGTCTACTGGAACATGAATTTGTGAAGTTTCACAAACACATGTTCTTCCTTTTCTGTTGTAATTCAATTTCAGGTAATAAATCATATATTAAATGGCCTTCTGGTAACCCTGAAAATGAAAGAGAAGCCTTTAACATGGTTTACTTTATGGAAGAGTCTAATTTAACCCAACCATGATGTTTGGGTTAAGTCCTGCCTCAGTAGGTAAACACATGACATCAGTACTGACGGGAATTTGGGGTTAGTGTCAGTGTAAGAAGCACACAGCTCTCAACATGAGATATATAGAGAATATATACACCAAATGCTTTATCTGTGCCTTGTTATAATGATCACACCTCAATCATTAAATGGATATTTTGCCGATCGTAGCAAACATTAACGATCAGTTACAGGCCTTTGTCCTTTTCATGCACACACGAGTACTATAGTGGTATAAGAACTGTTTGAAATAATAATAATCAGGATAATCATAGATTTATGAATTTGTGTATCATAGATGTCATTGCAGTCGTGTAGGATGCAGAATAGCTCACTGACCCATTGCACGTGTCATGTGACAAGAGTGTGCATACAGGCATGTGGGCAGAGCAAATAAGGTTTACCGTAGTATGTTTAAGCGGATTCTTGATTTGTTTTATTCATTTTCTATGAAAAACAGGCTTTGTAAGAGCAGAAGCAACACCAACTCATTTCTATAAATGTGTGGCCACACTTTTATCATATGACTGGAGTTCAGTGTTTAGCCTCTGGCTTTTTCTTTCTTCTGCTCTTTCACTTCAGTGCTAAAGCCAGGCAACACATGGGGAGAGGAAAATGGGGAAAAGAAGAGAGGAGAGGGGACAGACAAAAAAAGAGGAGGGGGATGACTCAGAGCGCAGTAATGTGGCCCATTGTGGCCCTCAGCATGCAGCTTTGTGTGTTTGTGTCCCCATGGCACTCTTGGCACATGGGGAATGTACAAACAGTCCTCACACGGGCCATTGCATGTGTGCTTTTTCTCTGGAGAACTTCTTATGGTGTATTCAGAGCAAGTTGAGTAATGATGATTAGGGAAACTGATTGTAAAGAGGAAAGAAAAGGAGAATAGAGAATCGCTGGTGTATCAAGGACAGGCACAAGGTGGTGTTCTGCATCAGTTCTGTGGGTCTCATTCCCGACATAGGGATGGTTGTAAAGGACCCCTAGCATATAGGGTTAGTGATGCAAAGGGGCTGGTTAAACCCAAACCCCAATCTTTTTCTTAACCTAACCAAGTAGTTTTTGGTGCTTAAACCTAACGAGAAATGAAAGTAAAAAGGGTGACAGAAAAAAAAACAAGTCGGTGAGTGTAAAATAAATTAAACACAGGTCCAAGCATTGGTTATGAAACTTATGACTTATTATACCGCTACGGCTCTAATCTCCAAATGCGGACTTTGACCCACATTAAATATGAACTGTTACGTCTCGCTGTCCAGCGCTGCTACAGCCATTGTGACAAAGCAAAAAGCAAAAGAAACCCAACCCACCTTGTGCGTGTCTCAGTGACGGTTCTGTTTGACACACTGGAGGGAGAATGCATCGTTTCTGTCAATTATGAGTCGCACGTTTGCTGTTGGTGTCATGTTAGAGTTGGATTTAAAGGAGTTATCTTTTCCAGAACTTTGGGGGATTGTAGCACGCAGCGAGATCCTGGAACGTCACACTGTAATTCAGAAGCAGTCATGCAGAGAAATTCCCAGCTTTCCTCCTATTCCGACATGATCATCACTGTGAATGAGTCATTTCTGTCAGTTATGTGGAGACAATATGTTACTTAAGGTATATACAAGAGCTAGCTAAGCTAGTTTTTCATGATGCAATCAGAAAGGAATCTTCAGCTCCGTCTACTTTCAGTCCAGTGATCTTCATCAGCATGTAGTTAAAATACAAACAAACATTTGTTTGTATTTTCATTTTTATTTATTTATCTATTTTGAAACATATTTTTTGGGGCTCTTCCTTAATGAGTTACAATTGGCTATTTGAGTCAGATGAAGCCCTGTTCCCCCCCCCTGCCGGCTTCTTGTCATGAATCAGTAAGTTGCACGCAGAGTGGATTGGGTCCGGTGTTTCAGTCGGCTTACCTTCCCAGACCTGTGCCAAGGAAAGGGAGAGGAGGAGGAGAAGGGTGGTGGTTGATGCAGACAGGAGCTGCTACCAACAAAAGACTGGTTCAGAAAGAGTAGTGTGCGCCTCCTTTATCCCCAGACCCCTCTCTCATGCCTGGTTACGGCTCTCAAATTACCTCTCCATCCTCCGTGATGCTTGGAACAGAATGAGATGCTTTGTCCCTGCGCTCCTGTACACACACACAGACAGACACATTACACATAACCTTTTACCATTTTCGTTTATTTTAGCTTGATCTATGTGCTGCATGCACTTTTAATATCATGCACAAGAGTGCCTAACAACAGTTTTTGTGCGTCATTAGCTTAATGATTTTTTTTGTGATGATCTTTATGATTAAGTGTTTTCCAACTTTATTGCGTGTATGTTATAATCTATGTGCTTGATGTGTGAATGTGATGATTCACACTCCCTCCCCTTCCAGTTTCTCTGGTTTACACAGAAATCTGTGGTATTTAGAAACCAGCACGCCGGGAATGTAAACTTGATGGCTTTGCTTTCCAGGACTACATGGGTACACAAGAACACTTTACCAGAAAAGCATGAGTCAGGCAGTACCACCGAAGCTGTACTAATTCAGAGGCTTACATTAAGTTTTTGTTCAAAATCCATGCTGGGAATCAGCATCTAACCAATCACCAGTAATTTTACAATTAATCAGCAGTAAGTCATAGCTGACCAAAAAGACTGCGTGAAGACTACTACTGACTACTGTAGAAATCTCACAGATGACTTAGTTTTCTTAGTTTTTAAAAGTTAATCCAGTAAAAGTAAGAAAAGTATATGGGCATCTGTGCAGAGCATGTTACTTGGAAGAGATTTCCTCAATCATTTGTTTGGCAAATCTCGCCCTACTTGTTTAAGCAGCCACTCAGACTGGCACAGATTCACTGCATTTTGCTTGTCTTCAATGTTCAGGCTCATGCAATAAATAAAGCAACCTTTGTTTGCCAGTAGATGTTTATTCATATTAGGTTACTCGATGCTCAAAATGCTTTCCTAGTATCACGTTTCAAACAGGAAGCTCATCAAATCCAGGAAGAAAGAAGCTTTTGCATCTGACCTTCAGTGTGCCTTTTGCAGAGATCATGATAGTAAAACGATTTTCATTATTTCCACTGATAATCTTGATGCAAAATCTCTTGACTTGCTTTGAATCTTTTACGACATGTGTGTATGCAGTCACATTCACACTTTAACAGTTAAACAGATGAGACTTTCTAGAAGAAGCCGGAAATTTCAGACAATTCCCCACTGTTCACAAGTGATTTACTTGGACGTAATTCTAGTGACAGCATGAGGGCATAGTTTACTTTACTGCGTTATTTACATTTCATTTGTGCTTCTTTTACTCATCCTTGTTTTGCTTTCTTTCTTTATGTCTGCCAAGCCCAGCGGTTAGCTGACGTCATGGGTTTTGCTTAATTCCTTGTAGTCCTGGCACAGAGCTGTCAGTCACTCCTGCAATTTATTATGTGACATTTGTGTTTCAGAGACCACAGCTTTCTTTTCTTTAAATCCAGCATGGTGCACTGTAAAGAGCAGGGATGATTATCATATTTATTTTTTTTTTTTGTGGACTCCATCTTTTCACCAGCATGTGACCTCACTGGGGTTAAAAATAGAACAACCAGCACAGTAACGCGTTTGTTCCATCACGAACGCTGTCAGCACAAAAGGAAAAATTCCTGCGCTACACCAACTTGTTGTTAGGATCTAATGAGGGCAGAAACGTTGACGTCTTTACGTGCCCGTTGCCATGGCAGCCCCTCATTAAACACCTCATCATTTTCAAAAAGATGGGGTCCTTACAGAGTCCCGTGCCTGACATGTTAACAAGGATGGTGGGATTTATGGTGCAGCCTCAGGGGTGTGTCTGACTGAGATAAAAAAGCAGAAAGTGAAGTACAGGTGTACCTCCACCCATTATCACCCTCATTCTCAAGAGTGTGGCGTCCGCGCACACGTGCACTTTTTGGGGGGAGGGTTACACAGCAAGATGTGGATGCTCAAACAATGTGTGTTGTTTGAAGGGATACAACATGTTTCCTGTCTGCTATAAAACGCCTGGATCGGGTTCCTGTTGTGATAGCCAGCTTCTGCTGCAGAAACACATCACTGTGGAGGACCATGTAAGGCTATGGAGGTCACACTGTTTACAGAGCATGCGGTGTACACAGCGACGCTGACGTCCAAGTTCTTGTCACTGGAGATTGGCCCAGCTGATTCTGAAGAGCTGCGGTGTTTTGGGTTTTTTTATGTTGTGTGTGTGTTGCTCTTAATGCTGTTTTGAAAATTATTCAGCCGTGTTGCCAAAAGGTCACAACTGGTGTTCTTTGCATACGCAGCTAGGGAAATTCAGTGGCTTTTGTGAACTGGATGTCTAAACTACATGGTTAGTTTTTTAAATAAAATTGGAAACTTTTTTTTGTCTTTGACTTAACACTAGAGCTGGGCGAAATGAGATTTTTTCATATCACGATATGTTTTTTCATTTCAGGCGATAACGATATCTATCACGATATAAGCCAAATAACTATATTTGTAAGATTTAAATGTGCCGTTGCTCACAAGTAAAATGTGAAATAATCAGCAGCTTGTTTTTATTTAAATATTTATTTCCCATAATAAGTTCAACAGGGTAGATGTACTTAAGGAACATGAGACTTTTTCAGATAAATAAAGGCAAATATTGCAAACTACACAAAAGGCAGCCGCTAAAGCGTTTAAGTTTCAAAATAGAACAAACGAAACAGACTAAATTGTCAGTTCCACTTAGAAACAAAATATTAATTCTAAAAATAAATCTTAGTTTGTTTTACAGAAGAACAGACAAAACTGACTAACTTGTCAATATCAAATAAACTGAGAACTAAAAGGAAATTCTCGATCTCTCCTTGTTGTATAGCTGAGCTTTTCAAACAGTTTTAACAGTTACTTTAGTCTGACAAAAGCCGAATGACGAATTAGCGCTTCCAGTCAGAGACTGAGGCTACGTCCACACGTACACGGGTATTTTTGAAAACTGAGATTTTCCGTTTTCGTTTTAAAAAATAATCCCGTCCACACATAAAGGCAGAAATGAAGGAAAACGCTGCTATGAACATGCCAAAGCAGCCGGTGGCGCTAGATTCCTAACCGTGCCTAAATGTTGGCCAATCAGAAGTCTAGAAGCCTCGGTGGGAAAAAGTAAACAAAGCTGGGGCATAGAAGCAGAACCGAGTCGTAAGTGTGGAGGGACAGTAACTGTGTGTATATGTAAGCATTTAAACACTGCAGAGAGTAGAATTAACAGTAACAGTATTGTAGAAATTCATTTCACCGAAACAATAACGTGGCGCACAGTGTGACGCATGCACCAGTTTATTGTATTTCCAGACTTGCTTTCGGCACAATTTACAGTGCACGCTACTCTATTTTTGTCAGACTTGAAATAGCCGAAATACCTTCACACTACGGAACTTCTTTAGCTCTTCCGTTTGACAATCTCTCCGGCATTGGAACCATCATCTGTTTTCTCTTCGGTCACGCTCGGTTGATTTTTCTAGTCGGCACACTCATTTCCTCCATTACCCGCTGGCTGCTTCCCAAACAAACACACGTGCGGCTTGGCACTTGTGCTGTACGTAACAAGTCACGCGACGTGACGCTGCGGCTGTGATTGGTTCAGCTCTGCGCTACTTAATTTGGATTGGCTGACCTTTTTTTTGAGGACAAGAGCGGCGAGGTCTATCGCGATAGCTTAATTTCTCTATCGAGTAAAAGTTATATCGCGATACATATCGTTATCGTTCTATCGCCCAGCTCTACTTAACACTTTCATTTGTGTGTGTGTGCATGTGTCTGTGCTTGTGTATTCAGTGACAATTCTAAGTGCCTTATTTGAACATGTCTTACTCTCCTTCCTCAGGCCCATATTTTATGTTTATACATCCTTTACACCTTCAAAAAGCTATAAACCATATGCTCATGCCAAGTTTGCAATTTCCTGTTGTGGCGATAACAACAAATTGAAATAAAAGGATAATATTTCTCTTATTAGTCCTAAAACATGGCCGCCTCTAATTCATTTAATCCACCAAGTTAAGTTGAGTTAATAAAAATCTACAATAGTAATGTAAAATGATTGATGCAGAGCTTCCTGCCGTAAGGTAGTCAGAATAGTTTTTTTTTCTTTGTTTGTTTGTCTGAGGTTTTGCAGTTTCCCTGTATTGTCTGAAACAAAATTAACAATCATCATTTCTCGCCAAGCAGCTGACAGAGTACAAGTTACATCCGAAGCATCATGCACATTCAGTGAATTCACAACATCTAAGCTTTGTCAAATGCAGTAAAAGTGAGGAGGATAAAGATCGAAATTTGCTGTTTGTAAGCTGCATAGCTATGGCTAGCTGGCACCGAAGAAGCGGCTGCATTCATTGTGCATACCCGAGCATACATTCTTGTGTGGCTTGGTGGTCGATGATGGCTGGTGCAGAGCTTCAGGAGGGGAAGTGATGGGGAAGATGAAAAGCAGAAGCAACTAGCGAACTCAGCAGGACATAAAAGTCTCTGTTCTTCACACATGCAGTGCCTTTTATATAAAGAGGGTCTATATTTAGAAGCACTGTTCTGTAGCTGTTTGACATAACCTCAACTTTGAAATGGCGCTGACTGAACTGGACATCAGTGGTAATGCTTTACACGTATGCAGTAATGCTTTGGTTAGATTGTAATGACCTGTAGCCGATGTGCTTACTCAAATAAAACATGAAATAAAATCTACGTGCTGCTGCTCCTGCTGCTGTTTTAGTAGAATAAATTTTGGCTCGTCTTTCATTCATTCCTCAGAACAACTCATCATTAGAGGAGGCGAAAGTAGCCGATGTGTACAAGGGGTATTAAGTTAAGCAAAATAAAGTTTTTCGTCCCTTCTAGAGTTTGAAAAACTTGTAGAATATTTGGAAAAAATGATCTAAACTGCCTGAACTTGTTTGATGTCAGATAAAAATCGCTCTCTTTACCACTGTGCATGTGACCTGCTTTATATGACCAAAACCTGAGGTGATTGACAAGGAAATAAAGTAAGAGAGGAAATGGCAAGCATTGATGTGACCTCAAGTGTGCATGTGTCTGGGTTTTGTTTTTGTTTGTTTCTTTTTTTTCTCTCCAAGCTAAAATTTCCCAAAAGCCAATACTTTGATGGTATCTGTGTGAGGGCACAAACTGAGATGCTTTGTGTATAAAGAGCACATCACTTATTATGTTTGAATCATTTTGTGTGTGAGTCTGTGTTCCTGTGTAATGTGGTTTAAAAATAAAATATATATATATATATATATATATATATATATATATATATATATATATATATATATATATATATATATATATATATATATATATATATATATATATATATATATATATATATATATATTTTTATAAAAAAATCATCTCTTGCTCTCATTAAAGTTGAAAGTTGCAACAGCACACAAAGGCCCACATCAACAAAAAAGTTGCTGTGGCATTGTTTAGGGTGACAATGGTCACCTTTGCTTGGGTTATGAATTTAGATACATGGCTGTTCACGATTGCCTTCTGAAACTACTTGAACAGCTTCCTGTCAACCACATCTGTTCATGTAATGCCACCGCTTACATGAGAGCAGCAATTGATCCGTGTGAGGCTGCTTGCTGTGAGTTAGTCTTTGATTGAAAAAATTAAAACAGTTTGTTTCTTAAGACACTATTTGTTATTACAGGTTGTTATAGCAATCTACAGATGTGTATCAGTAGCATGTTTTAGATGTTTTCAGTCAGTGACAGTGTTGGACTGCAAGGCAGCTTAGCACCAGACTTACCACGAAGCCATGTGTTTTTTTTTGTTTTTTTTTTCCCAAACATGCAGAATATGATTTGGCATTGTCTTGCAGAAAGAAACCGCTGTCGTGACACCGTTTAGTACTCAATAGTCCTTGTTGCTCATTATTAATGGTGCCTCCATAGGGTTGAGATATGATCTAATATGTGATTTTATTAAATTTTTTTGTTGTTTATTTCAGGTTGTTTTTACTAACTTTTAAGACCTGTTAAGGTCCAGATTATTTTTTATTGTGTCCATAAAATCTTAGTATCGAAAATTTATTTATTTTTTTACCGTAACTGTGTGCTATCATATAGCCTGTTATTTAATAATGTCCCGATTAGATCACGAATCAAACCTTCTGAACAAAGTGTGTTAGTCAAGTCAGTGATGAAGTGAGAGATCTATCTTCCAACTTTACCGTGACATCACCTTGAGTGAGAGGGTGTGAACCACACTAAAGAAAATGTCGGCCTTTATTAGTTTACTTTATAAGGCAGTTGCTGTCCTGTTTCTCATCAGTGTGTAGACAGAAAAAAAGGAGGAAGGAAGACTAATCAATAAAAGAGGCCATTAAAGGACAGTTAGTATTGAAGAGGAAATTAAAGGTGACGGGAAAACAAAGGCAGGGGACATAAAGAAATCCTAGTTCATAATTCATTTCACTCATAATGGCTTCATTGACCTGAATAGTAGAGGGAACACTAGGCAACCTGATCCCTGGTACCTCAGAGAAAGCAGCTACAGATCCACTCCTTCTGCAGCCAAACCTCATCACACTATACTACATCTAACTATATACTACAATACCATCAGGTGTTTGTGCACACAAGGTACACAAACAGATATATTCAGACTCCACATCTTGTAAGAATATAGCTTTTAACCTCACAGCAAAATATACAGTGTATGATTGTAAGGCAAATGTTTAAATTTCTCAGCATGCTGACATAGATGAAAATTATTTGTGGTACTTTATTCTTATTCCACCATTACAAAAAAAAGAAAATGAGTTTTTTTTTCTTTTGAGGTAGCAGTGGTTTTACGGAGCTTGGATTTTGTGCTTTTCAGCCTATCTGTAAAGGCTTGTGGTGTGCAGAGACGTGGCAGCTGCAGTTATGATTATTGCATTGTGTATGTTTTGGACGGTACAATGTGCAGAATAATATGACTAGCTGCCTTGATTTGCCTGCTAAGAGGCGAGCTGTGACATCAACAGCGTGAGGTTAATCGCAGAGAGGCTGGCATCAAATAGCGTCACGGGGCTCATAGAAGACGGCTGTCTGTGGATTTGGAAAGAGCTTGGAGTCTCCTCTGATCTGGGCTCTGTGGGTGTTTTGTAATTACTAATGGCTGCAGTTGGTCTTAGTTGTGGCAATCCCTGGTACCGATGCATGTAGCTATTACATGATTCACTCCCATCAGACATCAATCTGTGTGTGATTGCGGGTTTTTAAGTCTGTACTTAGGGAAAGGTTGGAGCCTCTGCTCATTTGTATCTGCAACGTCGGCTTGACTCAAAGCCAAAAACTGCTGTGCCAGAGTGTTGGGAATAAAGGGTCATTTAAGTCAAATTAGAAAACTGAACAAACAAAAACCGAACCATAAAAACATTAAGAACATTAAGATGGTTTCAATTACAACAATTGCAATTGAATTGCAATTGTTGTAATTGAAACCGTCAAATTGCAACATTTCGTTTGTAATCTGCACGATTAGTAGAAGTGTTTTCACAGCAACTAATATTCAAGACTGCGTCTCCACTGTTTTTCTTTCTCATAGTAACTAAACAGACATGAGATGTAGTAGTGATAATGAGAATGCTATGCCTCACTCTTTTTACTGAACCTCACATAAAGCTATGCAGAAAGCTTCCTGCTTTCACCACTATTGTTGTTCAAATAGGGTCCCACCCTCACGCCAGCATCCACTTGGTTAGTTGACTAAAAAGAAGGACCTTTAATACGGTCCCTGGTAAAGCTACATTTGTGAGTGACGAAGCCGCTTCACTGCCTGTGAAACCCGTCTCCTGGGGTGGACATCTCTCAAAATTCTGGTGTAGGTATTTTATTTTTTTTTTAATCCACCGTTTCAGTGTATACATCAACACTGAAACTTTAGAAAAGGATGCCCCATAAAAACCAAAACGACAGCCATGTGAATTTTTTATTTTATTTTTCTGCATCCACTCCATTGTTTCAAGCTTTATAATACTTTGGTATCAGAGAAGTTCACGGTCTGCAAGCTGTCCAGATCCTTTGGCTGCAAAACAAGCCAAAATCATCACTCTCCCACCTCCGTGCTCAACAGTTGTTTGTGCGGATATGCCGTGTTTGGTGGCACACGTGCATCACGGCAACACAGCTCCACTTTGGTCTCATCTATCCAGGGGACATTGCTCTGGAAGGTTCAGATGCACCTTTGCAAAGCTAAGCTGTGCTGCCTTGTTCTTAATAGAGAGAAGATGTTTTCTGATTGGTAACCCTTCAAAAAAAGCCATACTTGTTCAGTCTTGTTCTAACTGTACTATCTTGAACTTTATTCTGTATTTAAGGCTTGTGGCTTTTTTGTTTTAGTTCACTCTCACCACTCTTATCACAAACAAAATCTTAAAAGCTCCTTGCCCAACATAAAAAGCCAGACAGAATTACCAACTATGGTTTTTTTTGTTTTTAAATCAAGGGTGTGTGTTCATGTCTAATGTTCAAGCCCTTATACCTGTGACTTTTCTGGTTGCAGTGGATGCTGGAGACCTTTAAGTAAATGCCACTATATGTGCTTTTTGTAACTTTTTGTTGACTGTGTGGTCAGTAGCAGCAGGCCAATGTCGGGGCGTGGTGAACTCACTGTGTAGCTTGGCAGCAGTACAGGCCAGGCCTGGATTTCAGATGTGGTGATGTGGAGTGGCTGTTGGGGAAACAGAGGCAGACTGTCTATGTGCAGAGGAGGGGAAAAAAAGGGAAATGAGGGGGGAGAAGAGAGGGTGTGTCTGGTGGTGGTTGTGTGTGTGTGTCATTGTGTTGTTTCAAGTTGGAGACCTGGGTTCCCTTTTCTGTAAGCGATTAGAACTTAGCCAGAAGCGGCAAAGAGTGTGTCTGTGTGTTTATTTTTTATATATTTGTTTCTCTTCATCTTTCTGGTTTCATTTATGCTTACTTAAAAAAACAAATTATTATAAAAGCACACAAAGGTCCTGCTCCCTCTCTTTCTTTGGTGTCCTGTGTGGCGTGGCCACTGAAGTGAGCCAGACTGCATTAACTATTCAAGAGAGCAGGGTTTCCCTATGACAGTCTCTCTCGCTCTGCTGACTTCTGATTGACACGCTCATCCCTCATATCTCTGAAAGAACTTCATGGAAACACCTATGCGCGCTTGTGTGTGCCATTGTGCGACTGACAGGAAAAGGGGATAAAGTTTCTCCTTTGTCTTGCCTTCCATGTCGACCGACTTGCTTGATTTGTGGAAATCAGCTTGTGTTTCTTGTTTAACAGCGATAGCATCAGCATGTGTTTGCGTGTTGGCAGTTATATATCCCTGCAGCGTTACATAGCAGAGCATGCTAGAATTAGTTGGAGACATACAGTAGAAGTTATGCTTGAGAACATGCATAGACATGTTCACACTTTATAATAGCGGGAGAATCTTATAACAGATCTTGTTACTGTTAATGGCAAATGGAATGAGGTGACTTAAGTTGTAGCTTTAAGTGCATAATGGACTAAATTTGCATTGCTAGCAGAAACTCTAACAGCCAACCCTTAGATACTTTATTTAGTAGCATTAAAAATAGGCTGGTGTGTTGAGTGGTCTGTGTTGGCAACAATGAGGCCTTGCTTGAAATTCAGTCGTCTGTCTTTAAAGGGGATCAAAGTGGACACAATGTTCAAGATTTGTTTTCCTTGAAGGGTCATAAAAATGCTATCCTTGTATATTATATTTAAAATTAAAAAAATGGAATGACTAAATAAAGTTTGTCTTGTCCTACAGCAAATGTCCATTCACCATCTTTCTAGTTTCAGGAGCTGAGTCATTTATTTGTCATTCATTATTTTGAATGAAATATGACTTAATCAGGGTTCTGCCTTGGCTGCAGTTGATTCTCCTAACCTCTGTTTTTGTATTTTCTAGTTCCCAGAGTGCGGCTTTTATGGCATTTATGACAAGATATTGCTGTTCAAGCATGACACATCTACCAACAACATACTACAACTAGTTAAAGCTGCCAGCGACATCCAGGAGGGAGATCTGGTGGAGGTAGTGCTCTCTGGTAAGCTCTTCTCTTCTCTTCTCTTCTCTTCTCTTCTCTTCTCTTCTCCTCCCATAAGATAACCATATCAAAAACAAAATCATCTTTCCATTTGTCTTATCTATCTTTAATTACTTCATTGTTTTCATCCTTATCTGCTTATTTTACTACAGGTCCTACTTTACACTACCCTAATCTGTTCTTTCATTGTTTCAAGCTGTAATTTCCCTCGTGTCCACAGTCAGAAACTTGATCTATTTTTCCATCCCGCTTGTATCTCATTCATCTAATCGTTTTCCATTTTGCTCCCTTACAATACCGTGATTGTATCTTGTCCTAATGTGACGTGTTATCTATTTTAGCGGCAGCTACGTTTGAAGATTTCCAGATTCGGCCCCACGCGCTCAATGTGCACTCGTACCGGGCCCCGGCTTTCTGTGATCACTGTGGAGAAATGCTGTTTGGGCTGGTTAGACAAGGACTGAAATGTGATGGTGAGGGAAATGATGAGAAGAAGTGTGAATAGCACTAGACGCTCATATGGTGAAACAAATTTGAACACTCAGTAAATATGGTCCATCTCTTTGCTCCCCCCGTTCTTGGATGCATGCTGCCCCCTGCAGGTTGCGGGCTAAACTACCACAAACGCTGTGCATTCAGCATCCCGAACAACTGTAGTGGGGCTCGCAAACGGCGTCTGTCCACCACGTCGCTGAGCAGCAGCCAGTCCCTGCGCCTTTCGACCACTGAGTCGGTGTACAGCGTTGGGACAGCCTCCACCTGCGCAGAAGAAGCGAGTCTTATTCGCTCACACACTCAAATGGTACTGCCTCATTTATCCACATAATGCTGAAGTCACTTTTAGAATTCTTTCAAGTGCCACATTTTCTGAAACACTGAGTAGATTCCTCAGACATTCCTAATTCCCAAACACTTTTCATTAAACTTCATTAAGCAATATTTTTTTCCTTCTCTGTGTACACTTTTGAGATATTCATCTGAAACTCTTCCTGTCTGACTGCATTCCGCTAAAGGGGCATTGCACTGCAATATCAGTGAACTTTAAGTAAATAGATTAGGTCCGTTGAGGCTATAATACTTACTGCTGCTGATTTCCTCTGTTCAGCAACTCTATTTGCAAAGAAGATGTAGAAAAACATTTAATTAGATGGGCAGTAACACTTATTACTGACTGATTTCCCCTGGTTATTGGCTCCCAATTTAAAAAGAAGTAGGAAAGGCGTCTAATTGGAGAGACCACACACGCACATGCTGGCACGGACACGCATATATATGATGTACCAGATAAAATCATAAACGTATGACGAGTTAATTATCACCCAAAACTGCAGCCTCCTGTGTTTTTTAAGCCATTTTCAGCTGGAAATTTAGTTACAATAGGAAGATGTTTTCAGAGAAGGAACTGAAGACAGTGTAAACACTCCGTCCAACAACAAAGAACAGACAGATACACAGCGACTCGAGGGTGAACAAAGTTTCGCATTCAACAGCTAAGGAGTCACATATTTCCCTTGGGTGTTGTTTGAAAACAAAAACAGAGCAAAAAGAAAGTCATTATAAGGGACTTTTGTGAATAGGGAGATCTCAAAAAACATAACAGTGTGGCTCTGTAATTTCTAGATGTGAGTAGCTGGGTCATTCCATATACACCTGCAGCATCTGCTGATTTATTTTCTTTTTGGGGTTGTTTTTTTTTCTTTTTCATTAAATTAGTGATTACAGGTCCTCAAAGTAATTAGTGGTGGCCTGACATTTGGCACTTGTTAAGTTGCCTCTCTCCCCCCCCCCCCCTAGCTATCTATATGAAATGACTGAAAGCTCATTGAGGACAAATCCGTTTTACAGCACAGCTTCAAGTGTTTTACTTCATGGCCACTTTAATACTGCTTCTACTGTTTACATAAATAATGTGGGCTGTAGGAGGGTAGATGGGAAGCACTTGCTGATGTTCCATAGAGTCACTCAGCTGTTTGCTGACAAATTCACTGATCAAATCAACAGTTATTAAGGTTCGGAGGCTATAAGCAAAAGTGAAGTAATTAATTACTTTGGCTACAGGCTGAATAGCTTCCAAAGGTTTTGATTTAAGCACCTCAACAATTGTGACTGTCGCTAAAAATTTGTTTCCTATTTATTCTGCCAGCCACGGACAGCTAGCGACGCCCGGCGTTTTTACACGGGGCGACCAGTTCATCTCGACAAGATGCTGATGAGCAAGGTAAAGGTGCCCCACACGTTCGCTGTTCACTCATACACTCGACCGACGGTGTGCCAGTACTGCAAGAGGCTTCTTAGAGGACTTTTCCGACAAGGGCTACAGTGCAAAGGTGAGCGCAGCTGAACAGAGTGTCTTCTTTGTATGACCTTCAGTGGGATGCAGAATGGTCACTGGTCTTTCTGGTTTACCTAAACTGTTTCTGCAATCTTCTCAGATTGTAAGTTCAACTGCCACAAACGATGTGCATACAAAGTTCCTAATGACTGCCTTGGCGAGACCATTGGAGGTGAGTAAAGATGAATGTATTAGCTTTTGTGGTGTGTGTGTGTGTGTGTGTGTGTGTGTGTGTGTATTACTCTGTTAACCCTGCATGGATTTGATAGCATGTGTTTCCATTGTCAGAATTAGATTACTTGAGAGTATAACACTTTATCTAACAGCTCTGAAACTCACTATACTAATCTTTTTATCTTCTCAGAAAACAGAAGTAACTCTGGTAAGTATTCTTGGTGTTGGTTTGCAACAAAGTGAACTAGCTTCTGTAGCATTTTAGAATTAGACGAATGGTAATAGCATTTGTTTCATAGTATATTTAAGGCTAAGCTGCACTTAAACCCTTCTCTTGTTTGTTTTTTGGCTCAGACATGTTGAGTCCCACTGCGGACCCCGAGGTTCCAATGGACTTTAGCAGCGAGTATGACGGCTCTGACAAGTCTTCAATAGATGACTCGGACGAGGCCTGCAGCATCCCTGGTTCCTTTTCACCTGACAACAATCAGGACGGAACTAATGGAGATCAAAGGTGTGAGATGTTTTGGATAAGAATATTATAGACAGACTGATAGAAATGTAATTAAACTCATATTTTACCTGCTGACTACCTTAATGCTGTCCTTTTCCTTCTAGTGTTTACATCCCTTTAATGAGGGTGGTACAGTCTGTGAGACAAACAACCCGTCGATCCAGCACAGCTATAAAGGAAGGGTGGATGGTTCACTACAGCAATAAAGACACACTGGTAAAAACACTACCCATGATTCCTGTACTGCCTTCTTTCTAAAAACTATACATGAACCACTCTGAAATTCTGCTAGTAGTGGAACACTTGGAGACTTAAATTAATTTATTGTAGATGCATGAACTCACTTTCTTCACTTTCTCTTCTATGATTTATGGCAGTAAATTCCTTCTAGACATCTATTTTTTCTGTCTAGCAGCTTGTTGTGCAGCCATTTCCACCTTGATGAGGTGCCCGCTTTCATGCACTTTATTGCTTTCTTTTCTGTAATATTTCTGTGTATGAGGCTGAAGCACTCAGCAGATATAATAATTTCAACCTAAAATCCATTTCCTGCCTTCTTTCTCTTAAGATCTAAAATCTATATTTGACTTTCTAGGGCAATTTATTTACCTTTTCATTACTTGTTTTGTTTTTTCCTTGTTTTTTTTCCCCCTCACTGGCTGAACTAACACTCTTCGTTCACTTTTTCTTTCTCTCGATTCCCACCTGTTCATCTGGTAGCTTAAATTCCTTTTCATCCTTCTTCTCCTTTGGCATTTGGTGACATCCCCTTTCATTCCTGAAATTTACCCCCCCGCTCCATGCCCCATCCTTTATACTCTGTCCTCGCCACACCACGCTCATTTTTGTTGTCCCATCCCAACATCTCACCCTACTCCAACCCCCAACAGAGAAAGAGGCACTACTGGCGTCTGGACTGTAAGTGCATCATCCTTTTCCAGAATAACACCTCCAACAAATACTACAAGGTAACGACAGCTTTTGTTTTAACAAGCTAAGATTCATTTAAAGTCTGCAGCCCTTTTCTTTTGCTAACCCGTTCATTCATCCACCTGCAGGAGATCCCTCTTTCTGAGATCCTGGAGTTGCGTCCTGCTTCTAACTTCAGTCTCGTCTCCCAAGGCACCAATCCCCACTGCTTTGAGCTTATCACAGCCACTATGTGCTACTTTGTAGGGGAGGATCCCAACACCCTCCCCTCTGTGACCCAAAGCCACCCCCAGACTGTCCCACAGACACCTCCCTCCCCAAGCCAGGTGGCGCCCAACAGTGGCATTGGACGTGAGGTGGCAAAAGCATGGGAGAGCGCCATTCGACAGGCCCTTATGCCAGTCATCTTTCAGGACGCACCGCCAGCTGCGGGGAACATGCCTCACAGTAAGTTGAGAAACAGGTTGATGAAATTGTTTTGTGGAAGATTGTATTGCCAAGATGAAAAGACATAATTTAGAACTATTACACTGCATAACCTATGCTTTGTTCCTATCACTGTTTTTCTTTTCCAGGACAAGCTTCTGTCAGCATATCTGTGTCCAACAGTCAAATCCAAGAGAATGTGGTATGACTTGTGGTCTAATTAAGTAACTTCTGTCAATATTGACATCAATTATACATTAAGCATTATGCATGAAATATTGCATCCCTACAGGATATTGGCACAGTGTACCAGATTTTTGCTGATGAAGTGCTTGGATCTGGGCAATTTGGAGTAGTGTATGGAGGTATGGAGACCTACATCCGACAATGGAATTGATCAGTCCATTGATTTGATGGTTAAAGTGCTTTGCTGAAAGCAGTGGTGTCTAAAGTTTGAAGCTAACAAGAAGCAAGATTGTATTTCACAACCTCTGTGTATCATGCACTGTGCTAAAATGTGTTTTTAGAGTTGACCTGATTTGACACATAATAGGCTGTTTACAGGTTTTAAGGAGTGTTTTAGTCAGTTTTCACAAGTGATGTTTCTCATGCCAGCATTAGTCCAGAGTAAGTGTTAGAAAATGGAATAAAAATCTGGGTGTGTAGAGATAGATGTATATGTATCACAAGTTAGCATTTTAATTGTTAAAGTTCATGTCAATATAGTTAGAAAAGACTGAACAAGTATGATGTGCTAGGAAGGGATGCCAGGGTAAAACTGTATAAAAAAAGAACAAAGCACCGCCGCTTAGGTTTGCAAAGTTGCATCTAAGCAAACCACAAGAAATCTGGAACAATGTCCATTAGACGGACAAAGCCAAAGAGAAGATGTTTGGCCATAATACTCAGCACCATGTTTGGCGATAACCAAACACGGCAACAAATTGCCACAATGATGTGCATGGAGTATATATGTATGTATATTCAGTTTACTGTCACAATGTAAACAATCTGTTACTTGCACAAACTCCCTTCAGGAAAGCACAGGAAGACGGGGAGAGACGTGGCCGTCAAAGTCATCGACAAGCTTCGTTTTCCAACCAAGCAAGAGAGCCAACTGAGGAATGAGGTGGCCATCCTGCAGGTAAACGCACGCATTTCACTGGACTTTCTCTCAGAAGAAATTATGTTAATGATTACGTCTAAAAGTGTCTGTGCAGGTTCTTAATCGTTCAGATCATGGTCGTCTAAGAAGCTTGAAAAGAAAGCGACTGCACTTCTCATCCAAGAAGCATTTTGTGCTAAAACCATTATTAATCATGTGAGTCATTAAATGAGCCAAGGTGTGGAAAAAAAGGCAGAGGTCATTGCTAGCAGAGGTTTCGGGTAAACCCACTGTGAGACCTTGCCAAGAGGTCATATGTCCTATTGAGGTCACAGTCAGCCACCTAAAATATTCATTCTTTCCCAAGCACCTCAGCCCGCACTCACAACCTGCGTTAGGTGATCTCAACAGGTCACGTGATACTGTGGTTTTACCTGAAACATCTGGTGGAAATGACCCATGCCTTTTTTACTTTATCTTTTTTTACACCTTGGCCAATGTGATGACTCACACGATTAAAAGTGGGTCAAAGACTCTTAAGAGACGACCCCCACTAGGGTTTAAATACCTGGGACTCTCCACCGTTTGGTTTTAGAACTAAAGAAGCATTTTGGATGAAATGTGACAAGTCTCCACAAAACTTAATCCAAATGCTTTCTTTCCAAGCTCATTATGCCTGAAAGAAAGTAAAAAACCATTTGTAATATTAAAAACTACCATTAAACACAGTGAGACAGTAATAATGTAATAGTAATCTGTGCTTTGTAGTATCACAATAACCAGATTTTAATCTACACTATTAAAAAAGCTCAGTTTTGCTTATTTAAATGATTAATTTCTAATTATTTTACCTCGCAGTCATTGACAGTATTTAAATAAGTAGTACTGTTTCTCCTTTCCTTATGTGATTGCAACTTCTGAAACGAGCAAAAATAAAAGTTTGCATATAGAATTCAACTAAATGACACGACTGTATAAAACCATTTAACATTTTCATTCATGCCAAATATGTGACAGGGAAAGACTTCACATTAACAACGTCTGTTTAAAATATATATTTTTGAAAAATAACAACGTATGTTTGATTTCACCTTCTTGGGCGGCAGACTTTTTTCCCCAGCAGATGGAGGTAGTGGTGCACTAGTCAGTCTGAACTTCCCCCTGCAGCTCGGCATTTTACACAAATGCAGTTATGCAGTCATTATTATTTATGGAACATATGTCATATGTGTGACTTCTGCGGAATACTTATATTGTTTGCCAAAACAGAGTTTATAAATTTTCTGTTCTCTGCTTCCTTCTCCTGTGGTTTACTGCCTGGTTGTCACGGTCTGGTCCTTTCTGTTTATCCCCTCCTGTGATGTTCTTCCTGTATTGCCCAATTTATATTTGCTTCTTAGATTCACACTCTATCACAGTTTATTTCTGGTATTTCATCTTTTTACACACAACATATTTTTTCTTATCGTCCGCCTTCTCCCCACACTCCCCTCACCCTTCTGTTGTTTCTCTCAGAGTTTACGTCATCTGGGCATTGTAAACCTGGAGTGTATGTTTGAAACCCCAGAGAAAGTGTTTGTGGTCATGGAGAAACTACACGGTGACATGCTGGAGATGATTCTCTCCAGCGAAAAAGGCAGATTGCCCGAGAGGCTCACAAAGTTCCTCATCACGCAGGTGTGTATGCATTTTCAAATAAGTCCCATAGCGGTAGAGAGTGGGTAGTAGAGACCCACAAGACTAAAATGGCATTCTGATGCTGCAGTGTTTCGCTGCATGCTTCCTCTGCTGTCATGATGAACATTTACTGAACCTTACATTTCTGCATATTCTAAAACGAAGCTTTGCTGTGTTTGATTTTGTTTCGGATCATCTTGCTCCCGTGGTTTTGGGTATGCACATGACGTCGGTGTGCATGCAGATTCTTGCAGCTCTGAGGCACCTGCACTTTAAGAACATTGTTCACTGTGACCTAAAACCTGAAAATGTGCTACTTGCCTCTGCCGATCCCTCCCCACAGGTAAAAACACACACACACACACACACACACACACACACACACACACAGATGGATTTCCCAAATCTGAGCTGAGGAAAGTAACAGACACTTGCTAATGGCGTTTTGGTTACATGAGTCCTGTTTCTGTTTCTTTCTCTTAACATTCTTTCTCATAACCGTTCAGCTATCTTAGTGAGGACCTTCATTGACATAATGGTTTCCCTAGCACAAAGATAGCTAGACAGGAACACGCACACACGCACTTGCCCAACCAGCTCGTTTGCAACACATGTGGTTTCTGCACTTGCTCATATACATTTCCTGCCATTTTGTTATTTTACCAGATGCCTCGCAGTCATGTGTCTCTGTTCTTGACTGTTTTCTTCTCTCAGGTGAAGTTGTGTGATTTTGGCTTTGCCCGTATCATTGGAGAGAAGTCATTCCGCCGTTCAGTGGTTGGCACACCTGCCTATCTGGCTCCAGAAGTTCTGTTAAACCAGGGCTATAACCGCTCACTAGACATGTGGTCAGTCGGCGTCATTATGTACGTCAGCCTCAGCGGGACATTCCCATTCAATGAAGATGAAGATATCAATGACCAGATCCACAACGCAGCCTTTATGTATCCTCCTAATCCCTGGAAGCAGATCTCCAGTGATGGTAATCTCAGAGAGGGAATCAGCTAGAGGAGATTTCTCCTGTTAAACACAACCGTGAGATGGACGTTGATGTACACTTACAATACCTGCAAAAGCTATTGGATTGGTTTTTGTAATCAATATATAAAATTTTTATTTAACATCACCTTTGCCTAGTAGTGGAGAAAAAAATAAAACGTATGAGTGCATATGAGAAAGGGCAGCAAAGAGTGACTAGTACTGAATGTTGTTTTCAGAATGCAACCAATCTGATCTGTGATAAGTTGTACTTCAGTTTTACCACAACTAAAGTCGGGTTTAGTGTCTAGACAAATAAGGTATGATAAAGAGATGACAACTCTGATGGTTTCTGTGTGCTTGCGTGTGTGTGAGTGAGAGGTGGTTTGATTTTTATTGAAAAACATGTGTTTGTGTTTCCAGCTATTGACCTGATCAACAACCTGCTGCAAGTTAAGATGAGGAAACGCTACAGTGTAGATAAAAGTCTCAGCCACGCATACTTACAGGTACTATATTAATGAACTGCTCACAGGCACACATTAGAATGAATGTTCCACTCTATCGTTCCTACAATTTTTTTTTTATCCGTTATTATTTGCTATTAAACATACAAGAAAAAGCCCCCTTTTCTGTGGTAAATGCTAGTAACTGTAGTTTCTGAGCAGCAATTTAAGTCCTTAAAATTGCTTCAATAAAATTTGTTGCTTTTAAAGAAAATTGCAACAATAAAGCCGAGGTCTATGCACACAAATCCGAGCGTTGAAATGTCAGCTCAAGGCCGGAGGTTTTTAACTTTATTGAAAACATAACAGAAAGGGGATTAGTTAAAGAAATTGTGTTTTCTTTGACTGCACAGCTCTTAAATGCCTGCTTCAAAACAAAATGTTTAGCGGTGGAAAAGCAGGCTGCTATTGCTGTTGTTTTTTTTGTTTCCAGAATGTCACCGGATTAATTAACATTCATTGTCACGGTAGCCACGAGTGGGTTGAAGCATAATTGATCATTTCAGTGTCATTCTAGTTCTTATGTACACACATGCACATGTGCCCCCGCAAACAAATGCATTGGCACATGTATCGATCAAATCTTTGCGATTCCCGACACTCAGATTTCATCACCGTGTTTATTCCTGTTTGTCATTTCCCAGGACTATCAGACGTGGCTCGACCTGCGGGAACTGGAGACTAAGCTTGGGGAACGTTACATTACCCACGAGAGCGATGACAGCCGCTGGCAAATGTATGCCCGTGAACACACTCTGCCATACCCTGCTCACTTTGTGCCGCCTCCTCTGGCGCAGGCTTCCGATGACGAGGACGGTGGGGAGGATGCAGATATGCAAGGTCTCACAGAGAGGGTCAGCATACTCTGACCACAGAGAGGTGGAGGACTCACGCTCATTTAGGAAGGATGAAAGAAGCGGGGAGAAGGAGAAGGGGATGGTGGCCTTGTACTCTAAAAAGACACACTTGCAAAGAATCATGTGGTTTTTATAAAATAAAGTGTCTGACTGATTAGAGCTGCGTGAGAGCACTCGGTTTTACAGCTATAAATCCAATTTCTCTCCTCCAGCCCGAAGAAAACCTTTAAAGCATTTACTCTGCTCGTCTTGGTCCTCTTTCATCTTTTGAATTGTTGAATTTCTTTTATGATAAAGACTGCTCAACTCTATTTCACATTCCCTGTTCATCTGTTCAGGGTGCCTTTACAGATAAAAGGTGCGGAGTGAACCGTAAATCCGAATTTGTCAGAGGAATGAAAAACAGCATGTTCTTTCCCCCTGTCAGTGTAGTGTGCATCAGAGCAAACAAGGAAATGGCATTTTACCACAGGTGCAGATAAGAATCAAAGAATCAAACATTTTGCTATACAAACAGTAGTAAAACCCAGCCGAAACGTTACGAAATTAAAAGCAACGCGATGCTTCTTTTTTTTCTTTAATATATTATTTTAATGGGACTGACTGGAATTACAGAAAATTCAGTTCAATCTCTTTTCAGTGATGGAGCTCTTTACAGCAACAAAAGACTTCCTCTGTGCTGGTAATTACTGAAGTGAGTCCACTGAGAGAAGCCATCTATATTCACAAATGCATTCCCATAAATTCGTGTTCTATAGTGAAAACCAAAGGTATCGATCCGGCGACAGCAAATCCTCCAGTAATTACTGCAGGTTTGTGGCCACAATGGCCTTGTAGAAAATTATATGTAATTAAAGATGCCATTATGAGTTTAAATGAACTAGCGTGCGGGCAGTGTAATACTTCCACTCACCGGACAATTTTCAGTCGTGAGATTTCGTATATCGGTGACAGCTCTCTGTAGCTGCTGCTGAAAATTGCTTTTTATTGTGTTATCATTCGTTGTGAGCCATCTGAGGTCAAGCAGGTCACTGAAATGATTTGTACCGTTAATAATGAGCAGATAAATGAACGCATCTTTCAGCAAAAGCAGACATTCCCCTGTGATGTAAGTGTATGGGTGGACAGTGTGGGTCACTAAACTAGTTTGGACAACTTATCTTGTACAAGTATTGACTACCTTTCATGTCGATGTGTTACATGTTTCTGTGAAGTAGCATTATCTAGATTCATCATTGAACATACTGTAGTTACTGTTTTATGAATGTATAACCTGAAGCTTATATAGCTGTCAAATATGTGTAGACTGTGTATAACTTGTTTGAAGGATGATCCTGGCTTTTAGATAATACAAACCTCCTACAGCATTGTATTTGTCTTGGAAGTTTTATTTAACGTGACGTCCGTGCATGCTTAACTGGAACCTGCTCATTTTCACCTGCTTCCTGAGAAATTGCACACAGGCCTGAGCAGATACGGATTTAGTCCTAAAATATTTGTCAGCCATATACAGATTATTTGCTTTTTCCCTATAAATATATTTATAAAACAAGGGCCATTACTGTGCCTTAGATTGTCTATGGAAAAAGACGTGCTTCATTTAAAGCATAACAAAAGAATAAGGACGACTTGTTCTGCACCACTAGTTTTCTACTCACAGGCTGACAGGCTGTTATTTCTTTTACTCTCAAAAGAAGAGATTTTTTCCCCTCCAAATATGCTGCTGGGTACTTTGGTACAGACGTAGGCAACATGGACTAAAGAATTATGATGGAATTGGAACCAGAGACACACAAAAAAGTACTCCCAGCTCTCAAAGCACAGACAGTGGGTTTTTTTTTTTTTGGGTTTTTTTTTGGTGTTTTTTAACACCCCACAGTCTGAGTGGCACTCAAGAGGACCCTGTGGCAATGGAGGCAAAGACGCTGAATTTTTTCCCATTGTGAAATGAGTACTCTTCACTCAGTTATACTGGTAGAAGTGCACCCTTGTTGCTCCTACCCTACACCCGTCGTCATTCTCAAACAATGCCAGATGATAGACTCTTCCTTTTTCCTCCCCTCCTTTTATTTCTTTCAAGTGTCAGTAACTTTCGTTCTATCTCATCAGCTTCAATCTTCCAGCCCATTGTTTTTGCACTGTCATGTAGAGCCCTCCACTTAGTAAGCAAAAGAGACAGGCCCAAACCTCCAGAGAGACGTACCTGGCACCAGAAATTACATTTCTATTGAGTTTTATCTGCGACAAGCAATATCAGTCTAGTTTGTTAGAGTAGGTGGAAGACAGCTTAAAAATATTTCTGTTTTCACTCAACGTTTCCACTGAAAGCAAAAAAGCAGTCGGGCATCCAGATTAATGACCTTGTGCTTCTTAAATGAAAGTGTTCTTTTCACCTGCAAGCACTAGGTTTAGCAGTCTACACACACACACACACACACACACACACACACACACACACACACACACAGAGGAATAATTGATTGGCTTATTATTTAACAGAGTTAATAATCAGATGGCAGCAATCCAGTGCATTTTGGCCCATAGGACAACCTGTCAAAAGGAACATAAAAATGGGAAAGAATGTGACATAGTTGCTGGTCTGAAAGCGAGAACATATTCAGTGAGTGTCAGTTCTCTGCGTGAAAATAGCTTGTTGACGTCACAGGAGCATTGTCAATACAGTAACTCATATGACTGCTCGTTGTAGAAAAGGTATGCCGAACAGAATCTGACATGCACCTTAAATGCACCTTATGAAACTTAAAACTTAAAACTTAAACAGAAGACCACACAGAGTACCACTCCTATTAGCTAAGAACAGTAAACTGATGCTACAATTCACACTTCTTACCAAAACTGAATAATATAAGATTGGAAAATGTGCCTGCTTATGAGACTTTCTGCAGCAACATTCAAATGGTAGGGTCAGAATTGGGTATAAATGGCATGAAAGCATGGATCCAGCCCTCCTTTTATAAATTGGTCAGATTGCTGGTGGTGGTGAGGATATTTTCTTTGCTCACTTTAGGTCCCTCAGTACCAAATTCACATTTTTTTTAAACTACCTGAGTGCTATTGTCCACCATGCTTATTCATATATGACCACAGTGTATCATTTAGGAATGTATATTTCCCACCAACTGATGGCTGCCTCCAGCAGGATAACATAATGTCATAAAACTCATATAATCTCAAACTGGGTTCTCATGATGGGTTCTCTGTACTCAAATGGCCTCTACAATCACCAGATTTGCATCCAGCAGAGCATCTTTGGAATGCGGTGGAACAGGAGATTCACATCATTGTTTGATGCTATCATGTCTGTATGGCTCGGAATTTCGGAGGAAAAATTCTAGCACCGTGTTAAATCTTTTATGGGGGCTTTGAAGGCAAAAGGGAGGCCAGTGCAGTGCTAGAAAATGTACCTAATAAGCTCAATGAGGGTATGTGACTGTTGTAAACAGTACATTCAGGGTTTTTTTTTTCTGCTGTAGATTAATATAACACAAAATTGTCTGTCCATGTTTTGGTTGTGAATTAACGTGTAATCTTGTTCTCATTAGTGTGCTCTTTTGTCTTTACCACAGACAGTTTTCTTGAGAATTAGTTTGTGGTGCGATAGAGACGCGGAGGGTCCAGAGAGTGGCGTAATAAAGAAGCCATTTTAAATACACACTCATCACACCACAACTCTTCTCTACCCCTGCTTCCCCGTGTTTTTAAACACGGTGGGCGTGATTGCGGATGCCGTGCCGGTGCTTCCGCCTGGCACCGCCGACCACGCCTCACCACATAGTTCTTTTTGATTTTGTTTTTTTTAAACTAAGAAATATATTAACAATAATCGCAACTTGATACTTTATTAACGTACTCAGAAGTGTAATGTGATCTTTGAACTTGTATTATATTAGTGTCGCTTCCATACGGAAAGAGCTACTGATTACTTATTTCCATAGCACGTTTTGTCATCTAAACCTCTGAGACCTCCCAGTGCTCATTTCTTGTCAGCTTTAGTGGAGTCTGTTTTGTTCTGCAGCTCTGCTTGGGGTGTATGCACATGCATGCCAATTGATTTTAGCCAGTGGGTGCAATTCCATTTTCTCTCAGGCTTGTTCAGAAGTTATCTGTATTAATGAAGTCTGTGGGAGAAAGTGCTGTTTTTCCACAAGAGGCAATTGGCTGTGTGCTCAAAAGGTTACCAGGAGTGTTCATAACTCAGAGAGTGTCATCTTATTTGAACTGCAACTACTCCTAGAACAATTGCAATTTGCACTCTCAGTTTATAGCTGCACCTCATCTGGAAAACACATCAGCTTTTCATTAAATACAAAAGAAAGTAGTGCACGCATGCGGAATTTCGAGATAATACCCAATCAAAATAAGAACTGAACTCCAGAGTTTTCAGTCATTTCCACTTTCTTGTTATTTCATGCTTCTCGAGATAACGATCTGTGTAAACACTGAACACAAAGCCCACAAACCATCATTAGCTCTGGAAATGTTTTGTTTGTGATTGTGTAACATGATCACAAATTCTGATTGCACTTTCCTCCACTTGGTATGACTGCACAACCGATGACCTCCAGCTTGGCCATCAAGTACATTAAACGGCTATACCAGCTGCTGAGTTTGCCCCTGCACTCAGGCGTAATGCATTTTGAAAGGCAATAGATCAACTGTGTAGAGCAATTTGCAAAATTACAGAAAATTGCAGCGCATTTCCGGTTGTCATGTAGATGCATGACCAAAAAGGTACTAAATCTCTTTCTATATCACACCACTGTGTGATGCAACAAAAGCTAAACCCTAAGCTTAAAAACCACTGGGAGGTGTGAAATACTTGCAATCCTACCATTATCATAAAATGTCAATATCTGTATTTATATTACATACAAGACTGTTTTTCTAAAATGACATTTCCATAAATAATCTTTTAAATAGTTTTTATGGAAAATTTATGATGGCAAAATTCACTGTATGCCTACTGCTCTGTCTCATTAGTGCCCTCTGACTCTGCTTCATGTGACCGCAAGTTGGATGCTTGTTACCAAAAAACAGGCAGGTAAACCAACAAAATGATTTATTTTAAGGTGATAGAGGTGAAGCACACTATCATGTGAGGAAACAGTTACAAGAAACTGAAATGCACCAAACATATGCCCACTGCCTTGTCTTGTTCTCTTTTGCCAAAATAGCAAAGAATTTTCCATATATCAGTGTCATACTAAGGAATGAAAAAGGGAAGTTGACAAATTTAATATCCACATGCACAACTTTTAAAAAATATTCTCAGCACTTAAACTTTTTGGCATCACATTATTGGCACCTTGAGGTAGTCGTTAAAAAAGTGTAAAAGCCACAGCAGAAGTGACAGATAAACTTGTTCTGTATTTGAGTTTAAGAAAAAATAGGTTAGTAGCATAGGTAGGTAAAATAATACATCACCAACATGGCCTTAAATAGTATTTAGACACAATTAATGTGGTTGCTAAGTGATGTAAGCTCTGTAAGACTACATTACAGACAAAAAGCTGGATCTGTTAGAAATGACAGACAATAAAAGCCTGAATTCAACAGGAAAATGTACACATTCATGTAATGTTATTTAATCATTTGTTTATTAGAGAAGAAAAAAATTAAAAGAAAGAATACCAATAAAAAGAAAATTACTCATTCTTACTCATATTCTGCTGAAATGCAGTGACAAAAAGCTGAACTTATTGAACATGTGTGTGACATCAAAGCATTACAGAGGAAAGAAGAAACAATGCTTCAGGTGGTGGAAAATCAGAGTATCTGGAAATTCCCCTTTTGAGTATTTTATTTCCATACATTTATCGTTTCCGTTTCAATAATCGTCTACTTTCCTTTCCTTTTTCTTAACGTCATGTAAGGAATGTGTTCTTGCCGTCAACATTCACATCTGTACACTGATGGTCACTCAACGCATAACCAGAGCAACCTCAAGGTTTCGTCACAGACTCCATTTATAAACATGTGAACAGCCTCGACTGAGACCTACACGGTGCTGATACCCAGTGTTCACATCATCTGAAACAGAGCAACGTTCTTTATCTTCTTCGTGTTTTACAGTGACGTGATTGACACATTTTGGTTTTCTCGTACTGAACCAGACTGAAAGTGATCAGCCAAACTGAAAAAGACATTTAGACCAAAAAAAGGAGTGAATGACCCACTCATTAAGAACTACAACTACAATGATGCTATTTAAACACTCACTGTGATGTAAAAGGGGAAGACAGGAGCTATGCAGCTCCCGACCCATAAGTTACAAATTTCCCTTATATCGGAGAGGAGGAGGAGGGGACTTTTTTCTGGTCTCATAAGAGCATTAACGCATGATTCATATCTTTTCTATAACCGTTTAATTTTTGCCCAGCCCTGAACACTTCCTGCACGCACGTGTGCAGAAGCAAACCTCCCTCCTCCTACGTGTGTCTTCCCCTTTCTGTACTTCGCCCTTCCACACTTCTTACTGACATTTCAGCTGTGGCTGTCAACGGGAACTAGCAACGAGAGCAAACTACACAGTACAGAGAAAAACAACCTCTTGCATCTGTAGCTATTGAACTGGCTGTTAATGATCTGGTTCATTTGAGATTATGAGGAACTGCAGTGGCTTGGCTGCATGTCAGCAGCTCTGAAAAGTCTCTTCTGAAGCTTTTTTTCTGATCTTCCTGGACTGAACTCTGCTGAACCTGAAGCAGGTCTGGAATGCGTCTAACACTCTTCACCCACTGGACAGCTTTCTACAAGATACAACTTTCTATCAACAAACAACAGGTGAGGTCATTCATTACTGACTGGAGTTCTGGAAACCAGATGAGGGAATTTATGTAAAACTTTTTATAAACTGCCCTAGAAAAGGACAAGTTCAAAGGTAACTTTTATTATGTTTGCCAAGTTCTTAAATGTAGTAATTTATTTTGAAACCGCACTTCATATGCTGGGCTTCTTTTTGTACCCAGTGGACTGTTGTCAAGGGAAAGATGGAATGCTTGAGGTGATGTGAGTAACCACTGCAAAAATAATTAGGTTTGAAATGTTGATTCTCTGGAGGGTTGAATGTTTTCTGTGATTCTCCCAGCGGTGGTCACCACAGCACGCTGGAGAGGGCAACAGAAAACTGCTCTGGAAGAAGAAACTGTGGACTGCTTTACCTTTGAAACACCACTTTGGTATGAGGGAGGCAAGTTAAAACGCATATTTCTTCTTTTTGTTTTAAAAGGAGGGCATCTGGCAATCACCACATCCCCCCTCTTTAGAGATAAGGCTAAAATGCTGCTCTCTTAACAATTCATAATGACAACCAGATTTACTTCAGCACATAATGCTAACAAACACATAGTTGGCTCAGATGGAAAAAACGAGTGAATCAAGCCCTGGCCAGCTGTGCAAAGTAGTCGTTTGTTTGGATTTGAAATGTACTGATAGAGACAGCAAAAGAACAAAAAAGATGTATGCAAGAGGAAAAAAGAAAAAAAATATTGTTTTTAAGAAGGACCTGAACAGGACAAATGAACCATTACAGGCATTAGAGGTAAACTCTATCTTTGTAATAGGGGAATACCTGTTTGTCATTAGTCATAGTATCCTAAGTGGTGACTAACAACTGAAATATTTTAGAAAAGTTTTGATTTATGAGGAAAACTTTCCTATAATGCAGTCATGATAAGTCTCCCATTTTTTTTTTTTAATTTTATGAATAATCCATTAAATCAAACCCATTTCAAACACACCTGCACACAGGCACGTGCAGACACACATTATCGTTCTCTGAAGACGATCTGTCTCCAAATGGCTTCTCTATTATTGAGTTTTCTGGACGTTAATAGCATTAGATGCTTCCTGAGCCTATAAACACACCAGGGTCAAGCCTGGAAGAGAGAGAGGGAACAAAACAAAGAGAGGAAACAAATATCAGCAAAAGCCACAGAAATAACGAGCAAAGTTTGATCTCCTAATGCTTAAATTTTATACAGCAAATGGAAAGAATAAAATATCTGTACAAAAATATTTTAGTCTTGTGGTCTACATTAAGAAGAGTGTGTTAACCATTGGTTCCCATTACCTGGTAAAATAATTAATGTGGATTTTTTTTCCAGTGGAACACAAACTAAACATTAACCCCTTAATCGTCACAATGAATGGGTGTATAAGATTGTACTGATGGTGTAAATATGAATAAATACTTCGGTTATTAACTGAAACCAGAGGACATTTTCAAAAAATTCTGTTGTGATAAACTAAAATTTTAAAAAATGTTCAAGGCTGATGACACAGTTTCACAGACCAATAGAAAGCCTATAAACAGTCTGAAAGGAAAACCATAACACAACCAGTTGAACTTTGTAACAGTTCCTCTGAAACAACATTCCTAATTATGTAGTATTCATGTGTGAGTTCTTTTGTACAATCAGGTTCTGGCCTTAGTTAGCCTGTCATAGTTTCGTTGAATTATTTTTGAACCAAGCTGAACTCATGCTCGGTCTGCCCAGAAATATCCTTCTCAGTCAGCATCTTAACATGTCTGTTTAACCGCACTGTTAGCATCTGTAGTCAAAACATGGCCATGCTGTAGGAAATCCAAATTTACCCCGAATAAACCACTAAACTGTTTTAACTGTGCAGCATCTTTTGTATTTTTAATGCATTAGTCGTCAATTATGACTATATATTCCAAACCATTTTTAGGTTTCATATTATTTATGAATGTGTCAGAATTTAAAACATTAACAAGAACGCGCGAATAGCCTCCTTCTGTAACAGTTAAGCATGTCACTCTTTAACTTTTACATTAAACAGAGTAGATTAAAACAGGGGGACAAAAAGCCTAAAGCTGTGCATTACTAGAAAACAATTAGGTCTGTTATGTTAAGAGATGGTCATGTCCCATATGAAATGTGTAGGATTTCATTGAAAACAACTGGACTTTAAAAAGTGAAAGTTTAGTGAACTCTATTTATTTGTACTTTGATGAGATGTATAATTGAGTAAAACATATAAAAATATTTATCATTTATACACATTAATGTGTTGCAAGCCCTATGATGTAAGTCATTTTCTGTTAAGCCTGCAACGTGCTGCACAAAATTCATGCGACACGCCTGTAATGTAACTGATCGTTATGCCTGCACGATAATATGTATGGGATATATAAACGTCATAAAGAATTAACTTTATTAAATGTTAATAATAATGTTTTGCTAAGTTATGCACTTTTATGGACACTACCTAATTTTTCAAACAAAGTTGACAACTTCATACATCACATATTGACATGAAGAAAGACAATTAGTGTCATGTGATCATCTACATGTGTGCTCCAAATAATTTTTTTTTTTTTAAATCTAGAAAATCTGTATTTCAAAAAAGTCCTCCTGCCGTTCAAAAGGCATTGTTTGCACCCCTTACTTGTCTTAGTCTGCAAAATAGGTATATTTTGTTATCTTTTCTGGACATAAAAAACTGAAAGAGCAGGAAATGCAAATGTGATCCATCATCATTTCAATTATATTTTCAGTCATAGAGCCTTTTATTTGTTTCCCCCAGGAGGTAGCTTACATGGCCTTCAGTAAGAACTGGAATCTGTTCATGGCCTTTGCATTGAATTATACTTCTTCTCTACCAAGCTAGTTAGTGAGCCAGCATTACCATTATAATAACAACAACAACAACAACAACAACAATACATTTTATTTAGGAAAGTGCCTTTCAAAACACTCAAGGACACTGTACACAGCAGAATAGAGACAAGCAATAACAACAACAAACATAACAACTTACAAATTTACAAGGATAAAACATAAAGCAAATAAATAAAAGAGATTATGTGATAATGCATATTATGGGAAATAAAATGCAGCTCACATGTTACAAGTCACAGTAAGCTACAACAGATTGTTTGCAGTTATGCTAGCTTGGCCAAAAAACCTCACTCATCAGTGTATTACAAAGAATACCCAACAAAGAGCGCAGAGGTTCTCTCAGATGCCTTGCCCACTGACCTTGTCGTTATACCACAAATCTCTCACCTTTTAACCCTTGTGTGGTGTTCGTATTTTTGTTACTCAGCCAGTGTTCATGGGTCTGGTGGACCCGCTAGAGTTTTGGCTTTCCAAATTAACACTATCAAACAATTTTATGTTAAATTACTCAACAGATGTTTACTTCATCCCAATTACAAGACATATGAACAGCAAACATGGTTAATTTTTTCCCTTTACCTTTGTTAGATCACATTTATGAATTAATGTGCTTCTCGTTTTTCTTTTATATAAAATGTTATAAATAAATCAGTTATAATCAAGTGGAGTGAGTGGAAAGACACAACACATTTACACGTGAAAAAATAATTAATTGTTTAATTTTTCTTTTGAAAAAAACTGAACAATAGTTTCATATCCTCTCTGAAACTGCACTGCTAGCTTTACTCTCATGGAAAAGAAGACTTCTTCAAAGAGGAAAGGTTCATGTCAAAATAACAAAATCAGTCTCACAGCAGATTATTTGACCTGCTCTTTGTCTTTTATCTTTTTGAAACAGAAAGTATTACTGGATTATTATTAAATTCATTTTGAAATTCTTGTCTCTGCTGGGTTACGCTAATCTTTAAGATGTATCTGGTGTGAATTACAGTCAGAGCTCTGTGATGGACCAGGTGTGATGGTTCAAATCAGGGAGAGAATTAATTGATTCATTTATAGAGTGCATGAGTTTCACATTACTCATTCTTGAAGCTGCAGTAAACAACTACCTTCGTCACATCTGCATCTGTTTGTAACGTCACATTTTCCACGTGTGGGACTAATAAAGGTTATCTTATCTTATCTTTAAATTGGAAATAACTGGTCCAACTCACTATATGACTGCCAACTTTTTTGTCCCCCAGAATGCAATTCTGTGGGAGCCTGCAAGGCTCTTATTGTGCTGAGAAACAAAAAGTAACCTGTAATCTGTGATTACTGTAAAATGCAAATAATCAGTTTGCCTGTACATTCTGTGCGATCCTCGCCTGCAACTTAGACCACGCAGGAGAATAAATGCAGCAATTTATAGATAATTTAATAAAAAGTAGCATTAACAACAAGTAATGTTGATCGAGTGCTCAGGTGATCGAGTGCAGAAGGTTCTACATCAAGTTAATCTAAAAGGTATCAGTTCCTTAATGCTGTCTGTTTCCACAACAACGACAGCTTACCTTATGACATGTGTTCTCCATACAGTGCAGCTGAGGCAGGGACTTTTGGCAATTTCACTTTCTATTAAAACCGTGGGTGCAAACTGTTATCATCAAGCAGCATGACTAAACCCATACTAGGAAGCGGAGGACTCCCATCGACACTATGCCTGAACACCATATAGTGTGCAGAATCAAACTATCTCACATTGAGAAACATCAGGACAACCAAATTATTTTTTTTATCTCTTGAGCTCAGTCAACCATGAAATAGAATAGGGGATACAAAATATCTAAGCTATATTATATGTTTTTAAAGTATTACGGTGAAGTCGTGTTACCATACAAATTGTTACTGTATTTATTTTAATTTCATGGATTTAATGATGTATTTTTGTCTTGCAGGTGATTTTTTTAACCAGGGGAGTTACAGCTAACTAAAGGAACCATGAACTCCACTTTTAAACCAGAAACAGGCAACAACTCAACATGCGTTAACATTGGAGAGAGTGTTGTCAGTGACTTGCTGATGTCTGTTTACATACTGGCCTTTGTTTTTGGTTTGATCTTCAATGTACTGACCCTGGGCCCCATCATTCAACAAGTGAGGCAAAAAAATGTCCTGGGAATCTTCCTGCTCAACCTGTCTATCTCTGACTTCCTTTTCATCATCACTATGCCCCTTTGGATAAATTATTACCGGTTTAACCACCGCTGGATGCTAGGTTCTGGGTCCTGCAGTGTAGCTGGCTTTGTCTACTACTCTAATATGTATATCAGCATCTACCTGCTTTGCTGTATCTCTGTAGACCGCTGTCTGGTGGTCAGCTACCCACTCCGCTTCAAGACACACCGAACTTCTTGCTACGCCTGGATGCAGTGTATCGTAGTTTATGTGGTAGTGGTGGTGATACACATCATAATGCTGGTCTATGATAATCTCACAGACGCCCATGATGAGAACAACAATAATGACCGTTGTTATGAGACCTACCCCATGGAGAAGCCTATTGCTCTATTCAACTTGCTCAGAGTAGGCTTGGGCTTCCTGCTACCCCTGCTAGTGCTGGCAGTGAGCTACTGGAGGGTGTTAGCCACTGTGGGCCGAAGTCCCGGCCTGAGCGCCCAGGTTAAGAGGAAGGTCCGTCTTCTCTCCTTTGGAGTCATTGGGATCTTCTCAGTTTGCTTTGCTCCATATCATATTCTTTTGCTCATACGCTCACTAGTATTTTATAATAACAATTTTGATAAGAGTCACAATGGGAGTTACTGCAAGTTTGAAGAACAAATGCACTTCTTCTTCTCCTGTACGCTTGCACTGTCCAGTTTGAATGCTGTGGTGGACCCAGTGCTGTATGTGTTGGTGAGTAATGGAGTCTGGGAGCAGATGAAACTAACCTGGAGATGCCGCAGACGGACTGAACAAGAAGACTGTGCACTAACTGCTTACAAAGGAGGAAAAGCTGCCACTACTGCCACTACTAATTTAATATGAATAATAAGCTATATGTGATAGACATGTGTACAATTGTATGTGTGTGAGTGTGTATTGAGATATTATAGGATTTTGCATGGCAGCTTTTTCAAGTAAAGTCTTCCTCTCATGAGTTAAGTAACGGGATTATTTCCATCCCACTTGTGTATGTTATTTTGTGTATGTATAAAAGGCAATCTTTGTTGTTACATTTGTATGTTATATCGAGCACAGTGTAAGGAGGAAGCTGAATAATGTATGCATCTGAGTCCTGGTTAATGTGATATTAGTCTCGGGTTCTGCTCTCCCACGAGTTCTTCAGTGTAAGCCACTTCTGGTTTTGTTGTTAGACACTGTTGCCGCAACTGAAGAGCCATTGTATTTTTTTTTGTCCAATCTATGCAATCATAGCGTGACTGAGCAACCCTGATATATTTAAATATGCATTACCTCCAATGCATGCCATACAAAGCCTTTGTTAGCATAACTTTGTGTGCCCAGTGTCTGACATATTTAACAAGAAATAAATCAGTATTATGTCCAGGTGCTCAGAGTTTTTTTTCACGCAGACAGTATGCAACAATTAACCCATACACCCAGTCTCTTAGTCTTCGCCATTAAACATATAGATAATTATAAATGCAACATAGCTGTGTGCTTCACAAGTGTCAAGTTGAAAAGGAAGGCAATAATGATGGATGTATATAAGTGTGTGTCAGGGGTGTGAGACAGAAATGGAGAAAAAGAATAATAAAGTGAAAGAAAGACAGCAAAAAGACTGAAAGAGGAAGCGTTTGAATCAACATTATGTCTGTTACTTGGTTCATAATTTATACAGCAGCTTCCTCATGCGTCAGCAGAGCTTTTTTTAGTAAACATCATTACAATCTAAGATGAACATTGACTGCATAGTATAAACCCTGAATAAAACCAGTTTTGTTTAATTAAAGGTCTATACTGCTGATTTCCTGAATTGTACAATCATGTATATCCTTCCATAAGAAGCAGTTTTGGAGGTTTGCTACTCTGGAGAATTCTGGTATCTGTTCATATGATGCCATGATCTTCCCATCAAATTCACCCTACCATGGAGCTATGCTCATAGAAACTACAAAAACCCCAAGAGCAACATTTCAGACAGGTCTCAGTTAACCTATGACAAATTGGCCAAAAAGGGGAAGGACACAAGTGTTACAATAGCCCAATGTCCAGACCTCAAGTCAACTGAAATGCTGCGACAGGAACACAAATAGCTGTGCATAAAAGAATGGCCGCAAACCTCAATCAACTTAGTCAATTTTATAGAGAAGAGTTCACCAAAATTCTTCCACAATAATGTCAGAGAATAATAAATGAATACAGAATGACTCCTTTAGATATCGCTGCTTTGGGTCTAGCAAAGTGTTTTGTTTTTTTAAAATAAAAGGATAAAGATAAAGCCAGGCTTTTTTCCTCTGAAGTACAGAAATGTTCTGGTTTCTAAACCTTACTTTATTTTTAAACCCTCAGATACATCATGTTTAGATGCTTGAAAAGCTCTGTTGGCAAAAAAAGAAAGCATGTATCTATTTTTGAATGGAAGTCACAACTGGTGATGCTGAAGCTGCCCCATTAACTTCTTTTCAGATGGAAAAGAAAGAAAAACCCATGTTATTTTCACCACAATTTTAAAGCTTGCAGCATTTTTGAAGAAGCGTTAGTAAACGAATCAGGTTTAAAGAAATTAATGTTGCAGTCAATCATCTTGTGGCATTAGCTCCAACATCTTAAAGATCCATTTTCTCCAGACTCAGCTTTTAATGAGCTAACTCAGGTTGTAGCCAGACTCATAGGAAAATCAATGCGACTCCATTGATTAGCTGTTATGACTCATAGCATTGTAATGCAGGCTTGGTCTTAATGGACTATACCAACAAGCTATACTTAGATCTTATTTTAAGCATTTGGAGTCTTTGGACATATATAACGGAGCACTCAATAGAATGAAGTTTTTAATTTCCTTTTACCCTAATGAGCTGATTAATAATTAATATTTCTACTGAAACGCAGCAGACGTTCTGCTAATTATGTTTTGTATTTCATAAGAAAGAAGCTCTCATAATGAAACTTTTTTTTTTTTTTTACAGTGTACTGTCTTTGTGTTTTTGTTTTATTTTTTAAAAACTATTTCTGCTTATTAAAGAGTGGACCTTAAAGAAAAAAGATAATTGAAATATTTTAGAAAAGGAAGACAGCAAAGTTATTAATTGTACAATAAAGAGTTTGCGATTTACTTGTGCTGCATCACATCCACTGAAGCATATTAAATTGAATGACACTTAGGAGGGTTTGTCTCATCAGAGACTTGTTCATGTATATTTGTGTGAAGCCATTGTCCATATCTTAACTGTAACAACAAGGGTCCGAAAAATTGAAGCACAGCCAGAGATCATACAGGAAATCAGATAAAAGCCAAGCATCCAAACTTTTACATGCAAGCAAAAACATCTTACATGAGTATTAGTCAGAGGAGCAATTTACACAAGAGAAGAGGCAAAAATGCCCACAAAGGCTAGTTATACATAACAGTGTACAACACCGGCATCATTTTATACACAAGGAACAAGGAAAAGTTTGGAAGTTGAGTGGAAGAATCTGAAAACACAGCCCTGCCAGAAGCTGTCTGGGCATACCACTGAAGATGATCTTTAAGGGCTCATTCGAAGAACTTTTTGGTCACACATTGTATACACAGCAGACTGACACTGGTTAATAAGACACAATTAACAGAACAAAAGCAGTTAAAAGATCCTACATACATATGTTCCCAGTCACACAGGCCTAGAAACGGTGTGTTACCACAGTTGCAATGGAAAAATGTGAATTTCCTGACCTGTTGGCAAATGGTTGCTAATGGTTGTCACTAGATAAAATTAATCGCAAAGAGGTACAGGATACTGCAACAAAAAAGTCCTTGAAATTGTTTGGTTTCTAGTGGGTTGCCATAAAATCCCTGTAATTGCATGGAAGATACGTCAACTTCTCACTGAGCAGTAGTGAAACAATAGCATTTTTCTTTTTTTAAATGTTGAGGCGAGCAACCTCGTTTTACAGTTTAAACCACACGTTTCAGTTTCACTAATGTTCAGAGAGAAGCTGGCAAGAGCTTGCAGATAAGTTGGCCTCTTCCATGCAAACTATGTGCTGCTAACAACAAAAGCAATCACAAGAAGGATTTACTGCACTTCCTTCTTGGCAACCAGTTTAACAAGGTGACCAGCTGGTTGGGGACTACACAGTTAGAATCAGAATTACCCTACAACTTCTCTTTACCCTGTGTGACTGCGGCCTACGGTAAATGATTTACAAAAACAAAACATAACAGATGACTACATAGATGAGGAAGATGAAAGTCGTGCTGCGAAAAGTGAGAGGTGGAAAGAATTCTTCTTTGACACCAGGAGGCAGTTGTAGGGTTAGTCACATGTGAGTGTGCACAAGAGAGTTTCTCTGGCTTAATACAGTCACATAAATAATGTCCACTTGGCTGCCTGGGAGCTGGGTCTCTTGACACAGTAGATATATTCCAGACTCCTCAGACCAAAAAAGGTTGCCTTGCACCCTCCAGTGCTTTCAATCTTCCAAAGCCAGCACGATAGCTAACAGCTTCCATTTCCTAAAGTCACAGTTACTCTCTGTGGGTGCCAGTTTTCTGCAAATAAAGGCTAACAGATTAATCTTGTTGTCAGCATTAAAACACTGGGGTAGCACTACCCCAACCCACACATTCAAGCATCGACCATGTTGCGTAATTGCTTAGGAAGATTTGAGGATGACAGAAGGGCAAAATCCATGTTTAATAATCTTAAACACATGCTCTGTGGCTTTTGTCCAGTCTAAACAGTACAGCAGAGCAACGCAACAGAGCAGCGGTGATGTATAAGTTAACTGTAGCTGTATACTTTAGCAAAGCCCAGTAACGGTTTTTAGTGCACTAACACTATGTGCACTATGTTGTAGCCAATTAGGATGTGCATTGAGCTTAGAATTACCTATGCCTCATGAAACAGAAAGACCGAAAAGAGGAACTGTGAATTATTTAACTACAATTTATCTGTTTGTCTAATCTACTGATTAACTAATGTGACACAGATGTTACGAGACAGTGATGAGAAAAATAGCCCAAATCAGCAAGTCAACAACTGTGGATACATGGCGTAAGAGATGTATAAGTAAAAGAGGAAACAACAGCAAAGTCTAAGTGGCAGTGCGGTAATGGAGAAACATTAGAACTCAGTGAAAGTCTCAAGTGTCCAATTGTCATTCTGAAGGAAAAGGGACTTTCTCTAAATCACATCATGGCTAGACTGAAAGTTTCCCAAGTGTCACTACACGGCATGCTAAAATGTTTTGCAGAAACTGGATTAATTATGTCCAACCACAGTGACGCACAACAAAAATGACCATACCAACCGAAGATCAATACACAAAGCTTTGTTCACTGAGACACAGAAAAACAACTTGGTCACATACAGAGAACTTACGAAAGAAAACAATACGTGATGTCAATTAGCAAAAGTATTCACAAAAGAACACTCTATTAGCAGTGTCAGTGGATGAAAAGACAAAAAGTAGAAATTTGTGTAAAGGTAGAGTACATGGCAGAGGTCTAGGACTGGTGCCCATGAGCTTGTTGTATGTGTACCTAAGAAAACATCAAGCGTGTACGATCATGTGAAAAAGGGACAGGAAAAAGCACATGCAAATTTAAGAAATTTATGAAACTTCACTTCAAGTTGCTGCAAATGAGGTTCTGCAAGATATTGAATCATGGGATATACTTAGTTTTTCACAGGAGTCTTTTGCAGTAAGTATAAAAATAGTCATACAAAAAATGCACATTTTTTAATGACTAACTATACTTACTAAAAAATACACACTTTTACCATATTTTCCGCACTGTAAGGCGCTCTTAAAATCCTTTAATTTTCTCAAAAATTGATACTGTGTCTTATAAACTGGAACACCTTATGTATGAATTCTGGTTGTGCTTATTGACCTCGAACCAATTTTATGTGGTACACGGGCTCAAAAATCTGTCAAAAAATGTTTTAGTACAACTTTGGTAAGCTATGAAGCCGCACCGCTTAATGGATTCTTGGAGCATTACGGCAGCAGTAGTCAGGAGCCTCGCGGAGTAATCTGGGTCCAAAACTCCGTCCTTTTCAGGTCCCAAAGTCAAACGAACAGTGCGGCATCACTGAGAGTTACAAACTGTCTAAATTCTTTCATCTTTAATAAAATGATTAGTGTAGCTGCTTTACCAGGTGTAACAATTACGTTTAACATCCAGGCCTTCATGAAAACAGATTTTTTTAAATTTAACGGAGTTAGAAGTTAGCAGGAAGTTAGCTCGCTAGTTTCCACCTAAACATGATATGCCTTGTTCTGACTGAGAGATTTCTGAAAAAATTAAAACGTACAGCTCTACTATCACTTCCAACATAAATGAACACAGAAAACTAAACAGCAGTGACTTTTTTAGGGTTACTGAAGTTGGGTTAACTGGTACATAATGATGTGCTACGTGATCAATAGCGACACAGCTATGTTAGCATAACATAAACAGTGAAACTGGAAGATGAACGCTAACTTTTTTCCACTCGATAAAAGTTAACGTGAGGGTTCCCGATGGTTATGGAAAAATGCAATCTCATGGGAGGATGCTGTAATCGGACCAAATTTCAGTCAGGAGAACAACTGAGATAATCCATCCACAATACGAGGTTAGTCATTAATATACTGCAACAACATAGGAATAGAGCAGCTGCGAGAGAATTCAACATTAATGAATTAATGGTACGGAAGTGGAGGAAACAAGAAGAATAAGTTGAGTAAAGTTTGACTTATCTGACTGTTTTGTTTCGCTTAATGCGGCTTATAACTCGGTGCGCCTTAGGGTCTGAAAACTATGGTCAAATGTGTGTGTGTGTGTGTGTGTGTGTGTCTTCTTAAACACAAATTAATATTACTGTCAGTTCTAATGTATTGATTCTATGAACAAACAAACATCATCCAATGAGTCTTACCATAGTTCACTTCACCGCATTTCAGGCTGTTATTTTATAATGTACAACATGTTGAAGTACATAGTTGTGAGAAATGGCACAGAAATTGTCTTTTTTTAAAAATTCAACAATAGCAAAACACAACAACCAAAACATGGAATTTTTGAAATTGGCTTAAATACATAAGACCTGGTTTTCCACCCATTACTCTGCTTGCACATGCATGGTTGTTCAGTAAATGAAATGAACATATAAAGCCACAGTTCAGTGTCTTTTTTTCTTCATTGACTTAGTCACAGATAAATAAAGTGGAAATGTTAGCAGCTTTTGCACACTCATAGCTTACCAGCATAATTTACAGTTTACAAGAGAATACTTGAAATGACTCATACTATTCACACTTTCACACTGGTACGTCATGAAGGTATCTTTATGGTTGGCAAGGGTATATTTTTTAATATTCTTTTGTTGTGGAACACTCATTAAAATAATAGATTTTTAGTGGGGAAACCCATGTCCACATCTGATGAAGTACTGTCTTATCATCTATATAACCAAAGTTTACATTGACAATGACATAAATACATTCAGGTAAGGAACATTGCTGCCATCAACACACAGAGTGGGGGTGGGATCTGCAAGTGTCTATTATGTGTAGCAATAGGGCATTTGGCGGAAAGAGATGAAATTCAGTTAAAAAAATACAAACAAGCAAACAAACAAACAAAATCACTTTTAACAACAATAACTATTTTAAACCCTTTCAGAAAAAAGCATCAGGACAAAAATCCAATTGAGTAGGGGTGAATGCAGTCTCAAGGTTTACTTAGAGAGAAAAGCCAACCAAGCTGCCAAGCAACAGACAGCAAAGTAATTTGATTGTTAAAAGGTGACAGTTGGCATCAGCGAGCATTAGCTGGGGAGCGGTGGCTCATTAGTTTGCACTAAAGGTTCACTGGATATGTTTGAGCAAATGGTGTTTGCTATTTTTGAATGGGCTGATTAGATTTGTTGATGGACATTTTACCCTGCATTATTGCATTTGATGTACTCTATCTATCTATCTATCTATCTATCTATCTATCTATCTATCTATCTATCTATCTATCTATCTATCTATCTATCTATCTATCTATCTATCTATCTATCTATCTATCTATCTATCTATCTATCTATCTATTCATTCATTTATCTGTCCAAATAGAGAGCTCTAGACAGATCTACATAGACAGAAATTAGCATCAATGAAAATTTTAGCTTTCTAATTAACCGAATGAAAAAAATTAATTCTGCTTGCTTGCAATTTAGAGCACATTAGCATGTCCTCTGGTGAGTCTTCATACCCAGCCTATGAAAGCATTATTCATACTTGATGGCAAGTCAATGAGAACGGCATCAGCAGAGTAATGCTTTACAGTTATTGTTTTTGTCTGTGCTTTAATTATCTAATAATTAATTATTGTGCCAGTCTCTTTTGTCAGGTAGAGCCAGAGCACTTAACATTTAACTATGAGCTCTCACTCAAGTAAATCCTTTATTAATTTGGTATTGATAAGATGTAATTGAAGACAATTTCCAATACTGCTGCAAGGTGTCATATACAGTAAGATGCATTTTTATCATTATTGCATATACTGTGGTTTTGACCTGCAGAAAATGAAGAGACTGCATACAGCATGTATGCAAAAACACAAATATATATTTATTTACACATACAACACACTTAGACTGTACCACCTAATTACGTTTAATAAACCTAAAAATAGCCAGCAATTTGTTATCCAATAATATATGTAAATAATTGAATGACATTCAGTTCTGTGGACAACATAAAACCATCATTAGTATTTTCCTGATCCACGTTTGGTTTGAGGAGTTCACTGTACGGTCAGCTCCCTGAAGTCAAGTGTTTAATGTTTAAGCAAACCGGTCCATGTAACCAGAGTTAACACCCATGATCTCAAGCTCAAGCATAAGTCTGCTACAGCTGAATACTGTTTATACCCCCGCTGGCCTTTTCAAAGCTGCAGCGTCTGCGTAGCCTCTGCAGCACTGCCATCTAAGCACAACACAGGGATCCCAGTGGACTCTTCACTGGTCTTCTTTTTCTTTACCATCATTGGATTTCTTTGTAAGCAGTGTTTTTTTTAGTTGTTTTTTTTTAGCTACTACCTTTGGAGATGCTACAAGAAAGGACTAAATGCCATGACGTCACAACATGCTGGTAAAGCATGAAGAAAATGGTTTAAATAAATTTTGAACAGCCTCATTGTATTCTCCTGGATGTCTCAGACATTAATGCTCATGCTGGGGTGCAGGTGCTAGCTTGCGGATAAGAATGGGCTCTGCATATCAAGAGCTGCTACAGTCGCATTGTGGGTTCAACTGGATCTCTCCACCATCCTTCTCTGGTGGTTATGGCAAGGACAGAGATAACCTTTGAGGTGCATTCGCACCTTGCTGTGCAGTGAGGCATAAATGAAAGGGTTGTAACATGCAGAACTCATAGCCACTAAGTGGCAACATACTTGTAAGACATTTATGTAGCGCTTGCCCATAATATGGAAGTCCGGGTCCAAGTCCAGCAACAGGTTCAGCACCTACAAAACACAATGGAAAAAGTTGTTATTGCATCGAATCAGCACTGACTTCTTAAACTATTAGGAACATTTTTGAAAAAGTCTGACCAAGCTGCTCCTCTCTTTCTGCCTAGAAAATCACAAATTAGAAGGCAGCTTGAACTGTGGTAATGGATTTCAGAAATGTGAAATTTGCCAGCATAATTAGATTTGGTTGAACGCTAATACTAAATCATTCCACGTCACAAGTTAAGTTTCGGTGTTTAGCAGCAGGATTTGCAACATGCCAACTGCAATTTATAAAACCAGATCATTTCACTTTTGACTCATTTGGACACGTTTCACTAGCCATGACAAATACCCTTCTCCTAAGTCATGAAGGAGCCTTGCAGAAGCCACGAATTTATCAATTTGCATGCAACATTGACTTTAGAAATGCGACTCTACCAACACTTACGATCTGCATTTAAGCAGTGCACGCAAAGTGCTTTTAGTGAAACAAGGCTCTGAGTGTTTGCAGCCATATTGCAGTGTCAACTTTTCCTTCCAGTTCAATAATGTGACAATGAAATCCTAATCTGTTAGCCTTTTACATGGCTCATTGTGGACATAATATTGGCTTTGTGGACACAAATATCTGATGTTGGGTTTCCATAGTTAATGATGCATAAAATTGAATCATCCTAATAGTAGTTAAACCTGCAGTTTTGCATCATTTTGCTGCTATTGAGGTTATGAGTTTCGAACAGATACATATAGAAAAATGTTACTTTCTTTGTCTAATGCCTATAGATAAGGATTAATGGAGTAATGGTTAGAATTCATCAATGTCTTGAATCACCTGGAGAGGCAGCCAACACAGGGCAAAGGCCAGCACTGAGGCCACCAGCAGAGAGAACGTCTTCTTCCTCCTTTGGCTCCAGCGCTGCTGACTGTTTGATGGCTCCCCAGGCACTGAATAGCGCTTCAAACTGATAGTAATGGCACAGTAGGATACGCTAACTGACAGCAGTGGGATCATATACGAGGTTATTAAAATGAAGCAAGAGTAGAGAAGCCGCAGATTGCCACTATTTGGCCAGAATTCTTCACACACTACCAGGTCAATGCCCGTGGGCCGCAGGTCCAGGTAGTCTGTGTAGTACGATGGAGGTGCGGCCAGGGCCAAAGATAAAAGCCAGACACCCAAAGTCACTGCACCGCAACCCCACACAGAAATCCTCCTCCGTACTGGATGAGCTGAGACAAGGAAAAAATACAGATATAGTATATATTAGGTAAAAACAATAAGGATGTTATTTCATACCGAAATTAAAGTGGCCATGTATAGAAGTGTGTAAAAATTAGAGAAGTCTCTAATTATTTTAGCTTGGTCATCTCAGTATCAGGAGACTAAATCTGTGTGTGGTCAATTTGCATTTCGCATTACAGAAAACACATTTTGGAATATAGTAAGGTTAACTTTTGAACGTACAGTAAATTACTGCTAATCAGTAATGGTAATGTCAAGTCCCTTACCTACAACAATATAGCGGTCCACAGCAATAGCAGTAAGTGAAAGCACTGATGCAAAGACTGTGGCACACTGCAGCAAGGGAACCAAATGGCAGAAAGGTCTTCCAAAAGCCCAGCCATGGCTGTCGAAGGCGTAAGACACTGTCAGCGGAACACAAGTCAAACACATCAACAGGTCACCTGCTGCTAAGTTACCGATGAAAAAGTTGGTGGCATTGTGGAGTTTCTTGTCAGCCAGGATGCAAGCCAAAAGGAAGGAGTTTCCAACAACAGCTACTACCACTACAAGGCAGTACAGAGGCAGGAAGAGAGGCTTGTATCGCTGAAGGAGCTCTATGCCTATGAACATGTCCAAGGGGTCGCTGTGGTTGAGTCCTTGGTCTTTGTTTCCTTCTATTCTTGCTCGTGATGTTTCATGACTTGTGTTGCCAGTCATACTGAAATCCTTGTCCATGAAGACATCCATGTCTCTGCACGCCAGCCTTAAAAAAGACACCATCAACAGTTATCCAATAAATACTGCATGGAAAATCAGCCATTGATTTTTGTAGTCTTCAGGGATCCAGTAGACTGACAACATAATAACGCTGAAGTGACAGAATTCAATTATAGTGGGTAAAAATTCATTAACCTAAATAACTTTATGTTTGCAGCAAATTTATTGGAACAATTTCTCCAGTGGTGAAGTATGTGTAATATAAATAGTGTTCATAGAGAGTTTTTTCAATGCAGGTTTTCAAGGTTGCTAGCTGCATATGTAAAATGCAACTTCCCATTCTGATAATGGCACATTAACTCAATTATGTTTGGAAAGTTGACTAAAACAAACGTTGGTTCCTTTATAACTTTACAGTACAACCACAGCTCTGTTGTATCACTCTCTTCCTTGAAAGTATATTGAGGCTGAAAAAAGGCACCAGGACTCCTTTACATTTGTGAAGATGTTTCACTTCTCATCCAAGAGGTTTGTTCAGTTCTAAAAACAAATCGTAACCCTGAACACAGAATGTAGATATCTGTACTCTGCATGTTAGTAAGCTAGATGACCTTGTTGCATACTGAGTCTTTAATGTGAATGAGCTATGTCTTGTGGCTTTTCAGCTTCTCATTTCACCACATTGACTAATATGTTGTTTTGATCCAAAAGTCACCTGTTAGTGATGGATCTTGATCTAATGTGTACTCCTGTATATTATCTCTTAGTTCTAAGTGCCACGAAGGTGCTTATCTGTGACAGCAGTTAAAAATGGTGGATCTGATTCACCTTAGCAAATATGTCATCAGACTCATAGTTCATGATCTTCATGCCAGTGCAGAGGTTTGATTTATTTTGTGCATGAATCAGGATACTAAAAACTCACCTGCATAATTCTTCTGAAACTGTTATAGGAAGAAATGAATAATGTCTAAGTTACTTTCTTGTGTATGAGGTTTGAGAATAAATGGCTTCTTTTGAGAAATGATTTAAAAGATTTACTGAGTTATCCAGTGATCCACTTTTTTTTCCATCACCTTGGATTTTTTTTCAATGTAATGTATCATGCACTAGAATATTATACGCCTTCCTTTCCCTTAGAATAACTGACAACTCCCAGGTCTAGGCACCGCTAGCCCAAATGCAGTTATTAGAAGCGGATTATCCACAGACCAAAAAGATCATAAAGAAGAAATGACTATGTACACCTCTAAAACTTTATTTTGCATGAATTTTATGTCTTAGATAAATCATTAATCTGTGATTGTTATGGATAGATGAGTGGTAATATGAGGGTGTTTTTAATCTAATAACAATTTACTACACAACAGGGTGCACGGACATGCCCAGACATCTCGGGACTGGTTTCAGGAATATGTCACTCAAGGTATGATCATCATTCAGGGTAATAATAACATATATAATACTGGGTATTACAACTGTGCTTAACGGTCTTTTCACCTTGGGATTCTGTGTATGTGTGTATGCATTCATGACAAATCTTAACATCCTAGGACCAGGCGTCCACATATGTGGACATCACATTTTGGGATGTCTAGACCAAAATAATAAATTCTGCTCTACAAGGGAGGGATATCCACTTACAAGGACATCATGCTGCCACCGTTCTATCGAAATTTTAAACATATGTCCTCATATGTGGATCAAATTTTTCTCAGAAACAAAAAACAGGTAAAAAAAACCAAATCTGGAAATTTTTTGTTTTTACATTCATCAGGTCCCAACATGCCCAAATATCAAAGAGAAATTAAAAATGCATGCCATGGAAGAGTTCGGGTCTTAGGAGGTTAATCGTGGAGATAATTACTGGAGTGAATGCTAGCAAGTGTTTTTTTTTTTTTTTTTTTTTTTCTGAAGGTCTTTCAGCAATTTGTTTTTTTCTGTTTTTGTTTTTTTTTGTTTTTACATTGGCTATTTTTTTCTCAGTCCAGTTCTTATACCTGTTCATTTATAGAGGAATGTTTTTTTGTGTGTGTTAAGCCACTTAACACTGATCTTTGAATGATTCAAACATTACATAAAAAAGGCCTAACCAAACAAGGGAACTAGTGTTGTCTCTACACATAATGAAAACTTATCAATCAATCAATCAATCAATCAATCAATCAATCAATCAATCAATCAATCAATCAATCAGTCTTTATTTATAAAGCACTTTTCATACAAAAAAATGTAGCACAAAGTGCTTTACATAGTTAAAAGCAGCCAACCCCACCCTCCAACTCACTCCCCACACTCTCATTAACATAAATGATGTGAATACACACATATATCCCCCCCCCCCCCCCCCCCCCCCCCCTCCCACACACACACACACACACACACACGCGCACACTTAAAGAGTAAAAATTGGGCTGGGTTCGCATGAGCCAATTTTTAATTATATCTTTACGCCCTTTGTTACTGCTAAAACACAGTTTGTTTCAGTTTCTTTTTGTTTCTTTGATTTTATAAATAAAAACACAGTTTGACATGTGTAAAAGAATATTATTGCACAAACAAGGAGACTGCCAAAGAGCAAATGAACAGTAAATTAAATTTATTTCATGAAGAAACTGGAAAAATCCATCAAAGAATCTAACACAGGACTTGAGACATGCATCTAGCCTTTTAATTGAGCCATCTACTGTTCACCAAAGCCTCATCAGAAATGGTCTCAGAGCACCTGTGGCTTTTAAGAAGCCATTCTTGAAGAAGGGAAACAGGGAGAAAAGGCTGAAGTATACGAAATTTAAAAAGAATTAGAGTGAAAGTCAGTGGTAACAGGTCTTATAGGTTGAATACAAATTTAAAATTATTGGTTCAGATTAATTTCCTCAGTGGCAGAGTGAACTGTCGTGTCTGGACAGGCTTGTATTACAGCATGTCTTATCAGTTACATTACTTTTTCTCTAAAAGACTATCAGGCTACACTGAATGAGACTCAACACTTCCTCCAGAACTTTAACTTTTCACATTTAACTGTCTTGTTTTTGCCATTGGAGTAAGAAGTCAAGTACTGATTTAAATTGATCTGAAAAAACAAAAACAAAACTTTAGGACAGAGACAAAGATGAGTATAGCATGTTTTGTCCTGATTAAACTGGAGCTGTGGAAACCAACATCATATCTAATGTGCTATTTGAATTGGCATTTTCAGTCAGCATCTATAAAGGCTTTGTGTTGGCTGCGTCCTTGGCTATCATGGAAATGTATCCATGCGTTACATATGAGAATTTACAATATAACGCTGACATTTGACTTTAAAGATATTTTCTTGAACTAATCGGTGTTTAAAAATACAAATTATACTTAATCATCAAAGGGATATCAATCAGTCCAGTTAGGAATCTGTATTCATTTCACTTGCTGTGATGAATTAAATGTGAGAATTGGTGCACAGGAGGGTAAGAACAAGAAAATGCCCCAAAGCATACAGATTTTAGCAGGTGGTGGCCACAGATCATTGCTCTCTCTTTATCCATCTCTGGGTCTGTTTTTTTTCTTGTTCGTATGCATTGCAGTAAAGGTAGCATAAGATGGTACTGCAGCCCATTCTGATTGCACATTTTGCCCAGTTGCCCAAGAACGGCACATCCATACATGCTGTAACACAAACATTTTCTTTGTCACCCAGGTCACTCTCAAGCCTGGCAGGAAAAAACTACGAGACAAGGCTTTGCACAAGAAGAGCTGGAAGAGATTGTACATGGGGACTGAGTCAGCAGTGGAATAATAGCTCATCTACATCTAAACCTGGATGCAGGTTGCAGTGTGACCACAGTGCTCTTACAGGTGTCACAGGGGAAGAGGACCTGTGTGACTATGATACCCGATCAGAGGCCTCCTCCTTTTTAATAATAGCTCTTTCTTTGTACAGTGAGGAAGAGAGCAAATATTGCCAGAGACCTACAAAATGACCTCCAGTAGGCTGCTCTTGTGGATGCTTCTTACCAAAATTAGACTCCGTTAGGGTGGCATGAAGGCCCATCATCCTTTAGTGTGATAGTCCAGCACCATACAGTCTGAATGGCAGAGCCATTTGCCAGAGAACACCAGAACTGGCACCTCTGATGCCCCACAGATGGGAGCAGGTCCACACTGAACACAGCTATAAAAGAATCTGGAGACACCGTGGTAAACCTTACACCACATGTGTGGCAACTGTAAAGTGTGTTTTCTTTTACGCCCAAATATCTGCCAATGTACTTTTTCGTATAAAGCTTTATTTGTTTATTTATTATTCTGTTTACACATTATTTTAGTTGCCGTGAGGGGCCAAAATAAGCTGTCAACGACACATTACTGCCAATTCTGCAGAAGAAGCGAGTGAAGTAGACAGAGCAAGGTGTGGGAGTTAAAGAGAGTCTGTGCAGCTTTACCGACAGCGCAGATGGCAACAACTGACTAATGTGTGCATGGACCAAGTAAGTAGTGTAACGACTTAGTTCAAAGCCAGGACCTCCACTCCATCACGGCAAGCTTGTCAAATGATGATGTCAGGGCTGAGATGAGGGTGGAGCTGCAGAATGAGAGCAGTAGTGCTGGATTACTGTTGCTTTGTACAATGAAAGTGAGAGGGCTCTAAAGATTAAAGCCACATACAAAGAACTACGTACAGAGCAAGTTTGAAAATATGGCACAGAGTAAAAAAGAAAATAATTTTCTAATGAAACCTGTTTAGATAACTAACTAAATAAAACTGGGTATTTACAAAAAAGAGGAAGGTAATATTGCAGTCAGGGAGTTTACAGATCACTGTTGCAAATATCCAGTGTGAGAGAAAATCCAAAGAAAACTAAGGTGCCTTTAAGGAGGTCTGTCAGCAGGAACAAATTGATCATATTTGGTGGTGATGTACACTAGGTAAAAAGGTGCAGAGAAGGATACAGAACCTGCCGGGTAGCTGAAAGACTTTATGAATAAGGGACATGTCATGACCTCAAAAAAAAAAGCAAAAAAGTCCCAAAATGACCCAAAACCAAAGCTTAGCTCCCCCAGCACTCATGTAAGTCCCCACAAAGTGAGAGAAGGAGTATTAAAAAATCCCCAGTCACAAAACAAAGGGAACGACTGTCTAAATCATACAAGCCTTACACGAAACACAAATGGTACAGCTGAAAATGCCTTGTTTGTAAAGAAGAGTTGCTGGATATGAAAGCTGCCAGTGGGTGAGAAATCCCCTTATCAGTGTGTATCAAGACTAACCTTAAACTTTATGATCCAAAGGCTAAAATAATAGGGCTGATGAGATTACAGTTACAGTAATAGTGAGTATGTACATAGTACAAAGACCACTATTAGTGTCTATGAGGAGATATTGAATGAAACAGAAAAATGACTCGTGATTTTGAAGGCTTAGCCAAAGAACTAGTGGACAATGCTACGGCTAATTCTCCCATTTGTAATATTGAATGACCAAAATTTACAAAATCAATTATATTTTTATTCAGTGTGAAAAGAAAAACAGACTAAGACTATGAATTTGGCGGCAGCGCAATTACAGAGGTCAAGAAAGGAGGCTATTTTCCCTTGAACTTGTATAGGACCAGCAGCCTTTTTTCCATTACAGCTATTGCCATCTGGTATTTCTAGCACTCACATGGGCCGTTACAGACAGTTTAGAGGCAGTGATAATAACTCTGTCACTTATGTGTTGAGCACAGCTAAACTGAAGTCACAGGGCATCACTGGTTGACCGAGCTGTGTGATTTTAACAGAACTCTGACATTCTGTACAGATGCAGACTTCCTGTCCTGTAAATCTGTGAGTATGGGCTGTCCATGTAAAGAACAGTGCTCCCCTGAAGTATTAGGTTCCATACTTAGTGCAGTTTAGACTCAAAAGCACTTGGACTTGATCTCAGCTATTACAGCTATTAGCCTACACATTCAAGAGATAACTGCACAAAGCGAGCCAGATATAAAAATAACACAGACTGAGTTCTTGCAAGTGCAGTTTCAGGACCCTGCCATATCCCATGTCCCCCACCTGAAGATGTCTGGGTGGAAACCATACAAGGATTTATAATTGATATGTTCTCCCTTTTTTCTTTATCCTTTGGCTTTCCTGCTAAAAAAAAGACTAGATGGTGAAGAATTTGAGAACCAGCTATTCGGGCAGGTGCAGAAAGATTAAAGCATTGCAAATTAACAAACAACTTCTTTTCACTCAGAGTGGAACGCAACAGAAAGATTTAATTGGATCTTGCTATCAATGCCCTGGACGAAGGAGATTGTTGTGGACTTCAGGAGAATGCACACCCAACATGCTCCTCTGACCATTGACGGAGCGTCTGTGGAGAGAGTGAGCAGCACCAAGTTCTTGGGTGTGCACATCACAGAGGATCTCTCCTGGACGTACAACACCACAGCACTGGCCAAGAAATCACAGCAGCGTCTCTTCTTTCTCCGCAAACTAAGAAGAGCAGGAGCTCCAGCCCCCATCATGTACACTTTCTACAGAGGCACCATCGAGAGCATCCTGTCGAGCTGCATCACTGTGTGGTTTGGAGCCTGCAATGCGTCCTGCCATAGAACCCTCCAACGCATAGTGAGAGGTGCAGAGAGGATCATTGGTGTCTCTCTCCCCTCCCTCCAGGACATTTACAGCACCCGTCTCACTAAAAAAGCCCTTTGCATAGCGGCTGATCCCACGCACCCAATGCAAAGCTTCTTCAAGCTGCTGCCGTCAGGGAGGAGACTGCGGAGTCTCCAGGCCAGGACCAGCAGACTGAAGGACAGCTTCATCCATCAGGCTGTCAGGAAGCTAAACTCCCTCCCGATTCTGCCCCCCTCTCCCCTCTTCTCCACCACGGTCTCACTGAACTCTGTCACACACACACACACACTCACTCTCTGACGCACTCACTGGCCTGCTCCAGTCACTTTGTGGAGCATTGGACTGCTTAAGCATTGGACCTCATAAGACTTTGTTGTTACACTATCTCTTACCGTACACTACTAAATCTCCATTTGCACTATTTGCCTATTTTGCACCACTATGCCTTCTTACTTGAATATTGTATATTGTATATTGCATAGCGTTTTTTTTTTGTTATACGTAAAATTGTATTGTATTTATTTAAATTTTTACTTTTTAATTATTTTATTTGCATTTTTCTAATCACTAGGGTTTGAGAGTAACGCAATTTCTATTCTGTGTATGTCCTGCACATGTGGCAGAATTGACAAATAAAGTTGACTTGACTTGACTTTATAAGGAAAAAAGGGAAATTGCAGTGGCTATGTAAACAAAGTCGTACACACCCATAACTGCACAACCAGTGAAGCGCCTGAGTACTCTCCCTTTTATTTGCTTTATGATACAAATCACCATCTGCCAGTTGATCTTATTTTTTGCGATTAATGATGCGGAAGAGTGTAACTCTCAACTGCAATATCCTCTAAAGTGGCAACAACAAATGAAAGCAGATTATGACATTGCATCCAAAAATATCCAAAGGTCTACAGCAAGAGTAAAACTTACATACTGTGATCAAAGGAGCTAGAGTACAGTTCTTTCACCTTTTGACATAGTCCTCATGTCAGAGCATTGTGGGTTTGGCAAAAGGCACTTGTACTGGGGAGATCTAATGCATATTGTGATCTTGCGAATGGGAGAAAATGTGCAGTAAAGGCTTAACATAGCAGAGAGAGAATCTGAGGCCTCCATTGCAACATGAGCTTTTGAGGAACAATTACAGAGTACTATGTACTATGTTGATCAAAAGAAAGCACATTATGCCAAATTAAATTAAATACCAGAGGACCCAGCGAGCTCAGATGAAACGAAACATTATTAAGCAGAGGATCAGAGGTTTGGTGTTAGCTTTTTTGGGCTGATTTTGAATCTTGCTCTCAAAAGGTTGATGATTTTGTATTTCCAGTGACATCTTATTGCTCTCAATAAATTACATTGTCTTTTATCAGTAAAGATTTTCAACTTGACTATTTCTTTCTTTAAAATGTGACATATGAGTCAATTGTTCCCTTAAGTTTTTTTTTAAGCAGATCATGACTTGTAATAGACTGGTCTTCATCTACTAACAAAAACAACATGCCCAGTTCCAACTTAATTGTTTGCTGTGGATACTGAGTGCAAAGTGTTCCAGGAGACAATGCACACCAGTCAGGACAGAGCTTTCACAGAGGAACAAAAACAAAGCATCAGCCTCCTTCTGTGTACAGGGAAACACATTACCATTCAGAACACTAACCCAAATATTTATGTGTCATACATTTTATTTGTTTTCCAGGAAGGTGCCTGGATAAACTTAAGGTTTTCCCTGAACAAGACGGAAGTTTAAACATCTGGTAGCTGAATTCTACTCAGTAATCTATGAATAATGCATTTTTCAGTTTTTTATTCTTACTGTAGTCTGCAGCAACTGCATTTAAACAGTATATATGGGGGTAAAACATTTAGCATTTAGCATACTTTTATCTATTGCTCCTTTCCTAACTCTGTGTTCACACATAACGTAATGCAAATTTGTGAGGCATGTTATGGACTTGCACTTAAAGAACACTTAAGACTTGCTGACCACTCACAGCGAGATGAGTGAGTGAGAAAGTGAATGGAGCAATGCAATCAGGAGCAACTTAAAAATAGAATTCACTTCATCCACCGAAAGACATTCATCTCAAGTTCAGTGGCAGCCCATCCAATAGTTTTGGAGAGACTTCCTAAACATGATGGTGACACAAAAGGAAAATTTAAAATTGGAGTACAAAATTCATGGCAATCCAGACTAGTAGCACTGACATCCCCAGAAGCAAACATATCAAATGCTAGTTTTTGCAGTGCAGTTTGTGCAGCTGAATGGGTTGATGCTTTCCAGTCAGTAGGTGTCAGACCAATTCAATATGAGCAGAAGATTATAGGCTGACATGTGTGACCTTTCCAGAGCATGCATTACTTGTACCAGCTTTAAAAAATTTTGCAAAAATTCTTATTTCTGCAGTGCACACACATCAATAAGTAAAAGATTCACCATCACAGCCAAAAGAAATCACAATTTATGAGTCACTTTTTGCCACTGATATTAAATCCTGTCTGACAATTTTTCAAAGGGTCATGATCCCAGTCAGGCTGAAATTAAGCCCATGGCGAAGCTGCAGTAGAATGCTAAGATCCTCAAGATGGAATCTGCCTCTCAGGCTTTTGTATAAAGAATAAAGAACACAATAAAATATCAGTATTTTAAGGCCGAGCTCTGAAAGGTGGGAGCATATCTGAGCTATCTGTCCCTTCGCACAGAGAACAAATGTTTCAGACTGTTGATACAATCGTTAGTAGAAAGATCCACTCTAGTGAATCAGTCAGCTCACTCAGCATGTTTGACAATTTTCCATGTTAAATTCAGAACCTGTTAGTACCATCACTTGCTTAGCAGCATTCGCCACTTTGGAGCTTGCTAGACTTGCTGGCAGACCGCTCTGTGTTACATTTACAAATTTGTTCTGCACGTGCCAATAATCAAGAGCAGGAATATGTTTTCTCATCCCATCTGGCCTCACTCTATCTACCTTATCTGACAGCTTGAAAGAAATCTACCCTTGCCTAGTAACACTGTTGCCATGGCCTTTGTGGAAGCCATCCAGACCCTGCAGCTAATTTGTGAAGCGTGATGGGAATTGAGAACCCTCAAAATGCAAAACAGGAAGAGCAACTCCTTTAGACTCTCTCGCACCCCAGTTTGTCTGCTGTCTTGTCCTTATTTTTCTTTACGTTGACCTTTTTGTGGCCTCTCTGACTCTACTGACATTTCCTAACCCAAAACTGATAAAACTCTTGTATTTCTGTCATTCTGAGGCTGCTGAGGCATCCTGAGAGAAAAAGAGGCAGAGGTTGGACAAATATGAGACACAAATGAGGTCAAGGTTCAGTCTATGAAATTCTGATGAGGTAGCTTAATGGTGTCCCTCATTATTTGAATTAAGAATGTAGGCTTGCTCCTGGACGACATTATTGCCTGTTGATGATTCCAGTGCAGACCCCTCAGCGACTGCTGGCCTAACAACTTTGGATGGCATATTTTTGTCTCTACACACAAGACGCTCTGTGTGAACTGGTGCTGTTGCGAAAGTCTAAGCTAGATCCTATCTTAAAACATCCTCAAGACAGTAACAGTGGAATTATAAACAGCAGCATTACTGTCTTTCTTAGTCTGCAGGGCTAATGATTGACTCCTAAATGTTTATGACCTTCTGACCCTTTAATTAAGAGAGGTCAGAGCCTGCCTAATAGTATTGGCTCTGTCTAGGAACAACTTAAGACTTGTCCAGACACACACATATAAACATTCAGTGATTGCAAGGGGCAGAAAAATTTACACTTACCTATGGGTATGATGAATTAAAACTAAAAGACGTAACCATTTCTTTCCAGTTAAGAAGATCTTTTTAGAAGAAAGCATTTAGAGCATGTTATAGCCAACAAAACAGATTCTCCCTATCTGGTTATTCTATTGCCACATCCATGCAAGGACTTTCAGCAGTTTAATTTCCCAATTTTGTGGTCTTGTTTGCGATCATGTAGTAGTGTTCAACTCAGCATTTTTTATTTTTCCAAAATCCACACATTGTGAAATTCTTTATCCAGGCTCATATTGGCTGTTTCCACATTCACGCAAGAAGAATTTTAGTTCCTGATTTTGTGGTCTTGTTTGCGATCGTGTGTGTGCGCACATGCGTGTGTTTTAACCTAAAAATCTAATACTGTTCAGTATTTGGCTAGGTAATTGTGGCAGTGTGCACCAACCACTCTGCATCTCTATTCAATTAGACATGCACAGAGATGCAAAGTGCTGCAGATGCCATGGAGTACCAGATTTTTTTCCCCACAGATTGTGAATTTATGTGCCTACGCTCATGTTTAGAGAACGCCAGTGCTGATGATGTTTTTTTTTTCATCTAATTTTTTATTATTTCATTCGTTTTTTTGTTGCAAAAAATTAATTCCTCTGTTTTGCTCTGGATACATACGAGCATTATGCAAACTTGAATGAATACAAATTCAGTAGTGTGAGCTGGATTCCCAAAACAAGCAACACAAAAATGAAGTCACATCACTGAAAAATTCAGTACAGTACATTTTTTACCTCTTCACCCACGACGATGACACTTGCTGCACAGCAATCAGCATGTATTGGAAGATGTCGATGTTTGGTAAGTGGGTGCATCTCTAATTTAATACCTTCAGTTTTTTACTTTGATTGACCATAAATGACATATCTTGTATTCTATTGTTAAAGATATACACATACCTATTTTTTGTGTGTTTTATCCAGAAAGTTTGTAATTGTATTTCTGCAAGTTATCATCATCGTAAATTTGTCATGCCCAAGAGAAATGAGTTTGATTCCGTAGCAGTTCAAAATTATAGTTGGCTCTAAATCTTTATTGGTGTTTTGCACGAGTACATTCAATATGAGACCCTGGACTGTGTGTTTTTGTGTTATGTGGATAATTTCTATCTTTGTTTTGTAAAAATCCCTTGATGTAAAATCAATAAGTAATAATAACGTCATAAGTAAATTCATAGAAATGTCATCAAAACTCCTGTATTTTATAAAATGGAAACATTTCTAGTTTGCACCTGAACACCCTTAAATGATTACTAAATAGAGCACAGACACGTTGTTCTAACATGTGTATGCAGTCAGAAGTATGAAATACACCAAGTACCCCACAGCCTGCAGAAATAGTGCGCGTGATGAAAAATATACCAGATTATACAATAATGATTCAGATTTGATGGCTGGCTTTCAGGACTAATAAGCACTGATGCGCCTTGTCACAGATGCCTTCCCTCTATGCTTTTTAATTTGCCTCATTCTCCCCTATAAACACTGTTTGCCAGACTTCGTTCAAACCTGACCAATGGTCTTAATTGCCGATCATCCTAAAGGAACCCACTTTAATGACAGCGTTATTAAGTGACTACGTTAGTACAGCATTTGAGCCCCTTTTCACAGAGAGTTCCTATGACTTTGTCCAGTATGTTCCCTCTGTGATGACTGCTTCATGAAGATATTTATAAAATATATATGCTAATAAAATCTAAAAAAAAATTAAATGACAGCAAACAACTATTAGAATTAGAAGTTCTGATTTTTAGCAAATAAGACTAAGACACATTATATTTATACGCACTCCTTAATTAAAAACAATCAAAAATAAATATAATAAAAAATAAACATTTCTATAAACATTAGTAAAAAAAAAACCACTATATGTTTTTGTCCGTTTCTTTACTTGTGTGAATCTGTATTTGTAAATGTCAGTGCATGCAACAAGAGAGAGGATAGAGATAAAACATCTTACCTGTGCAAATTGGAGGCACTTAGAAAATCCCTGTGTGGTATCTCTTCACTTGAGCAAATTAGGTTATTTTCTAGCTATCACCGTTACCCTTTTCCCCCCCCTGCTTCACGCCTTTTCTTTCTTGCCACAGCTCTTAAATCTCTAGTAACAAATGTCGTATTGCAACCTACACAGAAGCCCACACTGGTATGAAGAGTCAGCCAGAGAGATGGTGTTTCTCACTCAGTCTGAGTGAGAGTGACAGAAAGAGGGAGAGAGTAAAAGGGACCTACATAACCTATCTCCCTCAAATCCTTAGAAAAAGAAGTGCCCCCTCCCATGTATTTTCCTTTATTGTGTCTGGCTCCACACTCACTTCGCATGTGCACACTTTGCACGCACAAATGTATCCCTTGCAACATGCTGTGAAGACGTGTGTAGCAAGTTTTTATTTAGCCTCAGGGGTGAGGACAGCCTATTCTTTCTGCTTTATGTGCTCTATAAAAGCCTTGATTGCTGACAGAAACTCCGACACCTAAAAGGGAACAAGAAAGAAAATTAGCACCAGTGTAAAAAAAAAAAAAAAAGGGGGGGGGGGGGGGGGGCGCGATATTTACTGTTTGGTCTTCAGGGAAATGAAGAAGACTCGGTGTCCAGCTGCAATTCTATATATTCAGTATAACCAGATAAGCAACTGAGTTTGATGTAAGCTCACATATACTTGCTGCTTCTGCACAGTTTGCCAAACAATCATAAATTCATCCGTCTATTGTTTTTTATGCCAAATTGACCCTAAACAAAATTAAAAGATTAAAAGTATTAATACTTCTAAAGTCATGTGCTGTCACTCAATTACCAATTCATCTTGCTTTTGCCTTTTGTGATGCAATGTCACCTCAGAGAACAACCTGCTGACACATCAACATAAAAAACATCAAGTAATCATTTGCTGCCTTTTCTCTTCCTTCATTTCCTGCTCTCTCTCACTCTTAAACACGCTCACTCTATATTTCTCTTTTAAAAGCAGCTCTTTATCGCTATTGTTGGGTGTGTGATGAGTATCTAACACTTGAGTACTGACCATTTCTCACTACATCAATTGAGGGCATCAATTCAATACCAGATGGGGCACTCAGTAGAACAAACTATTCTGACAAACCTATTGAGAGGTCTCACTATAAAAGATAAAAAAAAATAGCAGAGTAAAAGGAGACATATAAGGGAAAGCCGTAGATATGGATTGCTATATTTCAGAGGGACTTTATGCAACAGGTCTTTTTGAAGGTGTTGGTAAGAAACAATCCCTGCTTGTTTGGTCTGAGCCACAGCTCTGAAAGCTTGCAAAGAAACAGAAAGGGGAAAAATAAACATAGAGCATCACAAAAAGATAAATGCAAGTTTGGCTGATAAAATGCCAAACATTTAGTTCTTAAAAAGTTTGACAGTTTTGGTTTGCCAGCTCCTAAACGTAACATCTTTCATATGTGGTCATGCATGGCTTTATAATATACTGCTCTGGTTCCTTAGACTAAGTAATTATAGATGCTTCTGCTCTCCACTGATATATGAATAAGCTTTCAGCATTCAGGCTCTGAGGACATAAGCACACATTTATTTAACCTTGTTATCGGTGTGTCCCAGCCGTCTGTGTAATTGAAAGATTGCCTGTGTGTGAAATTACTTTGTTGTAGAGCCATATTGATGTGTCAAGGATTGTATACACATGTAAAATTCATTGTGTGTATACAGTAAACTTTGCTAGCCTATATAACAAGTTTTGCTTTAGGACATGTGGATTTGTCTAATTATAATAATGTTTTCTGCTTCTCAGCTCTGTGAAAAAAGATAGACAATGTTGTTAATTTTAAATGTTGTTAATTGATTTGTTCAAAGTAATTCAGTCACTTTGCCGTAAATGAAGTAGATGGAGATGGTTGAGCACGCGATCCATTGATGACCTGCCTATGGTGTAACCTGCCTATAGTGCAATGTCAGGTGGCTTATGTGCCAGTCTAGTCCAACCTTGTATTGGCTGAGAGGTTAAGAAAATGAATAGATGAATAATATTAATACAACAATTCACGCATCGGTAAAATAAGTGTCATGTATTTGCTCAAGTATGTCCACTGTCTTTATTCCTTTAGCAGAGATTTATTCATTTATTCATCGAGGTTTATTCTCGATGAAGTTGTCCTTGCACTTCCCTACAAAAAGGTCAAGTATGTGACATTGGCGGGCTGATGAATGCATTGACTCAGCATGCTTGCGCAGTGGTCAGGAAGAAAGAAAATGGGAGTGCAATTACAGTAGGAAAGCAATAATCATTATTTTTCTTTTATGGCTCAAAATGGTTTTATTTTGGAAGTTAACTACACAGAAATGGCAAAAGAAAATACTTAAATCACTATCCCAATATGAATGTAGTTGAAGTATCAGTATACTGAACACCAGTTAAGATATTGCTGAATCAATCATATATTAACAAGATTTAACCTTGCAATAGTAAGTAGGGGAAAGTACTCAGATTGCACTGTATAGCCTAGAAAAGTGTAAGTGAGAAAATGTACATCTAAACTTTCTTAAATACAAGCTGTAATATAATCCCGGGATTTGCAATTTGTATAAAATTGAAATGTAGTTATTGCCCTGAACAGTATACTCTTAATATGAATGCATCTGTTAATGTTACATCTGTAGTGACACTGGAACAGATTTGAACTTCTCAAAGTAAAGTCTTCTTTTCAGTAGGAACTGTGGAGGAACTCTGACATTATTTAGGAGAAAGAAAGCACAGAAAACACGACAACAAAACAAAATAGCATTACTTCAGGTAACCTAATGGATAAAAAAAAATACAAAAGTGAAAGCACAACAAGGGCGAAGGGAAAAAAAGACTTAAATGCACTCAAATATAAAACTGAACATTTTTCCTAACATGACGCTGCGCTTTGCAGAAATAAAGAGGACATATTCCTGTGATTGGACGGGCTGATGTCACTTCCCGTTGTTTTCATTTGTGTATCATATAAGCTAATTATGAGAGGATGAAAGAAAAGAATGTGCTAACCATTCTGCCCTATTTTCAACGTAAGACACTAAAAAACTTTCCTTTAGTTTAAGAGGAAGTCAGCCGAGTACTGTGCATATGCGACTGTGGGATTGTGTCATGAGACAGGAAGTGGTCGTTCACCACTGAGAACTTTCCAAAAGTTGTTTTTTTTTGTTGTTATGTTTTGTGTTCTTGTGGTATAACAATTTTTTTTTTTTTTGGGGGGGGGGGGGGGGGGGGTATGTTTCTTTGAATTGCTGCTGTGTTTTGTTAATTACTGTGGTGGTTTTCTTGTAGTTGTTTTGTCTGATGGGTTTATGTTTAGCACTTTGTACTCCCTGTACTTTACTCATGACAAAGTGTGCTACAGGGAGACACTAAATTGACACCAAATTGTCCCCACCAGGAAGTGTGTGTGCCTTGGTTGATAATGGTGTCTGTGTGAAATGTGTGTGTGCTGAAAGAGAAAGACATTGTGAAGCTCTTTGTGGAAGTTTAAAAAGTGCTGTTGAACTGCAGTGTGTTAGACTGGGCTTCACGCAATTATTTAAATAAAGCCACTTGGGAAGATTGATGGTGAAATCACTTTTCAATTAAACTTCCTTCTCAAACATTTGAAATGTGACAGTGGTCCCCGAGTATAAAAGCTGACCATGGTTGAGAATCTCTTTTAATGTGTTGTTTTACATAATTTGTAGGTGTATTTTTAAACTAAATATCATGATTTTGGAAAATTTGTTGAAACGTGGGAAACACATAGGTAAAGCAGCATTTCATAGAAAAATGAGATCCCTGCTCAAGAGATAAATGCTGATTTTCACATTTACAGCTACCTTGCCGCTGAAGTACGATGTTTCGAGGGTGTAGCAGTGAAGCATGTCTGCCTTGCTAAATGTCACGGACAGTTTCGATTCAGTTCCCCTTGAGGACACGTTTTGTAACAAACAGTCATGGCAGATAAAATTGTCTTTCATGACCTGTCTCGGTTCTGAACTCTGTATGTCTGTATTCACACTCCACTGAAGAAGCACTACAGATATGCATCAGGGAAAGAGATTTTAACACATAACTCTTGTGGTTTGTTAGACTGCACCAAATAGAACTGTTTGCCCATCATTATTATTACTGATAGCCCACTGCCTATAAATTAATGTTGCCTCCTGCTGATTTTGTCTTAAAACAAGTCAATGCTGGAGGCTTGGGGACAGAATGAGCAGTGACCTGCAAGGACAAATGAGAATATCATAGTTGGATTGTGTTTGAGAACTGTTGCTTTTGTTAGCTCAGGCACTATTTGCTGCTGTTTACTCTTATCTGGGATGGCAATAGCTGGATGGGAGCTCTCATTTACAAGGACACAAAGCTAATGCCTTATCACACTGGCCATTTTTGACTGACGCTGGAACTGCCTTGTAGTGCCTTATTGCTTTGTAAGTGCAACAAGCTGGCCATCATTATTGCATTTAAAATAATGTGAGACTGCAGATATTTTAATTGTGCTTTGACCTTCGTTTGACCTTTAGAACATGCACAAATTTTGGATGCTTCGGAGTATTCAGAGTGTTTGTGTTTTGCTGTCATTTTATATTATTATGGTTTATGTTTTAGTTTCATTAGCAGTCTTTAGGTTAGTCTGTCTTGAGTTTCTCTGTGTGTTCTTGTGTCTTGTTTCCCTTTTCTGTTCCCATGTTCCCTTCCTTGTACCATGTTTATCCATGTTTCCCCAGCCCATCATGTCTGTCATGTGCTCCCTCTCTTGTCTGCCTTTCTTCCACTCCTGTGTCAAGTGCATGTATCAGCTTTGTGTTCCATATTTTTCCTGTTTTATTGTGAAAGTCTTATGTTCCATGTTCAGTGTGTTTAGTTCTACTTCCCCTGTCAAGTCTGTCTAATTTGTCTCAGCTGTGTTGCCTGTGTACTTCCTGTTCCCTCATCATTCCTTGGCTGTATCCCAATTCAGGGTCTGCAGCCTTAAAGTACGCAGCCTCAACGGTCCTCAAGGGCCGCATACTCAAAGACCGCTAAGGCCGGAAGTGTGAGGCTTGTGAAATGGGACGGTCTAGCCTCCGTTGCACTGCCCAGGTTGCCTAGCAACCATGATAGCTGGAAACGTGTGGTTGACAGAAATGAAGGAGAACATGTTTTGTTCATTTGTTTGTTTGTTTCTACACGAGCTTTGTGTGATTTAATAAGTATCTGAGGCTGTGACCACAGGACTGTAAAACATGATTGTTGGGCTTCATATCTGTACTGAACAGTCATTTAAGATTAGCTAGTAAAAAACAAATAGTTAATGTTGTTCATGAGACTAAAGTCAGTGTAAATATGAGATGGCCAATATTATAGTTATTATATTAATCATTATTAGTTATTACCAGAGATGGGCAGTAACGCGTTACTTGTAACGTTCATACTTTTATTCCACAATCAGAGAGAAAGAAACAGAGAGAGAGTGCAGGACAGACAGACAGACAGGTGACAGTCTCAGGTGTATACACTGCTACAAAACAGGAGGATTTAGTGTTTGTGTTATTACGAGTGCTAAACAAGAAGAGTTCCCAGATGGTGCAGTGGACACATGCGTGACTCCTGCGATTAAAGCATCTTTCTTTCAGCTTAACGAGTGAACCATCAGCTCGTTCAAACGCACGTTAAAGTCCGTTTGGCTCGACACCACCGGACAGAGGCAGCAATATAACATAGCTAACATTAACAGTGCAGTGAATCCTGCTTGTGCCGTGATATTCAGGACTACAAACCGAGCAGCATCACTGACTTTCAGCTTGTTGTGTTTGTGGATATATGACTGACTTTAATTATCCACAAAATCATCACATTCTCTGTAAGATTAAGGTCGACTATTGTATTATTATATTTTAAAGGCTTTGAAAGCAAGTAAAAGCTGAACGTACAAACATCGCTAATAGCAAATAAGTTTGCCGACATGTGGCCAACAGTAATGTTTTAATGTTCCTCATTATTAAACATTTGCACATAAATAAGTGACATAATATTTAGTACTTACTTTTCACAGTTTACTCTTCGGCCGCTCCGCTTCTGCCGTCTGCGGCAAAATTATCCACACCGACTGCCGCGCTATGAATTGTGGGATATGTTGGGCCACGAAGTCTACACTGCCACAGCCTTAAAATTCAGGGAAATGAAGGACACATTTGAGGGCCACATTTCGAGCAGCCTTTGAATTGGGACAGCCTTCGGCGTGCCACTGTGATGTAATCGGCCTTAAAATGCGGCCTTTAAGGCTGTAGACCCTGAATTGGGATACAGCCCTTGTGTATTCAAGGCCTCTGTTTCCCTTTGTCCAGTGTTGTGATCTCCCTCATGGCTGTGTGTTTAGTTTCCTGTAAGTTCCAGTTTAGCTTGTAATTTCTCTGTTCCATCACTAAGGCTGAGTTTGAATTTATTTTTACCAGTGAAACCCTGTTTAGGTCCTATCCTGCTTGCTTTACATGGCTATCCATGACAGAAATACACAGATTCGGCATACTGCTACAATGCTTTGTGTAATGGCGGTGACAATTTTTCAGGCCACATTTGTTTTCATTTATTTTCAGTTTAGTGTAAAAAATCAGCTGGCTGCTACTTTTGTCATTGCTATTCTCAGGTTGGTAGACACTGTTCTGTCATCAGTTAGTCTGTTCACTGTTGACTAAAAAGGTTAAAACCTGTGTGTCACAGGCAGTTTGCAGTCACAGTTGTCAGACAGCTATTTGCAACAAAGTCAAGGGTGAAAATCTGTCAGCCCCATCAACACCATGAGAGGCCTCATATCGATGTCACTTCTTAACCTATTTGAGGTGTCAGTGTGGCAATTGAGATAACTCTAAGTTCCACATCAAAGCTTTTGCAAGTGTTAACAAGAACAACAGTATTGTTAATAAGCCCTAGATTATGCACCTTGCTACTAGCCATTATACTTTAAAAGCATATAACACAAATGACTTAACAGGTAGTTTGTAAGAATTAAGTGAAACAGCATTACACAACCTTATTCCTTTAACACAAATAAATTGCAGATTGGAAAATAAGATGGGTTGCTTTGTAGTCCTTAGTGTATGCTCAGTTTTCACTCCATCATCTCTGGATGTTTGTGTGTACCTCCCTTTTCCTGTTTATGTGTGTATGTGCAAACAGGGATTTAAAATGGCTAAAGCAAGCTTCCACTAAGAATTTTCAGCACTGTTTGGATGATGTAAGATATAAATCTGTAAGCCACAGTGAGGTCTGCTTTCTCTCTCTCTCTTCAAACTCGCCCTCGCTGCAGATCTGTATTGCTGAAATATATATGGAGAAAAAAAAGCTTCACACACAACTCCACCCCCCCACCAAATTATTTGCAATTCCCTCGGGCTTGTTACCATTTACTATATGTGCCTAATTATTTATGTGTCTGATTTGGATTCTCCTTTATTACCTTTTCTATTATCTCAGCCTCCTCAGATGTTGTCCCTTTATCCATTTGGATCATGCTAGATAAGGCACATCTAGGGGAAATTTTAAATCCTGGTTTTGTTTAGTTCCTTCTGGGTTTGACAAGACACCAAACAGAAGGCTTAATCGATCTGGCAGGTAGAACAGAAAAAAAAAAGTTCTCCTGCTGGTCTACAAATGTGCTGCGTTTGGCATGCAGCTGAGTGTAAAGCTTTGTTTTCTCCATCTGGCTGCAAGGCAGATCAGACCATACTGTGATTATTCATCAAACAGGCACAGCTGGAGGAGGTCATTCACTGGCAAAAATAAACCATGATGGCAGTTGGATGTTTATATGTCTGCTGTAAATAATTTGCATGAAAAGAGAGTTTAGATTATGGTCCCTTGCTAGGTATCTGTGTGTATTATAAATCCACACAGAGTTGGCTTTTTATGAAAATCCATTAATTGATGCCATAACTGAGAATATTGTTCATGCTGTTGCATGTGGGTGTTTGTCATGGTCCTGCGACCATGACTCAGTGACTTTATGTTTATGTACTTATTGTTATTACTTTCATTATTATTCATGGCTGTTTTGGGATGGTTTGTGTTTGGGATTTTAGACACTGGGTTCTGGGTTTGTGCTCCCTCTGTTGGTCCCTGGTGTTAGTGTTCCCCTGTCTCGTCAGGTTAATCAGGTCCAGCTGTTTCCCCCATCTGTGTGTGATTTCCCAGTGTTTCTTTGTGTATTTATAGCGTGTGATTTCCTCTGCTCCTCGTCGTGTCGTCTGTGTTCCTACCTGTGTTCATCCTTTGTGTTACCCTGCGTACTCTGCATCTACCCTGTGAAATCCTCTGCGTGCTCTCCCTGCTGTTCTCCCTTCGTGTTCAGGTTTGCCACTCCTTTGTGTAGTTTCACCCAGTTTAGTTCATCCGTAGTTCTGTTTTGCCATCTCCTCTTTATGTTTGTTATTATCAATAAATCACCCTCGCACCTGAATGAGTGCTGCGCTTTGAGTCCTCCTTCCACTCTCCACACGGCCGCTGCCCCGGACCGTGACAGTGTTATGATATTTGTATATGCTAAGTGTGAGTGAAAAAAATCAGCTGTGTTTTTATTCAAGGATGAAACAATTTTGACATTTAAAGAAGTTGGGGAATAATTAGTGAAATGTGAAAATTACTTCATCTGTGCTACACCTAAATGTATACAGATGTACAGCATATGAAAAAGAAACCTTTCCCTGTATCAGCTAATCTGTTTCTAACAGGGTTCTGATGCGCTCGTCTTTACAGTGTCGTTTCAGAGGTTTGCAGGCAGCACATCACAGGGTTGTGGTCTGCTCTTTGAATGGACCATTGCAACCATTTAATCAACATTATTGTCCCGTGGCTAGACAATGATTGTTGATTAATTTTAACCAAGGTTTAGCTCTCAGACAGATGAGACCATCTGACATCTGCCTAACTCGAGAACACTTTGGTATCTGCAAGGTGTCCTTGAGTCCTGCGGCATTAAAATGGGCCCAAATAATCATCCCTCCACCAACGTGCTTGACAGTTTGGACAGTTTGTGGTTGTGCTGTTATTCTGTGTTTGGTTTTGTCAAACCTGTTTGTTAGAGCCAGACATCTCCACTTTGGTCTCATCTGTCCAAAGGTTCAAGGTTCTTTATTTGTCACATGCAAAGGAGGTCCATTAGATGTTGGATGGCTGGAAACTTTCTTCAACTAAATGAGGAGAAGACTGAAGTTCTTGTTTGTGCTCCTAAAACTTTTGTACCTAGTGTTATGGAAAACTTGGGTCCACTTGCTACATTTGCAAAACCGTCTATCAGGAGCCTTGGTGTTAGTATTGACTCAGCTCTGACTTTGGATGCCCATGTAAAATCTTTGGTTCGCTCCTGTTTTTATCATTTGAGAAACATTGCTAAGCTGAGTCCCATTGTATCGCGCTCCGAATTAGAAATTGTCATTCATGCATTTGTTTCATCTCGTCTGGACTACTGTAATTCTTTGTTTACTTGTTTATGTAAAGCCTCTTTGGATCGTCTGCAAGTTGTTCAGAATGCTGCTGCAAAGCTTCTGACCAAGTCCTCCAAGTTTTCCCATGTCACACCCCTGCTGATTCAGCTGCACTGGCTCCCCGTTAAATTCAGGATCCAGTTTAAGGTTTTGACCTTGACTTTCAGGGCCCTGCATGGACAAGCACCAACATATATAAGTGAACTTTTGCATCCATACATTCCCAGCAGGTCCCTGAGGTCATGTGACCAGGGCTTGCTTGCTGTCCAGCACACGAGGCTGAAAACAAAAGGCGACAAAGCTTTTGGAACTGTGGCCCCCAGATTGTGGAACTCTCTCCCTTTGAGCCTGAGATCTGTGGACTCAGTGGTCGCTTTTAAAAAACAGCTAAAAACCCATCTTTTTAAACTTGCTTTTAGTTGATTTTTATTTTTAGGTTTTAGCTTCTGTGAAGCACTTTGTGATTTTTATCTTGAAAGGTGCTATATAAATAATATTTTTACTTACTTTACTTGTTCAAGAAATCTTGTGGTTTGTTTAGGTGCAACTTTGCAAACTTAATGAACTTTACATTACAGCCCTCAGTTAGCATGTTTAGAGTCTGAGATGTTGCACTTGGGTGTTTTGCAATTTCTCTGAGCATTGTGTGGTCTCATCTTGGGCTGAATTTGCTGGAATGTTCATTCCTGTGAAGACTGTAGCATTGTGTTAACACACAACTGATTATGCAAACTGCCAAAACCTCTGCTTCTATGGAGGCGGTCCTACTTGATGATCAGCTGATTTGATTAAAGGCACCCGACTGCTACTTACCCAATTAATACCTATGGAAGTAGCAAAGGTGTACTTAGCTTTTTTTTTCTTTTTCATATGGCTATAGGCACAGTTTAAAGTGGGTGCCAGGTGGGGGAACCCCAAAATCAGGTGAAAAGAATCACTTATAAATAAGTCACACAATAATTTATTTTGTGAGGCTATGATTAGCTAACATGTGCTGCTACTCTGTTATTCACTGGTATTTGTGGGATCAGCCAGAATTCAGCAAGATATAAGCAGATGTTTCATGGGCTGTATAGCTGATTTACAACCCTTAGACACTATGGCGTTAGTATAAAAGCTGTAGGTGCATGAAACTCATCAGCATCATCACCTTAAATATAAATTGGTGTCTGCTACCCTTGATGTAACCTAACACTGACCATAAACATGTCTGCTATGGAGTCCAGTATATAGTGAATCACTGGGAACTTGACTGCAACATTGCAAACTAGCCAGTTAAATTGCACTTTACTGTCCCAAACTGCTTACTATGCCCACAGTACTTTCCTCCTGTTTGATTAACAGAAAAATTGTGTGAAATGATTTAGGACACAATTCCTAAATTTCTAGTTTAGCAAATGTCACTTGCTGAGCAGTCAGTGTTATTAAAAATAATCTCTAATCTCCCGCTACTATCCCAATCTTACACCTTTCTCCATCTCTCAGAGTCCATCTCACTCTCCCTGAGAAATACGGTGCATTTAGCTAACTAGCAGACACTTTTTGTGACAAACTGTGCAGAAAGAATTGTCTGTTTGGTGATATTTGTTGAGCTGCTTGAAAAAAATGAAATTACCTTCCACTCAAAAAAAAAAGGTGCCCTGTTTATGCTTGCTCATCTTCTGCAGGGCTAGTTACTTGCATTATGTCTGCGCCTTGAATGCATCGCAGGAACGAGGAGAAAAAAAAACATGGCTTGAGGGTGTATATACATTAACAATATCATGCATTAACCTTTCTATCTGATTTAGCTGAAGGTGCAGGAAAGCTGTTACAGACAGCCCACTTCAAATCCCAGACTGTAGTGGTCATCACCACACATTCTTTACAATGTATTGAGGAGAATATGCAGCAGGTATGTAAAATTAAGAATGAAATATGTTGTTGGATTCCCAGGTTTTAAAGTTTGAACCAAAACATTGTGAAAATTGTTTAAATCTCAGATTGGATTCCTCCATCCTATATTGCCCTCTTGTGGATCTCACCATTTCACTTATCTCTCCATACAATTTTCCCCTTGTGATTCATGTTACTGATAAACAGTAGGGTGTGTACTACACGTTTTTTCTTGAATAGCCAAGAAGGAAGTTGCAAACATTAGTGTCATTAGAGCTTCTCCATGTGCTTCCAGACAAAGAGATGGTGTATGCAGCCTTTGAGATATAGTGCTTGTAAACTTTCACCTGCTAACACTTTACCAGGTGACAAAATATTTTAAAATTCAGATGGAGGAATCTACTTATGGGATGCACATGACTAAATTGAGCAAATATCAGCAGGTGCTACCAAAGAGACATTAATTGTTTTTAATTTTTAGTTTAATTTTACATGTCATTTCACAAGTTAGACTTTTGTCAGTTACGCTTCACTGTGGTGTGACATCATAATTGACATATCTGCATATTATTTTTATACTTCAAAATATAGGATAAAAAAAGTAATAATGGAAAATATATTTGATTTATGTTGATGATTTTATATGTTATAAAAGTACATTAATAATGTGCTTCCTTTTCAAAATAATGAAAAAAAAATTAAAAAGTGTTTTCCTGTTGTTATAATGTTTATACAGAAATGCTATTTACAATATTATATATATATTTCAAAGTGTATTTTTTTTAAAGTAATATTGAGTTGAACTTGTTAAAAACAATAAATAACATTCAGCACAGAGCAGTCCTTCTTCTGCATCTATTTCAAATCAGGTGGGAAACCTTAAAACCCAGGATCTAAATTCCATGGTTGAATTATGGTTTTTCACATATGAACAAATGTTCTTTCTTAGCTGAACTGAATGCAGTATTTTAAACACTCGTTCTGGTGAGGAACACCTCCTTCAGACTGTTTAAGGCCTGTTCCTGAGTGATTTTCCTCCATTCCTCAGGAATCTTTGTCGGCTCTCGTTTAAACTCCTGTGCAAACCTCTCATTGAACTTCACCAGCACATACCTGTAACAAAGAATTTGTTCATTTAATAAATTAAATTTAATCTAATACTGTCATTTCTACAATAAAGAGTGTTTAAGTCACACAGTACCTCCAGTAATCACTGGCCTTTGAGCTGTTTGTGTTGTCAGGAGAGAAGCTCCAGTCTGGGTAAAGTGAATGGAGAACACTGCTTGTTGTGGATGTATCATGTGTGTCCTTGTCCTCGCTCATGCTTTCAGGGCAACTGATGCAGGATACAGAACTAGAGGCATAAGGCTGCATGCCTTTAGGTCGATGGAGCAAGGCATTGTGACCCTCATGCCCCATATCCTCCTCCTCACACGGGGCTCTGCAGAGAGGACATTGCTTGTCACAGCCTTTCACTTTTTTGAAGAGGTAGTCTTGGGGCTGAACTGGAAGACAGTTAAGAAATTGGGTGGTATCCACATTTTTGGAGAACTCTTGATCAAGGTCCATCTGCATTGCAGCCACTGACTCCAGTAAACATTTAGCAAAACGGTTCCATTCTACAGTGATGCTAAACAGGGGTCCAGTCAGACAGGTCCTGATCACATTAACATCCCCTTTCTCTAAAGTGAGACACACTCTCTCCAGCAGTGGCTTTGTATCATTCAGGACTCCACTGATACCTTCTGTGGATTCGTTCACTGCTTCTTCAATTTTTCCTACAATCTCACAGAGTCTCTGATGCCTCCATTGTCCCAGGTTGGTTGATTCAGTGAGGTGAGCTGTCACTGTTTCCTGGATCTTCCTGAGTCTGAAGTTGTCATAGAAGAGCAGATATTCCAGGAAGACTTCAAATTGATCTTCTTTAATCATCTCTTCCAGCAAGCTTTGGTGGAAGGCCTGTGAGGAGTGATACTGCTGAGCTTTCCTTTGGATCTCCTCTGCAATAGATATCCCCAGGGGTCTGTTGATGTAATCCAAGACTGTGGGCTTGATGACCATGGAGATGAATGCTTGGGCCATCCTTTGACACTGGTCTCTTTTCCTGAAGTCATAGATAAACTCGGCCAAGTCCATACTTTTTCTTTTAGTGATACATGTCAAAAGTTCTGCGTCTTTGGCATAGCGGTTATGCAGGTTTTGAAAGTCTTGGCAAGAAGCATTACAGAGATATACTTTTAGATCCACTTCAAAAGCTGATCTAGTTTCCACAGATTTTTCATTTAAAGATTTTTCAACATTTTGTAACAGCTCTGTAATGTAACCGTCAGAGAAATCTGCTGGTTTGTTACACTTATCTGCTATATACTGTTTGCATTCCTCTATGATATTGTTTGCTACCTGCTGAGCTTCTACCTTGTGTTGTTTGTTGTTGTCTTCAAACATTTGCTTTAATCTGCTGCGGTATCCAAAATGCTCATCGCAAACTTGGAAGTCAGAGTTCTGGTTCTGGCCAATCATTTCAAGCTTTTTCATGTGTTTCTGGAGGCCACGGCTGATTAGATTCTGTCTCAGAATATCTTCTACTCTTGGAGTTATATCTTCTGTTTCTGAAGGCCTGAATTCAAAGTTGGACAATATCTTATCCCACACAGCCTCAAATTCATCCTCTATCTCTGCATCTTGCAGAAGAATTTTTGTTGTCTTGCTTTTTTCTACTAGTGCATCTACCTTGGATTCTTGCTCTTCTCCCAGTAATGCTTTAAATTTTTTAAGCTGTGTGGAAGAGTAATGGCTCTCATAGACTGCCTCCAACCTTTCTGTTATCTCTTCAGTTACTCTGTCCTGTAGGTTGTCAATATTGCTCATTAGGATTGGCATGAATTTGTCAGATCTCATTTTGAGAGTTTCCTCTTTCATCACATATGTCTCTGCTATTGACCTGAGTTTGTTCACCTCTGCTTTGACTTCCTCACTGGCTTCCTTCTTTAACTCACTGAGAAGGTCATTTTGAATAGATGCATCCAAAGCTTCTCCCTTTGTGGTAAAGTTTTTTTTTGTTGCACCCGTTAGCCAACTTTTCATGTTATCCAGTAAATTGTTTTCCCAGTAGAAAAATTCTGTGCACAACAAAGAAAATGCCAAAGCTATATCAGTGTTTTGGAGACCAATGGAGAATGATTCCTCTTTGATCGCATCCCAAACAGAACACAAACGCCTCATAAATTCAGTCAAAACTGGGGCTTCTGCCTTAGCGGCACTCCTCTTCAATGCTTCAAAAAGGATTTCTTTAAACTTTAAAACATCCCCACTATAATCTGTATCAACTGGTTCAGAGAGGGACATTTTGTTCCATGGTCCTTTGACAGAGACTGTGCAGCTTGTGGTCTTTCCATCTTTATCAATATTGCTAGTTTGCAAAAGCACCTGAGAAACGTACCTTAATTGTGACGCTTGTAATTTGCTATTTACGTTTTCGTTCTGGACAAAGAATTGGCAAAATGGCATGGAGCCATATTCTTTGATTCGCAGGAGAGCATTGACTCTGACACTGAGGTTTGTTTCAAAATCAGAACCAGGGTGTGAAGACATGCTGTGCATTAAAAAGTCACTCAGTCCTGTTGCAAAGGTAGCCATTTCATTGTCATTGCCCAGTATATTTCTTTTGCTGTCCAGTGAGACTGAGCAGAGACCTCTGACCTCAATTAGCAACAAAACATCACACTTCATGTCCTTTCTGAGGTTTTCAGGAAGACACAGGGCAGCCATGTACACCCCTCTTGAAGTTTGTTTCTTCCATTCAGGGAATTTCACTCCAAATAATGCAGAAAGAATCTCTGCATTCCTTGCATTATAGTCGCCAAGATTTGTCAGCACTCTTGTCCTACACTGTTCTTGTGGTAGGCGACGTTTGAGCTCTCCAAAGACACAGCCCAGCCACTGGATGGGGATATTTGAGGCATCTCCATCCATTAGTTCAAGTGGAATCCCATAAAGAAGAAGATCTGTAGCTAAGCTAGGGAGACGTAACACATTTTGGCTTCCGCTGCTGGGGCTGATGTATGCTAGCTCAAAGATTAGCCCTATCTCACGCAGAAAGTGCTCAGGACCTAATGCGCATGTATCAGGTTCATAAGAGGGATCAGCACAATCATCAAGGCTCATTTGTTGCGTGCCAGAAGTTGAATTGTCCGTAGTGAGTGTTAGCTCTGATTCATTTGGTTTTTTCTCTTTGAAGCGCAACGTGCTATTTTCTCCTGACTCTAAAAGACAGCTTTGGTCTTCAGAGGCCGAATTTAATTCATTTTCTTTTTCATTTAAAGTGATGGATATCTCCTGCGCCATGTTTGCGTCATGTTGATGGTCTGTCTGTTGTGACAGTGGTTCTGTGGTCTTTTCTTTGGATTCTGAGACCTTCAGTTGATGGCTTCCTTCAGACTGTTGCTCAGAAAGTTGCAAATTTAGACCTGCAGATTGTATTTCTGTTCCCTCTTGAAATATTGAACCAGTGTCTCCAGGGGTGTCTTTGACTCTTTGTTCAAGCTTATCCAAATCTACCAGCATGCTTTCTTTCTTTACTGTCTGTAGATTTGTGAGCAGATCTTTCGTCTTGTTTTGTTTTGTAGTTTTCTTAAGTCTTAGAGTGAGCCAGCTAAGAAAGTAAGCTCTCTTCACTTTATCTTTGGTAAAGAGAGCATCTGTAAAGATCTTCATAGCTGGGGTCATTTTGTAGCTCCTCAACTCAGCCATAATGTCATTCTTTTCTTTTTGTAGCTGGGGGTCAATTTCTGTTCTTTCTTTTCTCTGCTTACTCTCTGCTTTTTCTAGCTCTGCTAATTTGCTCCACAAAGGCCCCTGCAGAGGAAGCTGTTTACGCCTATATTCATCAGACCCCTCATCTAAACCCTTCAACACTTCCTCCACTGAGGCCATGGCTTTTTGACAAATGGGTCCTTCGTCCACATTTAGGCCTATATCCGCCGCAAATTGTGCTGCTTCCTCAAGCGTAATAAGTTTCAGTCTGTCTGGTAGCAGATGTTTTAGAGTATCACATAGCTTACTAGCCAGTGCATCCTCACTCAGACCTCTGCCCTGAATCACAGATTCTTCGGGAAGCCCCATGTACTTTTCAAGGTTCTCATCAACAAAACCAACAACTCTGCTCCCATTTCTCTCAGTGTCTAAAAGGTCAATGAGTATTAGTTTGCTGTTGGTATCCTTACAGGAAGCAAGAAGTAGTTTTTCCTTCTCCTTAAGATTTCCACAGAAAACAACTATAGCTGAAGATGCCTTGCATAAAAAGGTAAGGCATTTCTCATGCGCACTGGCATCACCCCGCAGGTTGGAGAAGACCAAAGGGACTGGGAAGACATCTTTGGTGCTATCTCCAGTGGGTAGATGCCATCCAATTTCTACCAGGCCACCCGAAAGCCTTTTGGGCAGCTGCCCTCCTTCCATCCCCCTGTGGAGAAATGTCTGACAGGAAGATGTGACTCCACGTAACATATGGTTTAGCACCTGTGACTTGGACACACTGCAACAACCAAGCCTGACAAATGAAACTAATGGCATGCATGTGGTTGCCAAATCCCCCTCTTGGATTCGCCTGTATTTATTTAGGGGGTGAGATCTCCACTGGCCCACAATCCCTCTTAAAGGCCAAAGAAGGAAGCAACTAGGCTCTTCCGGATCTTTGTTTGGAAGGACCAGTGGTATAGAAAATTGGCACTGCATCATCCGTTTGGAGATCTCTTGCTGAAGGAAAGTACTAGCAGACATATAGACAGCTGTGATTAGATCAAGCGGGTTGATGGCACCCTGGCTATCTCCTTTAAAACTACTGAGCACCTTCCCGGTAGAATTGTTGTCATCGTTTGTAACAAGATTATGAAGAGACTCACACCAAGGAGTCCGGGCATCTTTCCTGAGCAGCCAAAGGGACTGGAGGAAAGCTTTTGGTAGATCAGAGGGTTCTAGAGGAGATTGGTTCCCCAGAGTCCAAGTAATAATGTCTAGCATTGATGAGACATCCAGTGGTATAGCCTGGTAGGCCTCCAAGCCGAGCTCATGCAGAACCTCTGCCTGGAGATTATCCTTTGGAGATTCTAGTTTAAAAAAAACAACCCAAAAACACAGCTTTATCCATTTAAGTGTGACACAGACTTTGATAAAATAAGTAAGACAGAAAATAGCTACAAAAAACTAGTCCAATTACACAAAAATTTCAAGTACTGTGCAAATGCTCTTCTTTTTTGCTTTTATTTCTATTTAATTTTAAGTTCTTTACATTTATTTTTATTGTTTTCTTTTCTTTTAACAGGAAAAGAACATTATCCTTCAATCTCACTTTTCTTTTCATTTGAGCTTGAAAACAGAAAAACAGTGTTATCCGTAAACTTGGCATCCCTTGGTGCAATTAACATCAGAATTTACACTTGCAAACAAAAAGCCAATTATCATTATTAACTAAACATATTGGAAAAAAATGCTGTGCTTTTTATAATAGCACATTAACTCCTACCCAGTAAATTTTAGCTCATATTGTTTGCAAAGTCTGAACAATAGGAGCCTTCCTGCAACAGTCAGAACTCACGTTAATGTAAGACAGCTTTTAATCATACCTCTGAAGATAAAACTTGACAGATTCTTTTTCAAATTATTATGTTTGTTATGAGCACCATTTAACTTTGGCAACTGAGAAAAAATGAGGGTTCAATAACAGTTTTTTATTATTATTATTATTATTATTATTATTATTTTTCGCATTTATATAGCGCTTTTCGAGACCCTCAAAGCGCTTTACAATTCCACTATTCATTCACTCTCACATTCACACACTGGTGGAGGCAGCTACAGTTGTAGCCACAGCTGCCCTGGGGCAGACTGACAGAAGCGAGGCTGCCATATCGCGCCATCGGCCCCTCTGGCCAACACCAGTAGGCGGTAGGTGAAGTGTCTTGCCCAAGGACACAACGACCGAAACTGTCCAAGCTAGGGCTCGAACCAGCAACCTTCCGATTACAGGACGAACTGCCAACTCTTGAGCCATGAGTTTTTTGCAACAGTATCTCCAAAATCATTGTAACCCCATACTATTTTAGGTCACCAAATGTGGTTACCAAAGGTTATCAGACTGTACTAATACTTTTATGTCTGTTTGTGGGACTCATAATAATTGTAATAAGAGGTATGCATTTTTATTAATTTAAATTTTACTCAAGAGGGCTCTGGTTATTTACATCAAAACACAAGATTATGCACAGTATTGGGCAAAAGTCTTGTGTCATCCTTCGTTTCTTTACATTTTCTTCCAAGAAACCACACTTAAATTTTTTAAGCTGTCTTGAGCAATACTTGTCCAGGCTTTCTGAAGGTACTTCAAGGGTTTTCTTTGGACATTGACTGCTTTTCCACTTATTTTCAGTCCTGTCCTTGTCCTTTACCATTTTCAAAGGAATGATTTGTTTGTGTGTTAGCCACTTAACAATGACCTATGAATCATTCAAGCATAAAAGAGCAACTAATTCAAGTGCTGTTTTATACATAACAGACAACTTAGCAAAGATTCAATTTCATGATATCTTTAGACATTTTGTTACTAGGAGAATGTTTACAAAATGATAATCATCTGTTCCAATATTTTACCTGAAACTAAAATATTGGCAGGCATAAATGTTATTTTTGTACCAACAAGATAATTCCCAACATGCTATAATAACTCAACACTTGTCATATCTCAGCATGATGTACATAAAAGAAAACTGAAGAAACTGGAGGGCAGGAATCCTGGAGATCTATTCCTGATGACTTCTTCAAAAAATTACAAAAACACTTGCCTAAGAGAGTTCAAGCTGTTTTTGAACACTAAAGGCAGTCATTCCGAACATTGACTTTCAAACTAATCAGAAGTGTACAAAGTCTATTTTTACCTTATATGCTGCTTTTCCATGTAAGTGTGCATATTTTTTAATAAATCATTGCACCCGTTTGCCATTTTCCAATCAAAATACAAAGAAACTAGTCCTTTGTTTAACCAGGTAAAAATCTCAATGAGATTTAAATCTAATTTTCAAGGGGGACCTGACATCATGTCAGCGAATGACACGTGACTGAGTTCAGTAGTGTAGTTACAAAAAAAAGTCTTTGTAGAACATAGGCATTTCTTTGGCGATTGTGCTCACTCACTGACTTTCAATATAGCTACACAATACCCACAGCATGTTCAAGTATTGTAAGTATGAAAAACAATGTTCAGAATGAAACGCATGATAATGATGCACAAACCCCAGACAAACAAAACAGAAGAACAAAAAGGAAACATACTTTTCTTCTTGCTGCTCAGTCTTTTATGACGCTTGAGCGACATGATTGAAACTGATGAGGCTGCTCTCTGCTCTCTTTTAAATGAGTTTTTCTTCAATGGTTCACCACATCACCACGTATTGGTATTGGCTGGAACCCTGTGAGCAAAACAAGCAACAAACAATAACAGCAAAAATCATTACTGGTATGTAACCTGCAATGCAACATCTATATGGTCTAATACCGCAAATACCACACGAATAGGCATTGTAAAAAGCTTTGTTGTCCTAGCAACAATACGAGGGAAAATCTCAAAAGATGGATCATTTTGATCAGAATGAATGTGGTTTGTCATGATTTCTATCTCCCTGAAATGCTTCACTGAAGCAAGACTCTCTTCCCTGTTTCATTTTTTCATTTTACTATGATAAAATCTGATCCTTGCCAAATGTGATAAACTGATATAATGGCTTCGCCTCAGACAAATCTGTACAGTGTCAGGAAGATAAAGCATACTGCTCATAGCTCTTCACTGCGAGATTATTGTAAAAAGCTTACAGCATTAAGCTCATAACTCTTTAGATTTCGATCAGTTCAAGTTTGAGCTACCTTGCACATCTGAGAGCTTGAATGGCAGCAGAATAATGGTGATATAAGATTAATAACAAACTAAGGTAATATAGTATAGCCTGCTACATAACATATACCAAGTGACTGCTAAGACTAATAATCGATTACCAAGAACAATTAATAATGAATTATTATATAAGCATGTAATCATCTGTTACTAAGTTTGTGATTTACATATGAGATATATATGTCAGTTACACATGGGTAAGTAAATACAGATTTTTAAAGAGTTGTCACTCGACAGAGCATTTAGCAATATGTTAACTCATCACTGATTTACACATTCATTCTGATTCTTTGAATGCTGAATCAGCTGTAAGCTCTCATCAGAGAAAAAAGTAAGAGAAGAGGAAGATATGAAATACATTTTGGATGTAGTTGCTGCTCTTCAGCTGCACTCTTGCTATTTTCAACAGCCTAGATCCAGTTTTGTAATGCTGCTCTTCTTCCTTTATTGCTCTTCGTGCAGTAAGTATTCTTTTTTAATATGTAATCCCTCTTAAAGCAGGAAATATAAAGAAGTCTTTTGTTAAAGTTGCGAGAAATCCTAATTTTCTTACCAATTTCTCTTCACACGACTGCCTCTGTCCTGTAGATGTGATGTGTAACCAGTTTGTCAGTGTCAGGAGCGCTCTTATACCCGTCTGTTCAGTGATAATACACAGTGATAACACATTCCTGCACCTTTATGTAATTCCACTACTACAAAAACTGAATATTCGTTTTCATTCAGGCTCATGCGACACGTCGCCAAGTGTAAACAAAGGGCAGATAGTGATTAGTGATATAAAAATTCTTTACACGACAAGGTTGACACTTGATCTTGATAACAGCAGTGTCCTTCACAGTGCAGGGCCAGGTGAAATGTATTCACAGACACATGCCTAAAGGATTATCACTGGCCTTCAGGGGTTAGAGGCGACACTCCAGACAGTGACGCACACAGACCTTAGTCATGTGTGATCTCACAGATAGGTCTATCTCTTTAAGATAACCGCATAACTGGCATACTGATGCATCCGTTTATTCGTAGAAAACCACAGTTTCTGAATTTTAGTGTCGACGTCCTATCAGAAATCTCTGCCTGATGTACAAACAGTGTAACAATCAGTAGAGGATGGAGGCGATCAGCATTTTGAGTTTAATATTTTTTTTCCCATTTTTAAAAGATTGTTTAGGTTTGTTGTTTTTACAATAAAAGCACAACTGATCAACTTGATCTTGATAGCAAGTAAGTAAAACCAGGCATTTCATATATTTACCGAACTTGTTAGTAACACTGTGCAGGATTCTGGATTAAAGTTGCAGCTGAATGAATGACTTGCAAGTCAATAAAGTAAATCTGCTTGGCATCTTTCTTGGCCTTCAGACAACAATTCTGATGGCTAAAGATCCAAATGGGACAGGCAACAAAAAACAACAACCCAAAAAACAATAATAATAATAATAATAATAGGTTTTGATTACCAATCTAACTGATTGATTGCTTAATTTTATTATTGCTCTTCGTTCTACAATGTATTAAGCATTCATTAAAAGATTACCTACATAAGAACATTATAATCATGTAAATAGGACAAATACCAGGAAGGGGATTCATCCCAAGAAGGTCAGATATGATCTTTTTATTTTTTTTGTTTAACACAATTTCATAACATTTATTAAAGCAATTTGCTATAAAGTATAAACCTTTCTTTAAAAAATACCTCATTAGGAGGTAACTCTAGTATGTCTCAGTATTAAGTTGTTGTTGTTCGGCTTATTAATAAGATTGCTACACACTTAACTAGAGGCTAAATTAAATTGTATGCATCCTAAATTATCAATAGCCTTTTTCTTTATTGATAAATAAATGCATGTCTGCTACTGGAAAGGTGCAATGCACACCTGAGGGATAAGTGTTGTGCATAGGAAAAGATTACTGCTTCTCTATTTCTGTCCTGCAAAGCTCTTTAGCAGTCTTACCCTTATGTGTCAGAGACTGAGACAGTGAATTGAGTGCGTTTCTTCCTGATTGCTCAGACCTGTGCCTGTGTGGATTTTTATTTTTGTTCAACAGAACTGAAGACAGCAACTGTAAACGAAGAAGGTCCTAAAGGAATAGCGATCAAGATGTTGATAACCATGCTAACAGCTATGTATATGGTGGTCAAAGTGGTAGAAACGGTAAGGTGATTATAATGGTAGCACTCTACTGTACAGATCAGAACAACAAGAATGATGACGTTGATTATTAGCACAAAGTAAGATGCCTTTTTTTTCATTTATGGAGGATATCAGCTATAGTATAGTAAGTGTTTGTAGGTAAATGGCATTGACAATAGCTTTATAAAATAAGAATGTACATGTGGATCGTGCTGCAACAGCTGGTTAGTGTAAACCACATTTATATTTACAGCTTCCAGATGTATTCAGGCAAGTTATGTTAGAGCCAACTGGTAAATGCTGCCCTGTCATTGTTCTCTGTTTTCTCGTTATTCAGTGTTCACATTTAGAGCCGAGCCAGTTGTTGACCTTTGACCCATATTCATATGTCTAAGCAAAACGTCTTTTTATTTACAGATAGGGGCGCGATTTACGCGGGAACAGGATCCTTTGCCTTATGTGGTGTCTCAGCCTTTGCCTTGGCAGGTTCACTCAGTGTCTCTCAGCCGGAGGAGCAGCAAAGCAGATGAGGTTAGTTATAGCAAGATCGATACTGCAGATCATAATTTACATTAAAAACCACATCAGTTCTGTTCATATAGCTTCATTCTCTGTATGAGAAAACTGTTGGGTAAAACTACATCCTCTATTCTTAGTATTTCTAGCCTGTATAAATATCGTCATACGATTATTATGATCTCATGTACATTAATAGTAGTAGTATTTTTTTAATCATCAATACTCATAAATGATCTTTTCTTATTCTTTGGTAATTAGTAGAAAGAAAGTCCAGAAGCACAGGACATAGAAGCAGAGGAATGTGTCTTAAAAAGGCAGAGATGGTTTGCCTCTATACTCAGAAAGTAGCAGCAAAATAATATATTTTTAAAAATAAAGTTGCCTCTACATCTTCACAGTTCACATCTGATGTCTCCTGAAGGTTTCAATATGTATCCCCGAATAAAGGAGCATATTTCAGCCCAAGTTGAAAGTGCGCACATCTTTTTGTAAAAGTGAAATTTTGGTTGACAGGCTTGTATTTTTCTTGTACCTTTTCTAAGGTTACTTCTGTCTAAAACCTCTATACAACTGAAACTTACAAATGTATCGAGGATAAATAGCTGGAGTGCTTAATGTGAGCACAAGTACTTAAATGAAAAGGTGCAACAGTCATACTCAACAAGCAGCTCTATACCCTTATGTGCTTAGACTGGCTACAGTTTAAATTTACCTTAGCTTGTCTGGTGAAAGGAGGGAGCAGACCTCATAGACAGGGTTATAAAGCCAACACATGAGACTGAACATAGGCATGAAACACACAGTCAAATTGGCAGGTAGGCAAGATAAGCTGGTCCTCAGACTCTGGATTCCCTGCCGCTGCTCTGTTTGAGCTATAATCCCAATCAAGGGGATTTGTGTTTGAGGTCATTACTGTGACTGTATATAGAAAGAAAGCACAGTCATAGACACACATGTACTTTGGCCATTAGTTCCTTAAGTGTGGAACATACATTGCAGTTTAGTATTTTAGTAGTTTTGCATATGTTTAACTCTGAATGTCAGCCAGAGAAGATGGCACTACTGATTATTCTTACACATAATCTGTATGTGTTACATCTTGTGCACTAAACCAATACTTACTCTCCTTCCTGTGTGTGCCTGCACATCTATTAAGAGTTTTATAACACAAGGCTGTTCTGTTTCATTTACAGTATGATGGCCTCAGGAGAAACAGCATAGGCGTGTATAGAAAGAGTAAGTAACATTTGTAGGTAAATATTTTAAATGCAGGCTATTATTCTGATGAGTGGCCCTGGAAAAGTTGTTCTGAATAACTATGAAATCCAATTTTAAAAGATTTTTTTTTCAGAAAAATAGCCTGCTTCAATAAAGGCTAATATATAAAATGTGCTTGAACTCAATCATTGCTACAGAGTTTCTCTACATGGCTATTTCCTCTACTTTCCTGGCTATTCCCTGTGTCCTGTCGTGTTCAGACTCCAATGCCAGTAACGGGACATGCACAGCGCCTGCTGTTCCTCCGCTCAGCCCTGTTGAAGTTGAGAAGGCCGCCTCTACCATCCAGAACCATTTCAGGAAATTCCAGCAGAAGAAACACAAGAACGGCAAGTAGATGGACCAGGAGAGTCTTACTACTCCAGCAAGTCTGAGAGACAATAGCAAGCAAGCTGTGATTTCATGTGATTTCATCCAAGACTAGATGAATGCTGTGATGTCATGATTAAATTCATATGAACACTTATATTCAAATATACATACATTTAAACTTAGTAGAGGTCCCAAGATTAGTAATCCAGATTAACATACAGCAGCCTATATCTCACACAATGCTTATAAAACCATATTTTAATTTCTATGTGAACAATAAATGTGAATATTCTGTAATTCTGAATGAACAGATTTGCTGTGCTGTGATGATTGATGTGATTTTAAGAGTGCGTGAGTGAGTGTGATTCTCTAATTTATATATGACTGTTGTTTCCTGTATATAAATGTGTGGAAAAACACTGATGTCTCTTAAGAAAAAAAAAAAAACCCCAGTCCATTTCAATAAACTCATCATCAGATTATGTTGTTTCACTGCCCTCTAGTGTTTAGAGGAATTTTTGCCTCACAAGTTGTATGAATTTTAAGGTGCTTATTTAATTTGATGTTTTTAAAGGTTTTAAAATATTGTAAAAGTTTGCAAAACACAATTAAAGTTATCAACAGTTATTATATGTAGTAATGTGAAAATGTTTAAATTCATCAAACTGAATGTTCACTTCAGGTCAAAGTGATCTTCAGGCCAGCGATGCTGCCAGTTGGCCAGTCCACTTCTGATTGTGTTGAAGATGTATGATCTGACACAACAATAGAGCCGGAACGTATGTTAATGCAACCAATTTATATCAAAAGATGGTGTGAAGAGTCGATGTGCAGTCAAACCTGAGTCCCACATTAGAAGAAGAGGAAATCCTGATAGAGAAGCAGAGGAATCGCCAATTCTTCTGTGGAAAGACAGGTAGGTTATTCTGGTATTCATCGGTATTGGATAATGGCTAAAGCACCTGGAAACCAAATCCTGTCAACACCACTAACAACTCTCAAAAACAACATAAAACATGTTGACTTTCAATGAGAAACAGGAGCAAAACAGGAGCTTTCTTTTGGTGTAAATAGCACTTGTAGAAAAATGTGCCACAGGCTGTTGCATCCAGCAAAAGGCTAAGTTGTTGTCAAAGAGCTAGTTTAAGTCAATGAAAGCAGACACTAATGTGATGAGCTTCTGTCAGCATGGCTGCCCTGAGGTGAACTTAACCTTAGTGTGATTGCTTTTCTGCTCATGAGATGTGATTGTACGCGGTTTCTGTGTGTCTCCACGAGAAATTTTGGCTTTAAGGCGGAAGTGCATTGCACTGCCCATCTACCCGCAGAGAGAGTCTGTTGTGAGATTGGGGCAATGTCAAAAATATGTGGTTTAGCTCGTCTTTCGACTCTTGCTTGTGCTCTTGTCGGTCCATCAGCAAGCTGTGGAGAGGAGCTGTAAGTTATAACATGCAAAAAGCTGAAGTGAAACCAAGTGTTAAAAACAATGAAAAGTATCTACGGTCTGTGCTTTTCATACTGTATTGTTTATCTTTGTGTTTTTTTTGTTTTGTTTTGTCAATCCCTTCTCTGCTCTGGCCAATCAGCATTCGACCAACATACAGCATCATCGACATTGAGAAATCAAATATCTCCACAAATGTGGAAGTGCAATAACATAAATAAAACATGAAGGAATCAGTGACAATGCTGAATATTAGGCTGGTCAGTTTCCCAGGTATGAAACCTATAGGTCAGTTTTCTACCAGAGAGACAACTCTGAATAAATCCTTCTGGTTGGATGGTGCTTACATTTCTTATTAACATGAAAACACTAAAATGTTTCAAATCTGTCAAAAACTTGTTGAAAAACTTATATAAAAAATGATATTGTTATTTATTAGGCAAACAAACAGAATTTATGTTTTTATATCCAAATTTGAGCCTGCTCACTTTAGGAGTCAGAAATTAAGCATCTTAATAAAAAAATAATAATGTAATTGACTATATTTTTAATCATATTTTTATTTAAGATTAAATATGACAATTCATAGATAAGAACAAAAATTATATTTCAGTATCAAAAATATCATTTTGATTAAAGAGCATGAGCATACTGGAGGATTAATGATTACATAATTTAAAAGAAAATAATTTTTAATGATCAGATTTTAATTGTGTGGCATAAATCTTACATTGGGTAAGGTATAAGGTATACCTTGTAAATTTTTTAAGCACTACACAAAGTGCAGTACTAGCTGTAAAAGCTAACATGCATGACTCCATATAGTTTAAAGTGGCTGTATGGAGATGCTGACGAAAATAAGCATTTAAGTACACTTAGATATCATGAAAGTAATTACTGGGGAAGTGCAAAATATTCCAAATATTAATAATTACTTGTTCAGAGCAACATAAAAGCCAATCATAGTACCTTGCTGTGTTTATTTTTTTTTAAATAAAGTTAGCTGAAAAAAGTGAAGCAAGATGATTAAACAATTTGGGCAGTCTTAAAAAAATGTCAAGTTTTATAGGCTATATTTTGTCTATAATAAAAAAAAATTACTTTTCACCTCATTTTAAACTCCTTGGTTCTCTGGAGAGTTAAAGACAGTTTACAATTTACAGTAAAGTTTCTACTACTAGTTTGAGATGAGGCAAAAGAGCACAGATTTCTCCAGGCTTGGTTCCCATTTGACCTTTTTCACACGTCTTGGGGCTTTGCAAAGGTTAAATTTGGCTTTTAACCTCCTCTATCCACAACACATGTCCCCATGGCTGAAAAATTCACACTTCTTATGATTTTTCATTAAACAGAAGAAAAAGTTAAGATTCAACATTCAACAGCAAGTCGCCAATAAACAATATCATCACAGTTTATAAAAAGATAGCTTTATTGCACAAGGTGTTGAGTACTCTTTTTTTCCCATTTTTGTTTTGTTTTCATAGAAAAGAAAATGTAGAGTTAAACGCAAGCAATTGCAAATTGAAGCAATGTTTCCCCATAAAAGTTTAAGGAACAACCTCTAAATTTTGAAAATGGTTTCAGTAATCCCCTTTTAAATTGGTCAATTCACCATTTTCCTTTTTCTTTTATAACCAGCAAAATTTTCAGTACATGCAATGCTGCTCCCCTCCCCACAAATGTGGATTAATAATTTATTAATGATTTTTATAAAAGCAAACTCTAAATTTTGTGACAAAGTAAAAACAAACTAAATTACAATAATATTAAAAAATCAACAAAAAAAAAAAAAAAGGAGACAACTCAACCAAATGCCCTGTAAAAGAAGAAAACAATATATTTTTTTTAATTATGCATGGTCCACTCTGACACGTTTTAACTGGTCCATAAATCAAGATAAAGCGGTGTCTGTATAATTTTATAGTCTTGCCGTTAAGTCCTCTTCTGTTTCATTACAATAGCTTCAGTTCAAAGTTTACATTGTGCCCTGGTTTCTAGTGAAGATGTCGAAAATAGTACTCATTTATACAAAACACTTTCCTATGTACACAAGTCTTCTATTATGGAGTAAAACATAAGCTGTATAAGTGGACAACGGGGAACGGTGAGGGTGGAGACGGGGTTCTGATTGATTGGCAGATGGGGAAAACGTTGGGGAAGTGGAACGTGTGAAGTTGGCCTTACAAACACAGGCAAAGTCAGTTTGAAAGTATGTTGTTGTATTTTAAGGAAAAATCCACCCCAGATGTTTCGTAAGCTGAAAAGCTGTCCAAATATAATAAGAGAAATAAGAATAAAATATGAGGACCACTTTATCCAGTGGATTGTTTTTTTCCCTTAATAAATGTTAGTGATTTTATCTTTTCTATACTCGCTATTTGGTACATAAACTTCTAAAACTGATGTATTATCATTAATATTAAAATGGAAATTTGAGTATGATTAATATTTTCCTTACTATGTGAGTATGCTTTGTAAAACGCATTGAAAGCAATTCAGTGTTCATATGTTTGGGTGGACAAAAAAATAAAAAAAACCATCTGCTATAAAGTATCAAAATAAGCTAAATGTTAAAACGCATATTATATGTAATGGCAAAATGTTACATGGACATTTATGGCCTACTAGAATTCTGGAAATGTTTGGAGGGTGGAATTTTCTTTAAAGACAGACATTACATTTACTTTAAGCAAACTGACAGAGGATCGGTGTTATACGGTAGAAGCAACTTCACTGAAGAACTGGGGAAAGCAGGTTGGACAGAACTTTATTTCATCATTCCAACCAATATCCATACAACTGGAGTAAGGAAGCCCCTGGTTGTGAAAGCAGGCCTGCCCCATTCCCAAACTCTTGTTTTTCTGAAGACAAGTATTTGCATAACTTGAAATGTAAAAGCTAAAAGAAAAGGCATCGTAACCATTAGCAACAAAAAGCAAAAATACATATCTCTCCCGGCTAGTTTTCAAACGAAAGGGAGCATGGATACATTTAGAAGCAGTTTTTAAACACCACTGTGTGGTATGCTCATTGGACTGCACTCCTGGAGTTTGGGAATGACTTGCTGTGACACAGATAGGAAACAGAAATACTTGTTGGTTGTTTGTTGTCATTAATTATAATTATAGGTAATGGCATTGAGTTTGTGAACACACCTTCAGAAGGTACAATACAACATAATACAAGATTCTCACTGTATAGACTGTCCTCGTTATACTGTTTTCTTTTTCAACACCACACTTTCTGCACTGAGCCATAAACCACAGTTAACCAGCGACACAATCTCACACTATAATTTGACTTTACTGTGCTTGTCCTTTCAGCTGCTACCTGCTGCACAGGCGGTACAGCTTTGAACATTTACAAAATCACAAGGGGTTCAAACCTCAGTTTCACCACTTAATTTTCTTTCACACAACTTCCTTTCGCTCTAAGATCTTCTGCCCATGGTTGTGCTACCCGTTTAAACTTCCCTCTTCTTTTTCCTTCTTCTCTTCTGGCAATTTTTTTCACTCTGAGCGATTGTCTTGTGATCTTTTATATATATTTTCAATTAGAACGGCTTTTATATTTCTCTGCATTTTTTTCAATATTCATATATTTGCTATATATTTGAATAGAAATATATATGTACATACTTTTGAAAACAAACATATATCTTTTTCTTTTTTCTATTGCGAGAGCCCTGATGTTATGTTCGACCACTGAAAAACATGTGGAGCAACTCTTCTTTTTTTTTTGGAACGATCTTTGTTATGGGATTAAGCTTTGGGAGAAGAACTAATAGTAATAATAAAAAAAAGATACAGTACCATGCATAAAGCTAAAAATAATTTCAGCAAGGTGGAGGGACTTGAAAATACTCCTTTTAGTTTCAAAGACCACTTATTTTTGAAGAAAAATCTCTCTGCTACTTCACATTATATTGACGCTCGATCCCTCTGATTATACTCTTAAACATTACTGTCTGTTTATAAATTCAAGATTATGCAAATATGATTTTTCTTCATAAATCTCCATAAATCTGCTGCGACTTGCTTCTCATTCAAGCTGACACTACACATCAAATAGCATTTCTGCCCGTCTGTGCATATTAGACCTCTTCTCTCAGTCAGTCTGTCTCTTTGACCTGCCAGTAAGCTAGCAGTAGATCACAGTGACACTGTATGGATATGATGATGGACCGGGTGGGTAAAGGTGAAAGTGGGAAAGGACAGAAAGGGAGGAAAAGGGCACAGGTAAAATGGCTTAAAACAAAAAACATAATGGATATTGTGGCGCCATGATGAATCATATAATGGTCGCTTCCTTCTTGAGGAAGTTTAAGAGAAAAAGAGGGACCTAGTTCTTATAATCTGTAATAGCTCTCTTCTGAACCCACTTCTTTTCCTGTGTTTTTCATTTCCTAAGCCATGTCGTCAATCCAAAACAAAGTTCAAAATGCTGGACCAAATTAGGGTCGTTGCGTTACATCATCAGCATCGACCCATTATCCCCTTTCACAGGTACAAAATGAACATTTGTCAGTTTTGACACAGATGTCTGCCCAAGAGGTCAGCATACAGACTGATTTTAAAAAGGTCCATCGTTGGTGTGCCTGCCACATGCATACATTTATATACACACATATACACCCGCGCAAACACGCTTGCACGCGCGCACACACACACACACACGCACGCACGCAGGCTGTTGAAGGTTTCTGTTACTTGGATCCATTCTAATTTTCTCTTAGTGCACATGAGATTATATTTCCATCATCTGAAAATAAACAGAAAACTGATTTAAAAGAAAAAGGTTGGATTCATCTTGCACTTTATGATGCTTGAATTTTTTTCCCATCTTCTCTGCTTTGAGTCTGTTTAGAAAAGCATCAATTAAGACCACTATGCTGTATCATCCATTGCATGTATATGAAAATCCCTTTGTCTCAAATCTGATATTGAGACGACGGTCCATCCATTGCCTCTAATGTACGAATCCACGATGGAGTAATCTTTCAGAGCCAGTGTAACACCAAGGTTGGTGGTTAATGCATACAGTAAAGCATCCTGCCATGGCACAATGCTGTGATATGAGCTCCTTTCCATCAGAGGCCAAAAAAGCAACATTTTTAAAAACCTAAAAATCTTAATACACATCTCTCTGAAACTCAAGCAACCTGGTTCATTCTACAGCTGTCTTGATCCAGAAAACAAGACAGTGCACGTGGAAAGCATTTTGTGCATAAGTACTGTGTCTTTGCCAGAAAATCAAAATATAGAGTTAACAAATGTGAATAAATCATCTATGTTTTGGCAAAGGTGTTTCCCAGGGTGATGAAGTAAGAGATAAAAATGACACAATAATAACAGAAAGCAATCAGGCAGAAAGAAAGGCAAACCCCTGTGCTGTGGAGACCCAACTCTGACCCCATCATATAATATTGTCAGTGGGAACCCAACCAGCCCCCTGCAGCCTGGCACAGCACAGGCACTGACAGGTAAGCTGTGCATCTGTATGTTTCTCACCCCAATTTTTCATAGAGGCTCTAGGCAAGCGATGGCTTGACCAGCATTCAATGAAGAGTTACAGTGACAGGCCGCAGTGATGACAGGCTACACCAGTGTGTAGGACTTGGAGTAGGCCCCCGCCCCTCCATCCCTTTGCTTCTGTAGTCTGCCTAAGCCCGAGGAGCTGCTCTCCAGGAGAGAGTCTCTGGATCCTCCCATCTTGGAGGAAGATGAAGATGCACCTCCAGGGGTCCCTCCTGTGGCCCCTACTGCCCCACCTCCACCGGAGGATGATGATGCCCCAGAAGCCGCAGCAGAAGCAGCAGCTGCCGCTGCACTCTGGGCTCCTGCAGCAGAGGAGCCAGGCATTGTGAGAGTTCTCTGGGGAAGTGTGGAGCTGCTAGAGCTAGCAGATGCCCCTCCACTCCCACTGCCACAACCACCGCCTCCTGTTGCCCCTCCCGAGGAAGCCCCAGAGGATGTGAGATTGGACAGACCAGAGTGGCCCATGGTTAGGGCCTGCTGTTTTGCAGAGTCCATAGTCACATGACGGCCCTGGGTGTGGTATGCACGTTGGGCCAGGCCACGAATAGAGGCTTCACGTGGTGGGACCACTGGACACGGGTCATGACGCTCTGCCTGCTTTCGAAAAAAGGGGTCTGACTTCATGTAGAGGGGTAGGTTGCAGTAGTCACCTGGAAGGGAAAAGTAAAATTTATCATCACTGCACAAGCTTATAGGATATAATGGATAGTATACTGTGCACCACAATAATTGCTATAAACTCATCTAATAATCAGAATACATGCATACTATCTACAGTTTGTTTGAGTTATTTACAGAAAACATTTACTTACATGAAGTCTGATTTTCACAATACAATTTTAAGCCTTTGGCCATACTTTTTAAATTTGTTTTCATATTAAAAATCCTAACAGACAAAAAAGAATCATGCTTAGAGGTGACAACTCACTCTTGGCGCGATGCGGAATGGGAACAGCTACATTCTTGCCACGGTCATAGTCTTGGGGTTTAGGTGGCGAGGCAGTAAAACGGCAGATGCCGGGCTCTGACGGTGTGCTCATGGACGTCATGCTGTCTGCATTGTCGTTGGTACCTGTAGTCATCTGATCAGATGAGCTGTCAGAAATAAAGCACTCTGTAATCTCAAATTTAGCATGTTGCAGGTGTTCCTCCAGCTTGGCATGCTCATATGCTCTTGCCAGCTCCTCGTAGGTGGAGGAGGCACTCTCTGTTGACACCATGCTGTTGCGCCCTTTATCTGTTCAAAAAAATAAGGAAAGGAAATGAAGGCAAGCCCCTTTCATAGCCTACTGCAAAATCACATTTGCTTCCTGCAGATAAATAGCCTTAATTGTATGTACATGCTAATGGCTGTAAGTGTCATTTCACCCATGTACTAACCTGTGTCCTGCGAGAGGCTGGCACTGTAGCTGTCACTCTCTGTGACAGTGATGCCATGCTGGGAGCCAACTGTGCGCCAGTCTGAGGTGAGAGTACGGGCTGGCGTAGAGGCCTGGCACTTGGTCAGAGTCCACTGACTAGAGTAGCGGTTCCTGATGCTGTGGGCTGACTTAACACTCTTCCTTGACACTGGATCTGATGGTAAATGGATGAAGAAATAAGAAGGGTTGGATGTTCACAGCCGGAATAAATCAACAAGAATTTAAAAATAAGAAAGATTGGTCTTCATATTTTGGTCCAGAGAACATTTGAATCATTCATGAAAAAATAATACTAATAACTCAATTGAACTGAGCAGAAATGTTGCATTTAATGAACATATTCAAGGTTAAACATTTAATGATATAATGGAGAGTGAGGAGTAAAAGCACATACTGGTTCCTGGCCGGATGTCAGACATGTCAATCAAAGGGCCAGTGTTCTGGATGAGGGCAGGATGATGGACTGACACACCAGTGCAAAAGCTCTGAGGGTTCCCAGTTTGGTTAAACTCTGTGTCTGTCACAGGGATAGTGGCCTTGTCCTCACCTATGACAGGCAGAAATATTGTGTGTCAACAAAATAACAATTAGCCTAACACCGCATTTCATGTAACGGTCATCGATTCGGTCCTCGGCATAGTTGTGTGAACATATGCGACAAGTCTCTCTTTCTCTCTCTTCCTCTCACCGATTTGCTTGATGCCTTCTTTGTCCTCAATTAGCAGCTGCACTCTGGGGATGTCGATGTGCAGCCGTGGGCCCTGAGGAGGCCCTTTAACCGGGGTGTCGAAACTGCGGTTGTTTTTACTAATTCATAGATACAAGACGAGCACACACAAACATGCATAGTTTGAAGAAAATGGGAAAGAAAGTTGATTTTTGAGTGGATTTTAGGTTACGCTTAATAATATTTCAAGCTTAATTTGCTGAGAATACATTCCAGTCTTACCTGATCAGCATCTCTGCTAAGCTTTTGGCATCTAACGAGAACAGAGGATATAATTAATTTTTCATTTTTTTTTGACAAACAAGTATTCTTAGAATAAATGCTCTGCAGGCTGAATGTAATATTCTCTCTCATTTTCACCACTTATCTCCTCTCTTCTTATTTCTTCTCTCACCTCTCAGTCTCTTTAGTCTCTTTTCTTTGCGTTTCTTGCGAATGATGAAGAGCAACGCAACACCAAGTGTGACCAAGATCACAGGACAGCCAATAGAAAACAGCTTCTTGACATCGTCGTTCTTCTCCAGAGGGGATTTAATTGGCGGTATTGTGCCTGTAGAGATCAGTTTAATGTGCTTTCATAAGACAATATCATAAGGTACCCATTTTAATGGATTTCTCATTAAAACAATGCCATTTATCCAAAGTAAATGGCAAATGAAGATCATCTTGTACTCACTGCCATCATAGTCTAGAGTGGCAAACTGGGAGCTCTGGTTACCACAGCCAGCACTGTTACAAGCTTTCATCTTTAACTCATACCAGGTGGCCTCACGCAGCTCTGCCAGGAACACATCTGTGGTGGCGTTGGTGCGCACGTTCTGCCATGTCCAAGTGCCTGCACGAGTGCACACGACTCTTAATTACGATCACGTTTTTTCAAGAAAAAATAATATATGTGTCTAAGTTTGGTCACTTTTCCATTGAATTTATATCAGGACATCTCCAATATTACCAAAAACTGAAAAATGAAAAAGGAACCACTCACCTTTCGGTCTAAATTCTAGCGTGACAGCTGTGATCGGACAGCCTCCACTGGCCCAGCCTTGCAAGTTGAGGCGAGCATGGCTGGAGTTAATGTGGGTGAAGACAGGCTGGTCTTTGTTGAACTGGGGTTCTGTAAAGGCAGCAACGGTTTGATGCAGAATATGCTCAGAATATTAAAACAATATTTGGAATGGCATTTCACAGGTAATATGGTTAACACAGGTCATCAGCAGCAGACCTGCACACAACATTCAGTTAAATAAACTAAATAATATATTGATGCAGTTACAGCAAAAACTGAAGCAGCAAAGTTTAGTATTGTATGTAATATGTTTGCATAATCTCTGAGAGGTTAAATATGCATTTTGTAATGACTACCAAATTTGAAACTGGACTGCACTATAAGAAGTTTAATGACAGCATAAACATCCCGCTGGTCAGTCATATCACTGTCCATAAAACAAACCTTTCCCACTGCATTTTGAGAGCAGTGTACATTAATTTAAAGCCTTACTAATGACACGTAACCTTGCTTTGGAGCCATTTGTAAATGAAAAAGCATTAAATGTATCAAATGTTTTAATTCTGATATTTAATATTGAAACTAATTTGATATCATTTGAATAGACTGAAGCATAGATGAAAGAAAATAACCCTCCTGTAATAAAACACATGATCTATTCGTATATCATCTATTCATTCACATTTTTCAAAAGTCAATTCAAATTTTGAGATTGCGGAAAAGATACATTTAAAGGTGCATTAAACACTTTCAGTTGACGTTTTTTGTTGACCTCCTCACATGTGACCTGCTGTATTTTCTGAGTGTTATCTAGAACCCCTTTTCAAAAATAATTCCATTGTGTAAAAATATATTTTTTTTACTTGTCTGCTGTATATATTGTTTAAAGTCCTTTTCTGCCAACTTCTCACCTCGCCCGTGAGTCTTTGCCTCAATGATCTCACTGATACGTCCAGCACCAACGCTGTTCTTGGCAGCCAGCTTGACTTTGTACCAGGTCCCACAGCGCAGGTTGTCCAATTTGAAAGAGCGCTCGCTAGAACTGATGAAAACATCTTTCCATTCCTCTGTGTTGTCTACAGAGTACTGCAGAACAAAACCTGCATAAGAAATGAGACATGCACAAAATAGTTTTTTCTCAGTTTGATGCAAATCCCTCACTAATATAAAGTCTACTGAACTTTCAGACATTGGTACCACTCCTGGCCACTAGATGGCAATGTATGATTGCACTTCCCTTGTCCAGTTAAGCCTCAATTGGAGGATGGTGTAGCTGCTCTCTGTCTATGCCGCCATTAGTTACCTACAAACCCCAAGACTGGGATGGCGCTGACTGAGCATCTATGCAAATGAGGGCATGCAATATGGTGACTGTTTTTATAATCAGCTGCCTTGAAGAGCCAACTCCCTCCCACTCTGAGACACCTTCCATCTAATCCTCTGTCTTTCCTTCTGCCTGTATATGATTACGCATATATGACTGTCTCACTCTGAGTGTTTCCTTGTACTCTTTGTACCATCTTCATTTCCTTACTCTCTCTCTTTTTCTAACAGATGGTGCGATGGAGTCCAAAACGTTAAAAAGGGTTAACATGCAGATCGAGCAGTGTCTGTAAGTTTTATAGTCACCCTCGGTCTGTCACAGAACAGAAGAGGACACAGCAGAACATAACAGAAGATAGCACAGTGAACAGTACAGAACAGCACAACAACAGGCTGGAAGAACACTATGACTGACTGCTGTTGTACATAATATAAGATTCTCAGTGTATGGGACCAGTCTGCAACATTTGGCGATTTGTCTATTTAGAAATTATTTTATTTTTACACAAACTGGAAAAAAGTCCTCATTACCAGCTGAAAATGGCTTTATTAGTGCACACTAGCATGTTTTTTCTGAAAGGGAATCATATACAGACATCAGGGCAGTGATACTGCAAAACAGGTGCGTGACAAGGAACTATTGCTGACAATGAGCCGGTGGATTTAGCGACGGGACTTTCCGCTATCACACAAGTTCTACAGAAAAGATTTATGGACACATAAGACTAGATGCTGTATGCAAATACTGGCACATCCCTATTTGAATACTAAGCTGCACATCCAGTAGAGGCTGTTTAAGTTTATGCATTATATCCTGTTTCAGTTTTGCATAATGCATGCACGCAAGTCTTTCTTGGGTCATCCTGGCAGCACGGTTTCCAAAAGGAGTATATTCTATTCAGTTTTGGAGGCCTTCATGTGCTGATTGCAAGAAGCTATTACTAAATGTCATCTACTGAAATTTCTCTGGTTTTATTTGTTTGTTTTCATTGTCATTTATTCTGTAATCACATAAGGTAGAATAGCGGCTTTACCAAAACCATATATGGTGCTTGAGTGTGTCATATAGAGCAGTAATAAGTTAAACTGCCACAGCCTGACCAAAGGGAGAGACCCAGTCACGCACACTGTGGCCATCTTCACATACAGCTCATCAATAATCAGCTAATCAAACAGACACACAATTAACAGGGAAACATAAAACCAAGACACCATTCAATAAACTAATAGGTCAATAGAGACACTACCAATAATGCCAGGCAGGAGACAAGCTGAGGCACGACAAACATGTCAGCTATAGACAAGAGGAAAGTAATGTGAGTACACAAGAGGAGAGACAGATATACGGCTTTCCTCCGAAAAATTACGCACCTCTTATAGAGCTGCCGCCATTGTCTCCTGGTATCCAAGCCAGAGTGATGGAGGAGGTGGAGGTGGTAGAGACGGTTAGACGTGGCTGGTCTGGAGGTACTGAGGACGAGGCACAGAATCTTATAATACCATGACTTATATTATCAAAGACATACTTTTGATGAGTTATGTATTCATTTTGGCAAATCTTAATGTTTATTACGTAAAAAAAGTTTGCTAGTGTGTCATTATAGCCATTCGCTTACCTTGCACCAAAAGGTTGACTATAATAGTGTCAAAGCCAAGTGTGTTTGTGGCTGTGCAGGTGTAGTAACCAGAATCCTCAGCTTTGACAGAGCGCAGCACCAGAGTCCCATTAGCCAAAATGAGACGCTGCCCATCTAGAGAAACTGGTATGGCTGTGTCCTCACTATTGAAGAGAAAGAGACACTGATAAGAGGACCTTCAGTCTATTATTAGGGTTAATTAAGTATCAGCAGCCACTTTGAAACACCTATGGTCATAAAAATTATTTAATATAATAAAAGATTAATAAAATTGAATTAATTCTAATCTATTTCTCTGATTAACAATGTTAATGATTTATTAATTTTTGCTATATCGTTATATGTTCTTTTGTCTTAGTTTTACTCATGAGGATGGACTCCAAGGGGATACAAGAGAAACTGGGACTTTTGTGGAAAGCTGCAGCAATAAGACAAACTTAGTTCTGTTCAATATTAACTTTATCTCATTATAACCATACTGGTGGGCCCTCCACAACAGTCCCAGCTTCTCTCGTGGCCCCTGGAGAAAATTAATTGCCCACTCCTGGTTAAGGTGGATCACTTGTGTTAAGATGTAAGTTAGGATCTGACTTGGTGTTTTGCATAGTTTCTAGTCTGAAGGTTTTCATAATAATTTTTAATGGCTCATCCAACCAGGACTGCAATGAAGCTGGAGGCTATCCCAAATGAAATTGGCAAGAAGTGAGGTACACTGTCTGCACATTACCTTAGCATGTGCACTTAATTGTCTGTAATCAATTCTCAGAGGAATTACAGCAGCAAGAACACTCTGCTTCAGTATTTCTAGTGTGGATTCTCACCTGTCTTTGGTCCATTTTATGGTAGGTGTAGGTTCTCCTACTGAGCTACAGGGCAGTCGCACCTCTTTCATCCAGGGAGTGGTCACGGTACCGCCAAATGAGAGGATTTTAGCTGGGGCTGGTGCAGGAGAGGAAAAAAGTGAAAGGTGTATAGAGGCAGAGAAATTTAATAAAAAGACCTTTAGAGCTAATTGCATTAACACTCAAGCAGCCCATAAGACCAGCTGAGCAATAGACTAATTAATATGCACCAATCGGATGATTTGCTGTTGTCAAATAATTTTCAAATCCAATTAACAATCACTTGGTTTTGAACCAATACATCCCAGTGTTAATGCATGTGCATACATTGATTTATCTTCTTGCTAGAATTCTTTTAATAAGCACAATTAACTGAGAGGAAATGTGTACTCCCTATAATTCACATTAGAATTTGTTACACTGGCTGGAAAAAAATAGAACATTTATATATATATATATATATATATATATATATATATATATATATATATATATATATATATATAAAGAATACAAAGAATGAGAAGAGGGGATATGAAAAAAAAAGTCTTTCCATTCAGGCACATAACCCTCTTATTCTCTGTCACTCCCCTACCCTCTCTGTCTCGCTTTCTTTCCCAAGCTTGGCGTCTTAATGCTAGTGCTCTGGTGCACTTATGTTAAGGTTGAATGAAGTATTGAGTGAGCAAGCCTGGAGGACACTGTCTATTACAGCTGCCGATCAGCAGCACACTCCAATATGAGCACACATTAACAAACCTTTGCATCCAAGTCAAAGGAATGAACAGATAAAGAAAAGGCACTCTATTCATTCTTACGCCTTTATTCAACCTGGCCTTTAATCCAAAGCCTATTGATTTAACTGCCATTTTCATTTTCTTAAACACTTTGCCTCTCTATTGTCTTCTATATTAGTTAGCTCAGCTCTTTTTTCCTCCACCTGCTGCCCACCTCTGTTGCTCCCCTCTTATCATTTCCCTGGATGAGAGCAGTTTATCTGGTGCCCTCTGAACTCTAAAATTAATCGTGCACCTCTGTAACGTCAAAGCGAGCAGTAACACAGAAATAAAGAACGAAAGTAGGGGCTGTGGAGTAGAAAATATAATATTGGGAATAATTACATCACATCTACTATCAAATAAAAACACATGACATGTGCAGCAAGATTACAGTCCTTTATGGCGTAGTGTGTTACCAATGGTATTCTTGGTGACTGCAGTCCCAAAATGCCTTTAGATCACTAACAAGCTTCTGCTGTGTAGTTTTCTCATGATTATTCTCACCCCATGAGGCAAGATCGGGCTCACACAGATTGGCTTGCCAGTCTGTGTGGCTGGGTCTGGGATCAATTACTTATTTATATATATACAAATTTATAGACAAATCAGTGTATAACTTTCATGTAATGTGCATTTGTCCTGGATTTTTTTGTCTCTCTTCATTAAAACAAAACTTGCATAAAAATTAGAGACTGTTCATTTCTTTGTAAGTGAGCAAACTTATAAATTCAGCAGGGGAGCAAATAATTATTTCCTCCATTGTATAGCAAACGTAATGCAGTAAGAAGATGATGGGGCATGTAAAGCAAAACATCCTTTAAAAATGCTTATTTTTAGTTCATGAGTGGTGCAGTGGGGTGAAGAATAGTCGGAGAGAAAACGAGTGGTTTGTAGAGCAGCACCACTCTAACAGCGGATGTATCCTAATAGTTCCTGAGAGAGAGGACAGAAGCAGGGGAAAATAAACAGGAAAAAGAGGGCACTGTTTGTTTCTTCCACCAAACAAAAGTCGGTCAAAAGATTACTTCACAAATTTAGCATTGAACCTCGATAAAATTATCAAACTTAAATTTTGAGGGTCTTTTATCAACAGTGGGCACTTCCACTAATCATGGGTCTCCCTTTCATATCGAGGGACTCACCTTTGGCAGCTGGCTCCACAGTGACCTTTTCGCTGAAGTTACCTCGGCCTGCAGTGGTGACGGCTGCAGCCCAGATCAGGTACTGCTGGCGGTGGTTGAGGTGTGTGATTCGATAAAACAGCAGCTCTGGATTAGCTTCATACTCACTTGGGAGCTAGAGAAAAATGAAATGAGAAGAGACATTGTTGATTTGGAAGAACAAACTTGATAATGTCCGAAAAATCATTTCACTTGATTAAAACTGTTCGACTACCTCTTACTGCAATTATCTAATCAGCCAATGGCACAACTTAATGCATTTAGATATGTAGACATGGTCAAGAAGACCTCCTGAAATTCAAAAGTGAGCATCAGAATGGGGACTCTGAAAGTTATATGGTTGTTGGTGCCAGACAAGCTGGTCTGATGATTTCAGAAACTGCTGATCTACTGGAAAGGCGATGGTGTAATGGTGCGGGCTATTTTCTTTGCACACTTTTTATCCTTTTGTACCAACTGAGTACCGTTTAACAACACAGTCTAGCTGAGTGTTGTGGTTGACCGTGTCCATCCCTTTATGACCATCGTGTACCCATCATCTGATGGCTGCTTCCAGCAGGATAGAGTGCCATGTCACAAAGCTCAGATAATCTCAAACTGGTTTCACTGTACTCGACTGGCCTCCACAGTCACCAGATCTCAATCCAATAGAGCACTTATGGGAAGCGATAGAACAGGAGATTCACATCATAGATGTGCAGCTGACAAATCTGCAGCAACTGTGTGATTATGTCAATACGCACCAAAATCTCTGAGGAATGTTTCCAGCACCTTTTTGACTCTATGAAGAATTAAAGTCGTTTGAAGTCCAAAAAAGTGCACAATGAGACAAAATGGGCAATTACAATAAAAAGAGTCTGGATTGGTTTGGAAACATGTAGCACTTTAACGGTACCTTTTCAAAATTAAAAAGAAAATGTTTTATAGCATTTCTCCGAAAATTTTAAGTATATTCAAGGTAGCATAAGATAAAATTTTGGGGATTCCAAATACAAGATTGTTTGGAGAGGCTGGAGTGATGTGATGAACTGAGTGAACATCATTTTAACGTGAACCAATTATTTTCTTCCTCATTTTTTATCAGTAAAACAGAGACTAAGATGGGCTAAAAGTTAGAGAGGTTCTGAGGCTTATCATAATGTGGTAAGGCAAAACGGTATGAAAGGATGACGCTGGAGGGAGGGAGGGAAGGAAGGCAAGCGATGCTTGAGGAGAGAGAGGCGAGAGGGTTGGATTGGGGGAGTGAATCCCACTCCCTCGCCTTCTCCGTTCTCCTCGGGGAGGGCAAACAGAGATATGAGAGAGGAAGACAATAGGGGACAGACAAATGAGTCAGTCAGAGATATCATGAACAGTCATACACTAATGAGGCCTATCTACTGCAGGCATCAGCAGTGATGGAGAGGAGAGGAGAGGAGAGGAAAGTAACACAAACAGACAGAGGAAGAGGAATGGTTACCCACAAGCAGTATGAATACACACCAATACATATGCATGAATGTACTGAAACACAGGCACACACACACACACACACACACACATAGAGCCGCATACATGACCTGGAGGTGGATGTGTAATTGCAGTGTGTTTAACCCAGCCATGTGTCTCCTGTCTAGACATATACGCATCACTGTCCCCTTAACACACACACACACACACACACACACACACACACACACACACACACACACACACACACACACACACACACACACACACAGAATCTTTCATTTTCATTCGCTATTCACCTACCCACCAATTATACCTGTATTTCCTCAACTCCTACTCTTCACCTACTCCTCAGGTATCCCAGCAGTCAGCTATATATACACACACCTGCAACTCTGGCTGTTGCTGTGCTGCTGGCCTCAAGTAATAAATAGTATGGAAAAAAAAAAAGAAAGAAAGAAACAATCAAAAATCAAAAATTCAACACACACACATACACTGCACTGTAAGGCAGCACCTAACATTCACTCGGCACCCTCTAAATCATATTTTACTACACCCAAGCTTGACACCGTCTTACATTTGTGACTGACAGGCACACATACACGGATGAAATGAAGACTGCGATACAAGTGTCAGATAGCATGAACAGTCAGCGAATGTGCCAGACCAGTAAAACCTGCGAAGACACTGCAGCGTTACTGAGCTCTGTCCTAGCCTGCTGGGTTGTTGTCTGCAGAACGGTTTATTCTGTGCAAACAGATTCCAGTATTCATGTTGTTTTTCACATTTATGAGCAGGTTGCCATGAAGGAATCCACTGAGCTTTTTATTACTTCACTATGTTCCCTGTTCATCATCCATTCCTCTTGCCTGTGACGCTCTCTCTATTTTTCTCTCCGACTATTCTTCACCCCACTGCACCATCCTTCTGTGCACCCCCGATGCCATCACTGTTCTTCATTTCTTTATCTTTACATTTGTCTGTCATCTGTGGGCCCACTCCTTGCTTTTTCCTGCATCTATCCACCAATATACCCCCCCCCCCCTCCCTTCTATTTTACATTGTTTTAGCCCCCCGCCCTACTCTCACATACGCATCAATATCTTCTTCTGCACATTTGTCTCTATACTCTCCGCTGCAAGCTGAAGCATGGATGGAGAGATGGATAGATAGAGGGTGGGATGGATGTATGGGTGGGTGGGTAGATGCTAGGAGGAAGGGAGGGAGGGAAGAGTGACAGAGTGTGTGTTGCTGTAACGGATATTAAAATATTCCTCCGGCATGGAAATAGCGGTGATCCGGGGAACGATAGAGCGAGATAATGAAAAGAGGAACAAAAGTACTCCCCGCGCGGTGTGTCTGACCCCCCCATCCCTCCTTCCTTCTCTCCAGTCGCACTCATTTACATAGTAATCATGCCGAACTCTGCATGGGGGCTTCAGAAAGAGATAGATAGATAGATAGATAGATAGATAGATAGATAGATAGATAGATAGATAGATAGATAGATAGATAGATAGATAGATAGATAGATAGATAGATAGATAGATAGATAGATAGATAGATTTATGAATGAAGGACATTAAGGAAAAGATGTAAATTTCTCAAAGGGAACATTTATATAGTACATGTGTATGCATGCGTGTGTGTGTTCAAGATTGCAAGCAGGTTATATTTCTTGCTTTAAATTCACACTGTTATAGAAACATGAGTTGCATATATGTATGTACCTCTATATCGCTCATGTAATACATTTATGAGTGCGTTTCTGTGTGCGTATGTGTGTGTGTGTGTGTGTGTGTGTGCGTCTAAGCTAGAGTGTGTATTTGCTCTTGGCTTGTTTTCTGCCCTCGTTGATGAACAGATGAGGTTGTCCTGGCAACGTGATGAGACGCAGATATGTAAATGAGGCTGGAGGGTGAGTTTGCACGCACACACACTGCAGAATGAGGAGAGCTCATTTCACACACGTATCTCGCTGAGACTGCAGCACTAGACCACACACAAAAACACACCCCAACACACACACCTACACACACACACACACACACACACACACACCTACACACACACACACACACACACACACACACACACACACACACACACACACACACACACACACGCAAATGCTGTAATTAAGTCAAATGAGTTTTATCTCAGCAACATATAAAATGTTTAACAGAAGCTATTTTCTGCATAGAAAATAGGGTCTTGTCCCCTTCACTTTTCCACTTTAATTCATTTGTTTATCGTGAAACTCTCTGCGCCCCTCTTGTAACTTACCGGTTGGCCTGACCCGGGGCTGGAGCAGTAAATGGTGTACTTGCGGATGATTCCATTTGGCTTGTGAGGGGGCAACCACGACACTACGACACTGCTGGCAGAGGAGGGCACAGCTTTGATGCCAGCTGGGGGTCCAGGGTCTAAAAAGAAAGAAATGGAAGGCTGAGTAAAATGTGAACCACTTATATTTCAATGTGGTTACAGTAAACGGGAAGTAGTTTTCCCTTTCATCTTTATTATTTGCAGTAAATTGAACATCTTTGGGTTTTAGACTATTAGTTTGACAAAACAAGCAGTCAGAAATTCAATTCAACTTTCTTTTACACATCATAATAACAGCTATCTCGAAGCGCTTGTTAATATTATTAGGTAAAACCCTACAATATTAGAGAGAGAACTCCAGTGATCAATAGCCTGGCTTATGGGAAAATACAAAAGGAATATTTCAGTATTTTCTGCCATTTAATAGAGCACAGATAATGATGTTAAGAACATGACTAGCGGTATACCAGCTGCTCTATATGCATACTGGCCTGCATATAGTAGTGTATTATTATACATTCTAAAAATCTATTGGTTCTTTATTATCATTTATAAAGCCCTAAAAAAGGCCTTATGCTGCATGACTGTAGTCCTCAACCTCTTCCCAAATAAAGATTTCTCCTCATCAGCCCCACTAAGTATGAAACTACTGGTGAATTAATTAATTTAAGACCTCACTTCATTATAAACAACATCTTATGAGAAAGTCTTCATTTGGACACTAGTGACACCTGTAGCTTTACATACATTTAGAACAGACAATATGCCTTAAGTTCCATAAAGAGAAAATGATTATTCTCTCTTTACTATCACCATTTAAGGCTCATACTGAGCAAAAAATTTAAAAATGCATGATCTATAACAACAATGTATGATATGACCAACAACTCCCTTACTCAGTGATGTCCAGAAATTAGGCTGTTTTTGATGGAAATTTGTATTTGGCCGAGCACCAGCAGAATATGACATTAGGATTTATTAATATGAGAGGTATTTGTGCAATACTTAAATATTATTAAGAGATATGAGTTCATTTAGAGTCAAAGGTCAGAAAATCCTGAGAGAACTTGACAACATTGGAATTTATACCAAAATAGTATTTTTAACATAAAACCCACAAATGAAGACATGTAACCACACATTCAAAGAGCCAAATACTGTGGTCCCCTAGATATAAGGCTGAAAAATTAATCCCGGTCTTCAATATTCTTATGCTTGCTGTCTTCTATGTTTATTCATATAAGAGACAGAGGCAGAGAACGACAGACTGAGAACTGGCTGTTTGCACAATTGCACAGCAAACACTTTTCCATGTGCTGCGGCCAGAACCGAGGGCAAAGGGAAAATACAGAAAACGCTGAGCGTTTGTGAAGAGGTTGCCCCTGGACACAGTGTCAACCCGCATCAGGGAAAAAAGACACACTCAGTTTGCCCCAGATAAACACGCACACTCTCACACACGCACACACAAAGACTAACACAATAGACATATTTGAATAGCAATTGCAGTGGGGCCAGCTCATAAAATGGAGATATGGTGGTGAAAAGAGAATAAAGGCCTTTTCTGAAACGACACATCTTAGAATCACCGGCTCCCCTCTCTTTCCTGCACTCCCTCTCTCCCTCATTTTCTTCATCTCCAGACGCCTGCCTTCTCCTCTGCCTGGCCCCAGGGAGGTGGAGGAGAGGCGGATACGGATGTAATCCACAGCACCGCCAGTGTAAGCACAAAATTAATTCTCTCTAAGCCACAAAGAATTAATCCCTCTCCTTGTGCTGGGTGCCAGGGTAGACTTGCACACAAACAATAGCGCATGTACACACACATGCACTCGTGCATGCACGCCAACACAAAGCCATATACACCTGCAAACAGACAGACTTAACCCCCAACCCATCTCCACACACACACCTCCAGATACCCGCATGCACAGACTGACACCCTTAGGGTCCTTAACCACACACACACTTTTTGGCTTCTTAATTCTCATTAGCACTGGTAATGGCACATCAGAGCACAAAGAGGTTTTAATCAGCAACCTCAGCCTTACAAAGACCCCCTCTACCCCCGCTGGCTCTCTGCCTCCCACATTGCTGCCTAAACCAAGAAAAAGAAACAAAAAACCTTAAACCTGCCCCAAAGATGTGAGGAAAGTAAATGACTCCTCCTGACTGGAGGTCAGTTCTTCACTTAGTTTATCTGTTTGGTCAGAGCTAGTAAAATACAGACTCACAGTCCTCACGGGTTTGGATATAAAGGACGTTGCTCCGGACGCCATCCCCAGCCTGGGTGTAGGCCAGCACTTGGATGCTGTAGTTAGTAAACTTTTCAAGGCCTCTCAGCTCCACTTGCTCTTTGGTGGTTGTGATGTTCTGCATTTCACCCCACTCTGTTAGACAATAGGACAGAGAGAAGATTAGAATGCAAACCTGAGACATTTAGTGATCGCAATTTAACCTGGATATAACAAGACAAACTCAACACACCTCCGTCTGGGAAAACAGCCCAAAAAACAACACGATATCCCTTCAATACACCGTGAAGTGTCAGTCTTGGAGGCTCAGCCCATGTGATAACTGCTTCGTCAGATGTTACAGAAATGGCTCGCACATTCTGAGGAGGCTGACTGGGTACTAAAGACAAAGACAGAGGACAAAAGGTCAGATGAGTTATCCAAGCTGTGAATCGTCAGGTATTTAAATATGTAGTGCACCTTTTCAGTAATGAAGGTCTGATCATTGAATGTTGGAAAAACAACTAATTTGACTGATTGCACTACAAAGATAAAATGCGGAAAATCCAGGAATTATTTACTCTTAAATATGTGGTTTATCATTAGAAGATAGATTTCTTTCCATGCTGTGGAACTGGATTACATTAGGGGAGCGGTTCTAAAACTTTTGTTGTCATGTCCCAGTTCAGAAACTGAAAAATAATTCATGTCCTTCACAACACAAATTTCACATTTTATTTTATGGAGTAACCATAAACCAAGTTGAGTTTGACTTAAATAAAGGCCACTGTAACAGCATGAATAAACACTTTTTTCCCTGAAAAAATCATATTGCTTAACTTATTTTCATTCCATGCTTTCTGTCCAAATGCCACAGTGCTCAATGAACTTAAGAAAGCTAATGGAGATGTAGATTTTTGAACTTGTGTGTGTATATATATATATATATATATACATACATACATACATACATACATACATATATATGTTTCATAACAGCAGGGTGCAAGATGCTAGCAGGCAGGGCATACATGGAGCGCCATAACCAAGTGGCCGGCATAGTGTACAGGAACATCTGTGCCAAGTATAACCTGGAAGTCCCGAGGTCAAAATGGGAGATGCCCCCAAGGGTGGTGGAGAATGACCGAGCTAAGATCCTGTGGGACTTCCAGATACAGACGGACAAAATGGTGGTGGCTAACCAACCGGACATAGTGTTGGTAGAGAAACAGAAGAAGACGGCCATAGTAATTGATGTAGCGGTCAAGAATGACAGAAACATCAGAAAGAAGGAACACAAGAAGCTCAAGAAATATCAAGGGCTCAGAGAAGAGCTCGAGAAGTTGTGGAGGCTGAAGGTAACAGTGGAACCAGTGGTAATCGGAGCACTAGGTGCGGTGACTCCCAAGCTAGGCGAGTGGCTCCAGCAGATCCCAGGAACAACATCGGAGCTCTCTGTCCAGAAGAGTGCAGTCCTAGGAACAGCTAAGATACTGCACAGGACCCTCAAGCTCCCAGGCCTCTGGTAGAGGACCCAAGATGAAGGATTGACTGCCCGCAGGGGCGAGCGGGGAATTTTTTTTTATGTTTTGAAAAATATATTTCATATATTTTTCAGTTCAACTATTTTGAAAAACCAGTGTCGCCATTAGATTTCTAAAGTTCATTGAGGTTATATGGATATTGAGTTTTCAGGGGTATCTGCAGCCTGAAGTTAAACATTGTGCAGATTATTTTTAAATAAAGATATGACTTTGGTAGTTAGTTTATTAATAAATCTATTAACAGACCTTCCTGAAACTCTAAAATACATTTCCATATCAAACTTAAAGTGAGTAAACAGGTGATAGATGAAAGGCCATGCCATGTGTCAAGCCTGATGTATAGGACCATTTCTCTTTCTCTGTACAAGCCTCCCTCTGTCTCTGCCAGTCCAGGTGTCCTTTCTATTGGCTACCACTGACCACGAGTCATTCAGGCTTTGAATAAAGACCACTGTTGAAGATGAACAGAAGTCAACTTGTGAGAGAAGGAAGCGCAGGAAGAGAGGAAGAGTGCTGACTGAAAGACAGTGTAATGAAAGAGAAGGATTGGGCCAAGTCCACCAGGGAATTTCTCTGCAGCTGGTGAAGAGAAAGGAGGAGGGAGGAGGATGGAGGACTGGAGGGAAAGGAGAAAGGAGGATCAGAAAACTAAAACATGGTTTTGCATGAATAAAAACTTTAGCTTCCATATCCAAATAATGAGAATGCAACCAAACACAACCCCATTCCCACCTTTACCAGAAGCAAAATAAGACTAAAAATGTGATCAAGAAGGTTAGTGGGTTCAAATGGGTGTCTCTAATAGGGCTTGCTTATACAGATATTTTAAAATAAAAAAACAAAACAAATGAACAAAATAAACCTTACATAAATGACTGCATTAATTTGGGGAAAATAACAATGATGAACTCGGGCTATAGGGAGGAGGACACGTGGGTGATGGGCAGAGGAAGAAGGGAGGAAGAGAGTTAAAAGCAAGGGGAGCAAGGGAAGGGCAGAAAAAGATGAAAAGAGGGATCAGGGAGACAATGCGCTCAGCTGTGGATAATTACAGCAGGAAGCTAGCACAGGGAAAGAGAGAGAGACAAACAGAGAGACAAGCTAATTATAATTATTTTTAGTATGCTTGTTGTTATCACTATTATCATAATGGCCATCAATATCACTGTCGCCACGGTGACAGCCACAGGAAAGAACTGGAGGGCTCTGTCTCTTCTAGACCAATGAGGCTAAGCCAACTGTTCACTGGAAGGACGAATGTGTATGTGATTGGTGTATGTGTGTTTGTTTGTACGTGGTACAAACATGCAAATGTAGATAAACGGAGATTGAGAGAGATAGTATGTAACAAAGATGGCTGTCTGCATTTAGCATGAAGATGAACTGCCCAATGCTAAAGAAACAAAGAGTGAGAAAAGACAAATGAGAACACAAGAAGTGCGACAGATGCAGCCGCCTAGTCCAAAAACTGGAGGCAATGCATCAACCTTAATTCTTTCGAATGGATAAAAGCGAAAAGAAGTCCGTATAGATGTCTATAAGAAAATTATAATACTTCACCTTGTATGTTGTCAGTAAACAGTTTGATCTTAATTGCATATCTTAATTTAATTTGATGTGGTGTTTAACTTTTTTTAATTATGGTCAAAAAGATGATATAGCAGGATATGATTTGCCTACCTAAATAGTGACTGCCATAATGCTAATTATGAGTATAACAACTGTCAACTTGTCGTGACTTTCATTTGTTTTATCAGCAGCCAAAAGTCAATACAGTCGGCATAGAAACCAATGCTTAATATAAAAAAAAAAATTCATAAATAAATGATAAAAGAATTTTTTTAAGAAGGTGTCTGCCCTTGCAATATAAAGTTTAGCCCTTGAATGTCAGGTTGAAAAGCTAAATGGATCAAATTCAATCACAGGACAATAAACAAGGACAAGGATTCATTGCTCTATTGTGATTGCGCCATCAGTTTACTACACCAGCCTCTTCCATCTTTCCCAAACTGCTTTTAAGCTCGTGTTGCACATTTTTGTCTTTTTGTTGGTCAATTTTTGTCATCAGTTGTTTCCCCCCCAAAAGTATCAACAAATCTCTAATGTGTTTGTTTGGTAAACTATGAATCTTGTGCAACACTTTCCAGCCTAAGAAGAGGGTTTTGCTCTCTAAGTGCTTTTTGTGTTTTAGTCATTCATCCATTCAGCATTAACTCTTCTACCCAATAATGATCGGGACGTATTGCAGTATATACACTCTGTCTACACTCACTTTACATGAATCACAGAGGTTATCTGTGTAGATGGTATTTATAAGGGATTGGAATTTCAACAGCCAATATTCATTCTTGCTGAGGCAACAGAGCGAATGTAGTAATTTGAGGTTATACAGCATGGCATGATTTGAAAGAGACCAGACTGCAAAAGCAAAAAGTACAATGGCATGAGAAATAGTGCAGAGGCTGATATTTCATATGACTGACTTTGTCCTTTTCCACTGCACATTTGCACTTATTTGTTTTATTTGTTCCAATATTGCTACAGGTCATAAAGGTAGCCAACATTTACCTTATTGTACAGTCCTACAGACTGTCCTACAATCCCTTTACACGTATGTTGACACAGTTGTGTATTGCTCACCGTCTTCTAGTGTTGTAGCATTGATCTCTGAGCTGGAAGGTCCTGTGCCTGCTCTGTTGAAAGCTTGGACAACCACCCCATACTGGGCAAACTTCTTCAGGTTGTCCAGTGTGTAGACCTCACTGTCTCCAGTGGCCTTCATCTCCACGATGCTGTACTGCCCATTACTACCTGGGCCATTTTCTCTGTAACCGATTTGGTAACCGCGGATGACACCGTTCTGCAGCTCCTTCCTTGGAGCCTAAAGGTTTCCATTTGAAAAAATGTTCTCACATTAGAATCAATATTCATATTGCTAGATTGTGTAATGACATTGACACCTCCACACATATATTAAGATGAAAAATAAGTTAATCTGAAGAAATAATGATAAAATAATATAAGGCAAAGCTGGTCAGGAGACAGATCCTTGAAATGCATTACCTTCCATGTGACCCTGATACTCTGAGATGTCACAGGCTGCAGGATGACATCCATTGGAGGACCATCAGGCTCTATAACAAGAGAGACAATGGGACTGAGTGGAGGCATTGCACTAATGTCAGAAAAACATTATGCAACATTAACATTTCCACGTTTCGTACTTTTTCTTGAATATTTAGATCAAAAGAGGTTTCTTTCAGTTTTATTGAGACTAGCATTCAAAATGATTAGTCAAGGACAGATGTCAGAGTCATAACAGATTCAAACGCTAATTGCTCATACAACAAGCAAAAAATAAAATATTTGCCTACATTCACGCGAGTAGAAAGCAGTGCTGTCAAAAGACTTACGTGCTTCCTCTGTGCTGATAGTGAGTTCCTTACTAGCCTCGCTTTTGCCTATAGCATTGTAGGAGTACATGCGGATACTGTAGACAGATGCAGGATGAAGATCCACTATGTTGGCCTGGTTGTTGGTTGGAGAGATATTTCGGGTGGCATGCTTTAGTTCCCAGGAATCTGACAAAACAGGAGAAAATAACACATTTTACTACTTCAACACTTTGGATGGACATGGGAAGTTGGGAATGCTATTGGCATTCAGTTTAAAATAGCTTCAAATAAAGAGGCTCAAATAAAACAAGCACAAACAACCTAGCAATTTTCAGTGTAGAATATACTGCTACTTTTAGGATCTTTTGCAATACTTTAATAAAATAAATCACCGACTTGACTTTTACTCACCTGTTTTGTTCTTGTATTCGATATCGTATGATGTAATTACGCTGTTCCCATCAAATCTCTGTGTCCACCTGAGATTCATGCTACGATCTTTCACTTCTCGCACCTCTAGCTCTGGAGGGTCTGGAGGCTCTGAGGTTTAAAATTAGACAAAGTGAACAAAAGGAGGCAAGAAAAAGGAGGGAAAAAAGGACCACATGAAAGACAAGTTCAAAGGTGAAGAAAGAAGAGCGTAGTTTTGTAGCTTTTATGGTATTAAAGTGAGGATGGTACAGTACATGCTTTTGCACATGGACGCTTACCTTGCACAGTGAGCTGGATAAGGCCTCGTCCCTCTCCGTAAGAGTTGATGGCATGACAAGAGAAGAAGACTGAATCCTCACGCTCTGCTGGCTTGAGCTCAAGTGAGAAAGGCACAAAGAAAAAAATGTCAACGAGAGAAACAACTCTATGTCTGCATAGACAAATTGTGCAAAGCTTTGTGATGAAGAAGCGCCTCGGTGAAAGTTTTTGCTTGACCATGTTTTGTTTGGTATTTAGGCGACTCTGTTCACCTCACTGAAAGGTGTAACAGACACCTGTACACTCGGCACCCACTGCAGTTTGAGTGCCAAGAATTAGTTTTTGCCTAAAAAACATTTGGTTGGTGTGTGAGGTACACATACACCGACAAAACATACAAAACACTTGATCATCGCTGAGGTTGTGACACTCTCTGAATTCAGTGAACACAAAGTTGCTCCTCATTTATGCGTCTCCCTCCATTACCTTTTGTTAATATCTGAAAAACATGGCATCAGCAGGCTAAAGAAGCTCCGTGCTTTCATTTGAGCCTGGCCAGTGCAGAATTTCCGTTTTAAATGAATTAGGAGACAACCCGTGGCTGCTATGACTGCCACGGTATGTTAGAGGAAAATTAAGACATAGAGATATTGAGAATTAGAATTTCTGTTTTGAATCTGGGATAATAAAGTATATCTAATCTTGTATTCTGATGAATTAATTTAATAATAAATTAATCTCTCTAACTGTTAGCTAAATTTGTGGCCAGCACAATTTGAATTTCTAACAACCCCAAACACATAAACTGGTTTTGCTATCTTCTTTCTAATCTTAACGCTATGAAGCACAGACAAGGAAGGTACAAAAGTTGACACTGTACCAAATAGTTTGCTTTGCGTGGTGAAAGTTACAGCTGTTTTCACACGTGAACTCTGGAATCTCTGGCAAATCACCGTGTGATTTTCTGTTTTGGACTGTGTCTGAAGTTGCACCTTCTGATCGGTTAACTGCTAATTTTATGGCAGGGAGCTAGGAGGACAAAGACCGTTTAATGTCTAAATGAAGTCTGTCATTAGTGTTCACACGTACAATGCTGTCGGGTAATATGTTGAAAAATTCAGGGTAGTAGTCTGGGTGTGAAAAAGTAACTCAAAAGAAAAGATTTAAAGCTCATGCATCTGTCAACTGAATAAGAGTCGGTGAGACATTAATGTCTCATTTCATCAGAAATGATCTAGATCTTCTACTATATATAAGTCTTTTTTTTTTTTTACCTTGAGTGTTGACAGCACCTCATCAGTCTTTTCATTGGGACTGGTGGTAATGGAGTATCGGGGGTTGCGATCGGGGTCGATGACGGTGTCACCCCTTTCCCAGCGGATGATGATGGGCCATTCTCCCCTGGCTGTGCAGTTCAACTCCTTCAAGTGACCCTTCTTAGCCATGGTGGTGTTGGGGTGACTGGTGATCATTGCTGGGACTGGAAGGAGACGGGAAATGGAGTGTGAGATGAAGAGAAGGCAAGAATAAATGGGGTGAAGCAGGCAGAAATGGTAACAGTAAACAGATTGATGAGAGGGATGTCAGATGACAGAAGCAGATAAAAGAGGGGAGAGGGAGGAAGGAAAAGAAAGAGTAAGTGGATAATAAGCAGGGTTTAAGTGGAAAAGCAGAAAGAAGGGAAATAGCAGAGAGGAGAAAGGTGGGATAACTGGCAGTTGAAAAAGGTGGAGTTCAGAGTAGCCAAGTTCCATTGCAGTAAAGTAATGAAGAGCTGTGGTCAATGAGGTAAAGTCAATAAACCTCCTTCCTCATTCCCCAATAGTTAACACTGGGGTCTAGGTGAATGAAGAGGCAAAAACGATACACTCTACCTTTCGTGTACACTCTATACACAAAATCCCTTTACACACTCAATCTTCTCTCCCCAACAGACACACGGGCACACGCACTCATTTACACACACAAAATATCGATCTGAGGAGGCTTCTGCTGTTTTGTTTTCATCACTTATTCATCTCACCCTCCCTCTTTTCCTCTTTTCCTCCCTCTCCGCTGAGTGAAACAGACAGAATTGAGGGAGGCAGAGGAGAGGAACGGTTCAATCAATAACACTAACACCAGAAGGGGAGAGAGAAAGTGAAAGGGAGAGAGAGGGAGAGGGGCAACCCTGTGATAGAAAAACATGATGAAACTAGTAGATAGATTTATGTGCAGCTTGTTATATGTGTCTGCGTGTACAAGTGTCAAAGGGTGCCAGAATATTAAGCCTTGACATCTCTGTCGTGATTACAGATTTTTGGTCAAGGTCAGTGTACTGCATAGTAAAAAATATATTGGCATCATATAACGCTCTACTAGATACTGACAGTCAATGTGTCTGTGTGTGTTTGCATACACATTCTCCATGTGGAGTTTCACATTGCATTACATAGGGTGTTACTGACGTCGAGGGCAGGTTGAAGAGATTGATTACAGATAATGGTTAAGCTCAAAGTCATTTTGATCGTCTGTAGACAGATCCCGAGAGTCAAAAGATCAATCGCTGAGTTGCTTGCTTTGTCAATGTCTACCGCAGATACACACACACACTTTTTTTTCATTCTATACCTCATGTTTTTTCACTTATGTCCACAGTCACCTTTGCTCTTCGAGTCTACGATGGTGCATGTATGTGCGCGTACGGTTGAGCCCAAAGAGAGAGTGTTGCGAGCTGGCTCATTGGTTTGACACGGTTAGTGAGTGCATGTGGATGAGGACCGATAAAGAGGGAGTGCTGGAGCATCCCAGATGGCCTCACTGCAGTCGTCTGCGTAGCGAAGAAGTCATACCCTGCTACATTAACCAGTGCAAGTTTGTATACTCACTCTTAACTGTGAGGACCATGCTTTTGCTGATGTCTGAGCCCACGCCGTTGGAGGCCTGACAGAGGTAGAAGCCCCGATCCTCTTCCAGGACATGTCTGATAAGTAAAGAGCCATTATTCATGATCTGAATACGGCCCGTCAGAGGCACAGGGTGGTACTGCTGTGGGTTCCCAATACCCGCTGGACAGAGAGAGAGTGAGCAAAGGAACATGAGATTATGATGTAGTTAACTGCCGGCATATGCATTTTACTTTGCACAGAATAGATATGACAATGTGCAGAGAACAGCTGACGGAGGCACATCACAGTACATAAATAAAGAATTTAGGATCGTATAAAACTCATGTACCTAATGCACCTTTGGCATGCTTCCACATGACCTTAGGAGGAGGGTATCCATCAACAGAACAGTTCAGGATAGCTGACTTCCCATAGATCCCATCCTGGTTATTGGGCTGCACCACAAACCGAGGAGGCACTGGAGAATATTAAACACGAGATTCATATTTCTGTTATTATTTCAATAACCTCTAATGTTTAGTGAGGAAATGGAGATGAGTATGAATTAAAAAAAACAACATATACTAAGAGTTATCCTCAGTTGAAATTTTGATAGTTGATGATGATGGAGAGCACTGTTTAACAAGTTAATCAACTGAAATGAGACTGCAAAGGCCATGGAATGTAATTCATATACATTTTAAACTCATCAAACTATTCAGTCACCGTTTAAAAGTATCCCTGCATCCTCTCATCGTGCAGGTTACACTTTTTACCTTAATATTTCAAGTTGTTCAAAAAAAGGCTTTGTCTGAGGTGACATAGACTTCGCAAAAAATAACCCTTTCTTCGAGTGTTAATGTGCTGATAATTAAAGAGAGAAAAATCAAATGTTATTTGAGGGATGTGGAGATGTCCTGTAATACTTTAAAAATCTTATCTTTTTTGTGTTGTGTTGTGTTTTGAAAAATTTGGCATTAAACCAAAAAGGTATTGGAATATCAAAATTAGAAGTTAAGGATCCAGTGCAAAATCACTTCTGCTGTTTGATTTTTGACCATTTTTATTTCTATCATCCAGGTCCTCCATCTTTATTCAAGTGGAATACCAAATCTCCAAAGTGCTCCTTTTTCCTCCATTTGTCCTTCATCCCTTTCTAAATATCTCTTTCATATTCTCTCTTTTGTGCTCTTTCTTTTCTTACCTGTAACCGTGAGCTGCCTCTCTGTGCTGACAGTGGCAGCATCATTGCTGGCAATGCAGGTGTAGTTGCCATTGTGCTTGAGCGACACCTTCGATATCTGGAGGGAGCTCATGAACTCCTTCGTGTCAATAGTAATGCCCGAAGAGGGCACGATCTCCTGGCCGTCCTTGCGCCATGTGATGCGTATGGGCATGTCCCCAGACGACACCACGCAGGCAATGTACATCAATTTACCGATGGAAGTCGGAGGAAAGTCAAATGGCTGGATCAGTGGAGGAACTGAGACAGGTAGAAAAGACAGAGAAATTGGATGAAAGAGTCCAAAAAATAACCAAAACCAATAAGAGAAATACAAGGTCCAAGGAATAGTGGGAGGGTGAATAGATATGCAGAGACAAATGGGAGAAATTGTGAAATGAAATAAAAGAAGATAAGTAAAAGAGATAGAACGATTGGATGAAAGAGAGTGGAAAATGGAAAAGGCAAGGGTACATAAAAAGGCAAGGACAGGCAGCGGGGTGAAATAAAGGGTATATAGAGAGAAGTCAGTCTAAGGCAAAGAGAGAATGGAAATAAAGAAAAAAATGAATGAAAACAGTTAGAGGGCTGTTTAAATGAGCAGGGTGAGTAAAAGGTGAAAACAGATTTTAGGCAGATATGAATAAATGAAGTATAGAGAAGAGAGACCGAGTCAGATGTGAAGGCATAGAGAGGATATGGGCAGACAGACAGTTTTGAAGATTCAGGGGCATCTCGAGGACATGGAGTGGGAGAGTGAGTGGTGCAAAGGGAGAAGAGGTGAAATGAGAAAAACAGTGAAGAGATAAAAAAGACTGTGTTAGACTGGGCATGGTTCAGAATCTATCATTTTCAGCTGACAGTCTGATTGGTAAACTAGTGGTCCAACTGACTGTGAGACTGTTGGATCAAAAACATGATTTCTTGAGTCTTTCATCTAAGCCTTCACTCCCAAAAGCTTCTGCAGCCCGGCCTACTAGCCCACTACCCACTCTGCAGCCGCCTGTGCCCCCTACCAACCCCTCCACTCCACCCTACCCTGCCCTGCTAAAACCAGCCCATAATAGCTGCTCTAATTAGAGCCCCATCCACAGGGGGAAGAAGAGTGTTACCATGGATACCGGCAGAGGTGATGGTGGTGGTTTGGAGTGGGGGATGAAGTAGAGGTTGTTGTTGGTGGAGGTGGGGGGGGACTACAGCTGAGACATCTGGGGGATTTAATCTGGGCCTCGTTAAAATTCATCTAATTAAATCAAAGACATGACAAGCACACATTCATACAAGCACATACCTAAACCCGGCAAACGTATGCATGCACGCAAATGTGCCTGTATACTCACATGTGCAAGTATGCACAGACCACTGAGCCACACAAATTTCACACATCATGCCAATGTCAAACAGACACACACACACACACACACACACACACACACACACTGCACGCTTATACTCGACAACATCCTAAAACAAACACATTGTTCTGTTGCAGCTGAGAGCAGAGACAAACATACAAGGTGACATGCAGAATACACACTCATAGTCATCTCTCTCACACACACACAGACACACACACATTTTATATATATATATATATATATATATGCATGAGTATGATATGCACACACACAAATCGTATATAATAGCTCTCCTGCTCTATGTAATTGCTGAGTGGTTGAGAGCTCACACTAGGCCACTCCGCCCCTTAATCAGGGGTTATTAGAGGCAATGCATACAGCATTGTTCTGTCTTCTCCCTCTGCTTCACTCACACCATCTTGCTCTTAACCAGTTTTGCTCCCCAACATGTCTCTTACAATCACTCTCATTAGCATTCATAATTTCTTTTTTTTTTGACACAGTAAAACAAAGTCAGATTACTATAAATTCTGGTTCTATATAATTTTGCTTGTAGCATATTCATCTCTTTTCCCTTTACAGAATTTACATCACTGAGAGAAGATTATGTGCATTCTCATGTCATAATGCCTCTACTGTATGCAGCTACCCAAAAACAGATACCGACCAGCAGCTACTGTTTCAAAGCTGTGACCTCTGTGACTTACCTTTGACAGTAACATAAACAGTCTGTGTGATAAAGAGCTGCGGTTGGATGAGCACGCTACAGACATAGGCCCCCTCGTCCATCCCTTTCTGAACATCGCTGAGCTTTAGAGTCCCGTTCTCATACACCACCTGGACAGACATCAGCAGTATTGAAGTTAAATAAGAGGATGCTCATACATATGAGACATACTTGCTTTGCAAATTAATTTATTTCCAATTTTTAAGGATTTTCAAGATTCCATACAGGTTTTTTTTCTGTACACTACTAAATCAAATAGGACCAAAACAGTGTAATGTAACAGGCCTGTATCATACAATAAAAAGTAACAGCGATGCCACTGATCATTAAGTCAGTGTTTCAGACAGCAAAATCCCTTTTTATGGTTAAACACTTGCTTAAGCTTTCATTATAAAATGGATGTATGAAGATCACCTGCTCTATGCAGAGCCACACTGTCTAAAAATAAATTAACAATTTTAATATATATACATATACATTTTTGTAATTTTGTCCAGCTATGTTATTCTAAGTTATGAGATTCATTATGGTTTTTTTTACAGTAAATATACAATATTTCTAAATAACAGCTGTTAAACGACAAGAACACAAGCCTCTTACGGATAATCTATACACACAGTGAGAAATATGTGTATAGATTAAATGCTTTATAGTGCTGTATGAAAAACCAATACCAAGATATATTTTTATTCATGTTATTCATTTATTTTGGAGCAGAAATGGAGAGCACTAACTCTACCTGGCGATGGTTGTCAGGCAGTAGAAGTCCCTCCTTGTACCAGTTTATTGAGTAATAAGGGTACCCAATCACACGGCAGTTTATGAAAGTGTTTCTTCCTGCTACGGCGGTGATATTCTTCATTGGCCGAATCCTTGGAGGACCTGATGGAGAGAGCAAGCAAATGGGGAGAGAAATGGAAAAACAGAAAGAGAGATGGGTTGATCAAAAAGAAGAGAGGAGGAAAAAAGAAGTGTATTAATTGACGGTGTCAGAAGCAGGTCACGGGAATTTTAGGAATAACGGGGAGGGTGGTAGGGGAAGGCTAGTGGACAGAAGAGGAGAGAAGCTTGCAGAGGAGAGGGAGAAAGAGAGGTTAAAATGGCCTGCCTTAGTGTTAAGTTTCTTTTCTGGTGGAAACAGTTTCTCACCCACCCTCAGATGTTTTCTCTGGAAAATATATTAACCTCATTTCTCACCGATGTGGGATCTTAAGGAATTTTTTTAGGTTTATGGAGATTACATATACTAAGACGTTTACTAAAATAACCTTATAAACATGAACTACATTTTTTTTTCAGGTTTAGGCGGGGCATAAATTGGATAAAAGTGGCTCATGTCTTTCTACTTTTGATAATTTGCACTGTTTCTTTTAGGAGCAAACGGAAACTAGAAGAAGAAAACACCAACGTTCATGTTGTTGTTTACAGGTCAGACTGGGCTAGAGATGATAATTTTATTTAATGCTACTGACATTTAAACACACCGGGATTTAATATAATTGACTGCATGACATCTCTAAAAAGAGAGCGTGAAATACAGAGAAAGGGAAAGTGAGTGGGTGAAACCAATGGGAAAAAAACCCCTGCTAAAATGACACTTGACTTTATTCTGTACTTCATTTTGTGAGAAGATAGCACTTTTACATGCCCAGTAATAACAGAGTTTTCATTCATGCTGACCAACCAATTCTGACGGTTTCAAAGCAAATCTTTGGGTGTAAAAACCCTCCCTTGTTTGTGTCAGTGTCTGAAATGCGCTTTATCTTTTCCACAGTTCTAAATTATGACAAACTTGTTATTAAAATGTTGTGGTCCAATAGTGACCACAACAAGCAACTAGTAAAAAGCTCAACTACCTCAGTATAAAATCTTGCCAAGAGGCAGAGAAAGGCTGAGGACAGGTAGACAGGCAGTCAGGCCGACACAAAATGTGTTTCTGTTTAGCATCATTGGAAGACACTGTGAGCTATCACTCAATCATCTGTCACTTCTTTGTTGACCTCCTCGCCACTGTTCGTCTTGTATCTTTGTTTTTGTCTCTCCTTCCCGTCCCCCTACCTCTCACTTCCCTCTGTCTCTCTCCCCTCCCTTTCGCAGTATGTGCCAACCTTTGAAGTCGCAGCTCTGACGAGTCAAAGATGTATTATTCAGCAACACCATCACACACAAACACAGATACCGTGTTTGTGTGACACGCGTGTGCTCAACTATGTCTGTGTGGCTCAGAATGCTTGCTGTGGGTCCCTCGCTGAATGAGATAAGTTGGGCGTATCACATTTGAGTGAGTGGATAAGCATAGCGCTGTGCTGCTGTTTCATTTCTGAATGTCTGTGTCCATGTACGCGTCGTGGCTGTATTTGTGTCAGTTTGTGTTGCATGTGGGCTTGAAACTCTCTGGCAGCGGGGCTCATTCTCACTCCAATGATCGTTCTGGCATGTCTGCTTCGGGCAGACTCACATGTCACAACTACACATCTCACCAATGGACAATGAAAGCAGAGAGAGTGTGTGTGTGTGAGAGAGAGGGAGATGGAGACAGTGATACAGCCCTGTTCAGTGGTGTCACTCCTCATTCTTGTTATCTCAGACGACAGTGACATCACCTGTCCTGTCACCAGAGTTTACCATCACTCCCTCAACATACATTGCCACTCCCCTTCTCTTATTCTTCTCCCATTTCAAGTACTCTGCCTCACCTACATCTCTGTCTTTCTGTGCCTTCTTAGGTTTCTTCGTTCAAGTCTCAGATTACCTTAATGTCACGTCCTCTCCATTAACAACTCACAGTATAAAGCTGGAAAGTTTCCATTTGAATATTCTATCTCCCTGCAAGCATGCATATGTGTGTACATATTGATGTGAATATAATTAGATAAACTTGATGGATGACTTGGTGTATTTGTCTTATCTATGCATGAGTTTACACCAGCACATATGCAGCTGGAGGACCCAAACTGCACAGCAAAGAAGACAGAACGAGACAGAGTATAAGGGCTAGTGAAGAAAAAATACACTCCCTTGTAAGATTAATGTGTAGATAGAAAGATGGACAAACAACCAAAAATAAATAAATTTAAAAAAGGAAAAAAGGAAATTTTGAAAATATACATATATACGAGGAAGCAAAACACATACAGAGAAAGAGGGAGAGATATAGAAGGGTACAGGAGAGGGTGGGGTAGGGGTCAGGCTATGAGAAGCCTCCGTATGACTGATATTGAAAAGTAGACAGGCACCTCTTACGTTTATGCGCGCTTGGTACTCAGCACTACCGGCTGAGTTTCGTGCGGCGCACCGATACACTCCACCATCACGAATCTGTGGGTTGCTGACGTTCACGTGGCTCACGGTGCTGCCGTCAGACAGGGTGTACTGACTGGCTCTGACACGCGACAGATCTCTGGCCACAGGCTCGTCATCCAAGGTCCAAGTGATGGTGGGTGGAGGCGCTCCTTTGGCAGCACACATCAGGGAAAACGGTTCACCCGGGACAACCACCCTCTCACTGAAGGAGGCAACAATACGGGGTGTGCCATCTGGAAACAATCACAAGAGATGTGAAGTGTGAATTTGGAGGAAAAATGTTACTTTTGCTCCTCTCTAAGCTAATTTCCCGAGTTCAATCTTTAAGCCCACTCTCTTCTGATTTGCCCCTAGCAAAGAGAATTTGAACAGCAGGTAGGCGGGGCTTCTGTGTTTGTAGCCAGAGGTGTGTCCCTGAGATGACCCTATTAACAAGTTCCTCTTTCGCTGACAGAGCAACAAAGTCTTTAGAGCAGAATGAAGCCTGTGCTGTTGGCTCACATATACTACTTGTAAAAATATTGTGCCATTATATTTTGCTAGGAAAACGGGAAAGGGGTGGGGGGCAGTGGAAACACAGTGTATACAAGAACAACAGAGTCAACATCTGATATGACCACCTTTACTCCTCAACACAGCATGAACTCTCTTAGGCAAGCCCATTCTGTCACCCATTCTCTGGGTCAGTAATGTTGAGGTCTGAGCTCTGGGGAGGCCAATCCACGACTGAAAGTGTTCCACTCTGTGTTTTTCTATTCAGACATTTTATTGCATTAGCAGCTTGTTTGGGATCAGTGCAGAAAAATCAAGACACCTTCCAGATGATATTGCATGGCGGATCAAATTCTGATGGCACTTTTCTGCATTCATAATTTCATCAATTTGACAAGATTCCCAACACCACTGGCTGAAAATGCAACTCCACACCATAAATCCTCCACCGTGTTTCACAAATGGCTGGTACCTGGTACCTCTTTTCTGATTTCATCAAATAAATTTGGAAAATAACTTTAACAGAAATGTCAAACTTGGATTAATCCCTCCATAAGACCTGTTGCCACTGCTTTTTAGTCCAGTTCTTGTGGAATACCTCAGCCTTTTCTCCCTGTCTCCCTCCCTTAAGAACAGCTTCTTGACAGCCACCTTTCCACTGAGACCATTTCTGATGAGGCTTTGGCAAAAAGTATATGGATCAACTAAAGGGCCAGATGCATCTCTCAGGTCCTATGTCATGTCTTTGCTGGATTTTTTTTTCTTATTTCATAAGAACATGGTTTTCAAGTCTTGTTCATCTGCTGTAAACAGTTTTCCGAGCCTGCCACTTCTTCTTTTATAACCCACTTTCAGTCCAGTTTCACATTGCACACCATACAAAAATATGACACTTTTTCTATGCTGTTATTTTTGAGCCTCTATTCTGAGCGCACATAAAAAATTTTTGCAAGTGCAAATGTTGCATTTTGAGGATACAATTATTTTGAGCAAAGAAACGCTTAATTTGAGCCAACAAAATTCATTGCTTGGGCAAGAAATGTATTTCAGTGTTTGCTATTATCCATATACACACAATAACAGTCCTCTCACTCAGTTGTTGGCGTTGCTCTTGCTCAGATCTCTGCTCTGTGTGCTGACGGACATCTGCAGACCTGCTCAGCGGAAAATGGCTTAACCCAAACATACAAAACACATTCTTCTGAAAATGGCCAGGTACAAGAACTGGTCTGAATATGGATGAAAACGCAGCAAACAAATCTTGAACAACTGTTGCTCAAGACCACTTACAAAAAAATAAAAATTTCAAGTCGGGCTCCTTGTAAGGAAAATATAGGGAAATAAGGAGTAGCTCAGGACTTTGTGCAGTACTCTACGTTGAGATGATTAGCTGGTTACTCCAACATTTATGGAGGAAGGCAAAGTAGACTTGTTTGGGAAAAATATGGATATGTCTTCATGCTTAAGTTGGAATGATTACTTTCTTTGACTTTCTGTAAGAGAGCGATTTGATAAAAACTAAAATGATATATTCCGATTTCCTAGGATTAAGTATGGTTGTGGTTGGGCTGGGATGGTCAACAATGACTGCTTAGACTTCAGAGGGTTAATATGAGTATAGACCACTGTAACAGTATATGCATAATAGTAATCAACAAAAAGCTGTTTGTTGTTTATTATTTTTTCCTTTTCTATATGTGAACAGTTTTGAGTAATAGACATAGACAATTTCTTACAAATATTAGAAGCATAATTTTCCATACCTTCTAGGAGAATGATGGAGAAGTCCTGGGCAGTCTGGCCTTTGCGTGTGGCAAAGCACTGGTAAGCACCCGAGTGTCTTTTTTGTGCAGCAGAAATGAACAGCGTCTCATTGTGAGCACCCTGGATGGAAAAGTGCTGATCAGGCAAAACAGGTTCTGTGTTGCGGTACCAGGACACCATATAGTGAGGAGAACCTTGAACAGCACAGGAGAGGATGACTGTACTGCTGATCCCTGTCTTCAGATTTTTGGGAGACAAGGTAACCCGCAGTGGCTCTAAAGGTGGTAGAAGGAACAGGCAAGACAAAGTAAATTAAAAAATAAAAAGGGATGAAGCGGTAAGCAGCAAGCAAGCACAGAAGCCAGTTGCTACCCAAATATTGAAGGTACAAAAACTGGTGCGTGTCCCTCGGGCACTAAAAAGTGTATTATTTGCATTGTTGCGCAAGAGCAATTTTTATTGAGCTATTCTGTGCTGTTCAACACAAATAACATGTTGGTATAATAAGTCTGTGCTTTCTGTATGTATATCATTTTTTCTGACTTTTTGTGTTTGTGTGTGCGCGCACGCTCTAAGCAGCGAGGAAAACCGAGACAGAAAGACGAAAAGGGGAGAAAATGTCAGTGAGCAATAAAGCAGCTGGTGTTAGGTGCTGGAGGCTGCTGAATGTGTGTGAACATGTGTGTCTCTGTGACAATGAATGTGTAAGACTTTCTTCATGGGCACTGAGTGTATATACTGTATGCTTGTCCAAATTTGTGTGTGTGTGTGTCCCACCTTGCATGCCCTGTCACTTGAGGTTTGTAGGCTGTGCAATGATGTGCCCTGTGGCCAGTGTACTCAGCGTCCACTAACTCGTCTCAAGCCACCCTCAAATTTCATCTCTTATCTTTACCAACTCCATAACCTCCTCTAAGTGTTCTGTGTCTTCTATGTGTGTCACCTTTTAACATCTCTTATATTAACATTAATGTTATTGTATATATTCCATAACCTTCTCCTCTCTCTCACACACCCATCGGAAAATGGAGCGACAGGCCTGCATGACCACTGTTCTCTGTCACTGTGGAGACGCTTCACTGCGGTTTGAGAACACAGTGGGGGAGCAAGCCATCCTTAAATATCAAGCTCATGCTCGACCTAGACGAGGGTGGCCACGGCAGAACCGACAGAGCTTAAAAGATGTCTCTATTGCGGTTTGTGTCCTGATGTCACATTTACTACTTCTGCCTATTGCACTCAGTTGCTATTTGAGGGGAACACTGGAGGACAGGAGAGGCAAATTAAAAATTTACCCACCTATCACGTTGAGGTGACCCGTCACCTCTTTGGAGCCAAAGCTGTTGGTGACCTCACAGATGTAGTTGCCGCTATCCTCGAGTCTCAAGTCTGAAATGGTGAGACCAGTGATGCGCCGTGTCCAGCGCGAGTCTGCTGGTAATGGTCGACCATCCTTTAGCCAACGGATGGTCGGGTTTGGATATCCAGAGGCGATGCAGGGCAGCTCCACATTATGCCCCACCTGCACCTCACTGGACTGGAAACTGTCCAGCACTGACGGGGTGGACTCCGTAGGGTCTGTAGGTTATAAAGGTCACAAAAAGGTTTTATTGATTTCAAACACCAAAAATCTCAAAAACTAAAACTTAAACACAAGTCTCTTTTTCATAGAGTAAATTGTTGCTTACCCAAAACAGAGAGCCTGGCTCCGTTGCTCTGACGAGTCTCTCCACTGTACTTGTGCTTTGTGATGCAGCGGTAGGTGGAAAGGGCATCTTCCTTCTGCACTTCTGAGATGTACAGCGCGCCAAATGAGGTCAGGAAGAATCGATTGCCTGTAGAGGAGAGCAGAACAGGAGCGGGTCAAAAAAACATACATGCTGTTTATGTATGTCCTGTTTTATCTTTCGTAGGGCTAAATAATAACAGCATGTTTTCCATTTGATCATTTAATTACACATGTATAAGTTCTCAAGATTCACAAAGGTAACCCTATAAGCACTATATGGACAAGTATCGGATCCCAACTCTTAGTCTTTGAAGTCGATGTTTTCAGTCCCATTGCCACTGCACAGCAGTCTATCTTTAAAAACGTTTTTGTGAAGGAACGGGTTGTTCCAAAGAGCTCACTGAATTTGAGTGTGGCACTGTAATAGGATGCCACAGTCCAAACAAGTCGGTTTTCCACCCTAGATTTTCCATGATCAACTGTGAGTGGTATTATTGTAAAGTGGAAGTGTTTAGGAAGCACTTCAAAGTGTCAGGCTGCATTCAATTACAGTGTAGACAAAGTATTTAAAAGTCACCAAATCAATAACTGCAGAGATCCAAACCTGCTCTGGCATTAACATCAGCATTAAAAACTTTGCACTAGCAGCTTCATGCCAAGGGTTTTAATGGCTGAGCAGCTCCTGTAGGTGTTAAGGGTAGGTGGCCCAGAGCTTTTGTTCATATAGCATATGTGCGCTGCTGAAGAGTTGGGGCTACTAGCTTCACCAACACTGAGCATATTTGTAAGGAAAAAAATCACAGTTTTTGGAAGATAAAAAGCACTTCTATAATATACATGTCATCAAAAGACCCGAACACATGGGTGCTTTTAACTGACTCTGTCCCGTTCTTTTAGTGAGATGTACACAACGGGAAAAAGACATTTGAGAGGAACAAGAAAGAGAAAAGAGAGTGGGGAGTTATTGTAAGCGTTAATAATTGATGTGTCGGTGCGTGTTATGGTAACAGCAGATTAGCGTCATTTTCATGTCACATCAGTGACTGCTTGGACTGGCTGTGATTTATCTGCATGTCAATAGACAGAGTATCTGCACATGTGTGTATGTGAGAGAGAAGAAAAAGAGAAGGAAGGAAAGGAGATGAGGAGAGTGTATTTCAGTGTTTCATTCTTTCCGCTTCTCTGAGTCTTTTTGTATTCTGTTCCCCCCAAAGGGTTATTTTAGACAGTGTGCACTTCAGAGTTTGTAGTAGATTGCAGATTGTTTGGTTATGTGAATGCTATTACAGTGTGTGTGCGTGCATTTGTGCAAGTGTCTGTGTGTGTGTGAGAGTGTATGTGAGTGTAAGAACATGGTGACTGTTGTTTGCCGTACACGATGTTTCAATATCTCTTTGCAGTGTTGACAAGAGAGAGCTTTAGTAAAATGCAGGTGCATTGAATAGTTGAATACTAGAAATATGTGCCAAGCACAAAAAACACTCTTACTCACTCACACACACACACATGCTCCAAGCAATAGGTCAGCGCCTAGTCGTAGCACAGCATTATTATTGTTTTTTAGGGTTTTTTTTAGAAACTTTTAGGGTGCAAGCAAATCAATTGGTTTATGGAAAACAGCTAATGTAGTGTTAAAACTTTATTGCTACTGTTTGTTTTTTAAACACTTAAATTGTAAAGTTTTAATCAGGAACATAGCTAATAATCATTTTATTGACAAGATGATTTAAATGATTATTTGTTTACATTTTTATTCCTTTATTGTGGCTGGCAAATGGTGAAAAACTGTGTATAATACGTATATGCATATGTTTACTGTGTATTAAGTATCAATAACCAGCTTTGTATCTGTCTATGTGTGTGTGAGTGTGTGTGTCTCCTACCACAATGTGTGCAACAAAATCAATGCATTTTATGGCTGCACAAGTCCATCCAAAGGAGATTTATAAAACAGAGAAGACTGACCTGGCTTTCTGCCACACACACACTAACAAGACTGAGATATGGCGGAGAGTCGCGGCTGTACTTCTTCACCACAGTCACACCTTGGCATTAATCTTTGGTAATAAATACAGTCCATGGGGCCTGTTTGCAATTGTCCATCAATTCTTTTTTGTTATCTTGATTGTTAACACAGTTTAAAAACATAAGTTAAACACGGCTCACAGACTTGTCAACAAACATTTTGTTAGAGTTGTTGAAGTCTACAAGAAGACTCAGATGACGTTTTAACTTGTTTGGTGTATTTATTCATTATTTGATGAGCTATATTCACCTGGATGAAATCTGATCACAGTACCTTCCATTACAACTCAGAGCACTTTGTGTTTTTTACATAGAACAAATTCCTTTTACAAAGACTTTTTCTTCTTTAGGCCTCAGTCTCACATATCTAGAGACGTGTCAGTGACCCTCTCCAACCTCTGGTCAGTAGGTAAGGTGTATTCCCTGATGCTTACTAGCATATCACTATGGCCGCCCTTAGTTTTCATGCAAGATGCTGCCTTGCCCAAAAACACTCGATCAAAGCAATCTGCTACAATAAAGACTGCTGCAAATGCAAGTAGGTGCACAGCAGCAGTCTTTGCAAACAATTTCACCTAGCAACTGACAGCAACTTCCAGGACTACTTGCCTGTGTGTCTGGGGCCTTATACACTGTCATCCAATTACAGATTGTTTGTCAATACCAGGCATAAATTGAGTGATTTATTTAAGGCAGTTAATTCTAAAACAGGATTTAATGCATTTGAACTAATCGTGAAAGAGGCATTACAAAATCTTTGTGTGTCTGTGACTAAGCTGTCAGAGTTCTGAATATGCATACACACGGCAGTGTCATCTTGTGCATCTGCATGGATATATGAAGTTCACACACGCGTGTTTTCATGTGAGTCAGACTGTTGTGCTGAGTACTAAGCGACGTAAGCTATAATTTCCAAGCCTGCCCTTTTGTTCCAACCTAGGTATTAAGCCTTACAGGATAATATGCACTTGGTGAGTAGAACCCTGTATAACACACTGCTACACCCTGTCACAACATGCCTGGAGAGAGGAAGACAGACCAGAGGGGGGTGACGGGAGGGAAGAGTGGTGGGTAGAGTAAGAAATGGCTAAGAATGGAGGAAAGGAAAGTGATGCAGGGGACCTTAATGAAAAGGAGCTTGTCACTGCTGACTGTGAAGGAAACTTATGCCAGCCTTCTCACTATTTTTCTATACTCTGTTCTTATCTTGTGTTTTTTTCTCTCTTGTTCAAACTGCATAAGGATCCAAGGAAAAGAATTCATCCTGCATCATTTTTTTTCTGTGTAACCGATTAATTTATTCTGTAAATTAATAAATATCATTAAATGTTACATTAAAGCTGTGGCTACAACTGTAGCTTGCCTCCACCAGTGTGTGAATGTGAGAGTGAATGAATAGTGGAATTGTAAAGTGCTTTGAGGGTCTCGAAAAGCGCTATATAAATGCAATCCATTATTATTATTATTATTATTATTATTATTATTAAACATCAAATTTCACCAAACCAAAATAATAATTAGAAATTAACATAGAAAAAAATCATAAAGTCAGTAAAATGCATATTTTACACTAACTATAGATTGTTTTAGCAGTAATGATGAACAGTATTTTCTATTCTTATTAATATGCAGACATTTTCTATGTTTTAAAAACTATTTAGAAAAACAAAAAAACCTTCAAAACCTGAAGTGACTTTAAACAGAAAAAACCTCAAGGACATATACAGGATGCTAACAGATGGCTTTTTTGAGAAGCCTAATTTACCTTTTAATCCCCTTAGATGTCCAGCTGTAGCATCTTCCATAAGTAGGGCTGCAGTGGTATACCAGATTAAAAGCAGACATGGTATAAAAACTGAAAGTTATCATTCACTATGCATCTTATTATTAATATGCTTTTTCAAGCCAACCTGCATGCACATATCTTCTTTCCTTTTCAACTGCCTTCCAGTCATGGTCATTGTAGCTGGTAGCATTAAAAAAGATTTTTTTTATATACATGGTGATCATGGCTGACATTTGGTCCTTCAATGCTGTGATTTAAATGCGTATCCAGTGTGTAAAATTAAGATAAAAACAGAAAATGTAAAAAAAAAACATGCCCTATTTTCCCCTTGACTGCACTGACCAAAGCTTTCTACCACTCTTCCTCTTCTTTCACTACTGATATTTAATTTCTAGCCACTCTCTGCTTCCCTGCTGTCTTTGGAGATGTGACACACCTAAAACAGGCAGCGACGGCGAGAGGCAGTGGAGTAGCGGAAGGGTCTGGACCTACAGGGAGGAAGACGGCAGATGGAGATTGATGGAGGGAGAGATAGGGAGATAAAGAGAAACATGCCGCTGGGAGTGACACAGGAGGGAGTGAGAGTGAGAAGGATGAGGGGCCTACAGGCCTGAGAGCCATACATGGGTAAAAACAATTCTTCTACATCTTTCTCCATCTCCCGTTCTCTCTCTCCCTCCTTGCAAGCCTCTCCTTGTGGGAGAGGAGATCAATTCTCGTCTAGTCTGCCTACGCCTCCAGGAGTTTGTTGATGTTGTTTTTGAGTGTGTGTTTGTATGTGCTTCTGTGTCTGTATTTTATTTATTTATTTTACTGTAGGAAGCTGGATGAGAATTTTGAGGTCTATCCTACACCCAAGGGAGGTGCAAAATCCTCTCACTTCCTCCTTGTTTTCCAACCTTTTCTTCCCTTTTTTTGCTCTTTTTTCCCTTTTTCTGCCTTCTGCATGGCATCTATTCTCCATCCCCAGTCTCTCTTCCACTCATTTCCCCTCTGCCCTCCACCTCTTTCTGTCTCTGCCTTTTTCCCTCTTAGTCTGTGCTCCTCTCTTTCAGGGGGGTCTGTAAGTAATGGAATCAGTTCAGCTGATCAGCCTGAGGCATCAAGTCAAGCCAAGTGCAGAAGCTGCTGCTAGATCTCTGTGTGAGCGTATGCGCACGTATGCCAAAAATTCCACAGGCAGACACATACATGCAAATAACGAGATGCTGAGACAGGGGGGGGCAATGAAAAAAGGATTAAGGAGCCCTGGAGCATCACTTGTCTTCCCCAAAGTTCCCCTAGAGAGAGGACACTCCTCTTTTTTTTAAGATATAGTGAAAAGGGGAGAGGAGTTGGAGGCAGAAGATGAAGGGATGTAGGAAAGGTGATGCTAAATATATTCCAGTAGTATATGGCTGCCATTTTCAACAAATTATTGTCAAATAGAGGAGGAAGGAACGGTAGCATAAGAGCTCATAAAAAAGGAAAGCAGTGAAGAAAAAAATGATAATGTTAATGTAGTGATGTTGTAGCCACAGGGGAGGCTCGGAGAAGGAGACGAACAGATCAGATATGAAAAAAAAGATTAAAAAGTACCTAAGAAAAGATATACATATTTTGAGATGTTGACTAGACCAAGGAGATGAGGAAAAGATAGAAACAGATAAAATGGTTCAGGAAAAAGAAAAAAAAAGTGACTCAGAGAGATACAGAGCGAGAGAGGAAATGGCGTAAGTAAAGGGGTTTGTTCTTGGTGCTGCCATGCAAATGAAAGCGGCGCTGCAGCAATGCTAACTAACAGCAATTCACACTGTTGGACTCATCACTTATTAATGCTCCACAGCTCCCCCCTCCCTCTCATCTCTTTCTCTCTCCCTCTCTTTACCCATTCCCCTGTCCCCTGCTCTCGCCAGGATCTCTCTTTTTTGTTCACTCTCTCGCTCGCTGTTGCTAGGGCCCGTGCACTCACGTGATAACAGCTGGGTAGGGGGCGCTGCGGTAGCACACAGCGACGTGCAAGTGTGCGTTTCATGTGAGTTTTGTGTGCACGTGTGTCTATGTGTGTGTCTTTGTGTGTGTGTGTGCGTGCACGGTACCCTTCATTAGAGGTAAAAACGAAATCAGCCATTTAAATGATGGCAAACGAGATCAGAGGAGAGGAAAGGAACTGCTGAATGGATCTGTAATTGATTCACAAGTCTAGGCTATAGGCCACAGAGGAGTTCACCACATTTCTCTGTGCATCCTGTCACTTTATTTTTTAGGCTGCACTAGTTAACAAAAACACTCATAACATCGAGGTTTGCCTTTCAGATTTTGGGCTAAATGGATTGCAGATTTGGTACAATGCAGGCCAGTAGTTGCGCAAATGGACTTCTCACAAATGGATGTGCTCACAGACACACACTAACACACACACACACACACACAGTGAGAGACACTCACAATCTGTCTAACGAGCTACACTATTCTTACTCCCACTGTCTTACAATCCACATTTGCAAAGTGCACTCAACAAACTGTGAGTGTGTGTTTGTGGTGAGTATCCTCACTACAGCGTGTTGCAGCAATGAACAGACAGTGGAGTACACCTACACATTCCTTATTTATTCACCTCCTCCTGATTTACCTTCTCGTTTCTATCTTCCTTTTCTTTTCCACTCCCTCCATTCAATTCGTCTCCATCTACCCTCCATCATTACAATGCTACTTTTAATGGTCAATCTCTCTTTCAGACACACATAAGCTGTCACATATGCTACAGTGACAATGAAAGATGTCTACTTTGTGTGTATGTGTTGTCACAGCCAGGGATTTAGGCGTGTGCTTTAAAAAATATATTTTTATACAGTCCTCCATTTTCAGAGGCTACAAATTAACTGGACAAACTAGCATAATTTTAAATATAAAGATTGCTTTTAACACTTGCATGAAAATCTTTTGCACTCAATGAACCCATGAGCATCACAAAATTCTGTGTTTCCTCACTTGTGATGCTCTGCTAGGCCTTTGAAGCGACTGCCTCCATTTGCTTTTGAGTCTTTTTCCAGTTTTTTCTATTTAATAACTGAAAAGCATCATCTGTTGGGCTGAGATCAGCTGTCTGACTTGTCCATAGAGGAATATCCTATTTTTTTTACCATGACAAATTCTTTGATTGCTTTTGTCTTATGGTTAGGATGATTATCCATTTTGCGCTGTTGAATCAGTTTTGTAGCATTTGGCTGAATCTGAGCAGAGTATACTGCCTTGTACACTTTAAAAGTCATTCTGCTGCTTCTATCAGCAATCACATGATCAATAAACACTGGTGACCTGGTTCCACAGGCTGCCATAAACGCCATAACATTGCCTCCTCTATATCTGACAGATGATGTGTTGTGGTCGCACAACTTGTACAAGTTAATCTTGTCTTCTTTTCTTTTTTTCAAAACTGTAGAGAGTCCTTTAGATGTTTTCTGGTAAAGTCTAATCACGCCTTCCTGTTGCTGAGTGTAACCAGCGGTTTACACCTTCTTGTAAGTCCTCTGTGTTTGCATTCATAAATGCAGTCGACTTTGACAGTGATATGCCTGCTTCCTTGAGCATGTTCTTGACTTGGTGAGATGATGTGAAGGAGTTTTTCTTGAAATGGAGATAATTCTGCGATCATCCACTTGTTGTTTCTGTGGTTTTCCAGTCTTATTGGTGTTCCAGAGTTGATTAGTGCTAAAATGAATGTATACTGGTTTATTTTGCTTTTGCAGCCTGATGATGGCATCATTCACTTGAACATGATTGGCATATAACTGGCCTACTTTGGGGCCTGGAAATGGGGGACTATAGATAAAAATGGCTCTAGGGTTAATTCAATATGAAGTGTAAAACTCTGCACACAATCATATATTGATTTAAATAATCTTTTTTGAATGCAAACCCCCTATTAGTGTACAGACACAAAAATATATAACCATATTTTAGTAAAAAAAAAACTTATGGAGCTATCCAGGTTTGCAGACACATTATTACTGGAGTGAAAAAATTCTTATGTTCCAAAATGTAGATATTACTAAGCCAGTGCAGTGTTGTTACCGTGAATCCATTACCACTATTAAGAGACAGTGTGTTATTTAATTTGGTTTGATGCCCTTTAGTCCCAACTGCTTCACTTGGAGAAGATGTTCTTTATTCATCTAAACAAGCAGAAGTGTAGAAGTAAATATTCTCGAGTATAGTAAAACAGGAGTGCAAAAGCATGCAAAGGCTAAAACTGCACCTGTGTGAAAGGCCTCCTCGGCTTCCCATTAAGCCCATGATTTTATGAGCGCATGTATCTGTTTCTTGCAAACTATGAACTATATATTTGTGTTACGATGGAGTAAAGCCAAAGCACGTCTGTCTAAAATATGTTTAAATGGGTTATGATTAAGGCTAACATAGGGTTTTCTCACATTGTGCACCCTTCAGTGTGTAGAGACTTTTTAGCAAGCTAGAAAGCCAATTTATTTATACACAAGTCAGTGCAAATGGTATCTTCAAGAAGAAATATCGAGTCACTATATCAGATCAGAACAATGCATACTTACATTTTGCAATGCTCTCAAATAGTAGCTGAAGTAGCACCATGGACAGCTCTGTTGCTAGAGCCCAAAATTGTCACAATCAAACAGTGTGCTTTCCTTTGATAATCCTACCTATAGTGAATACTGTCTCTGAGCAATAAAATAATAGTGTACAACACTGTCCATTGATATTGCCCAGTTCATCTCCAAACACTCATCTCATGACCACATGATTCTTTAACCACCCATCCACATTAGAAGTACCATTTAAGAATCAACACTTCATCCCTACACATGCGTATTTATTTAAATATTACAAGTTCTAATAGGTTTGTTGAAATGTCAGGTATTTTTAACTCCTAAATAATATGGGTTTGGGGAGAAAAAGGCTGAAAATCAATGGTTTCTTTAACCTGTTATCCTACTGGAGGCGTGCTAATCCTTAATTTATCAATCCATCTCAGCTGATGAACACTATAATAAAGAAAGAAAACATGCCCTAAACTACAATAAAAACCAACGTGTATTTGCATAACAAAAGTATTAAATTACACCAAGATGCCTGTCTGACAAAATTATATAAATTTAGGTAAAGCGTTTTAACAGGCAAAGACAGCTATGAGAATGAAAAAGAATGAAAGGAGTCAGCCCTGATCCCTCCCTCTTCCTCCCCCTTCTCCTCCTGCTCTCCCACTCTTTCCCCTGGCTAATTTATTTGATAATTACCAAGGGCCCATTATGGTTGATTTCAAGGAGGCACTGGGAAGGTCTACTAAAAGCTATTTCATTTGAGCTGCTCATACTGTATCTAAGCTTCTTCCTTGTACACACGTACACACGTACACACACACACACACACACACACACACACACACACACACACACACACACACACACACACACGCAAGCACACATACGCACACACACAGAACCCTTATTGACATGTCATATTTTTCCTAGCCCCTTACGCCTAACAATAACCATAACTTAACCCAACCCAATTGAAATTTATACTCTAAAACCAAGAACCCTCAGCCAGCTCTTAGAAGCTGGGTTAGAAAGTAAATCAATCCATTTTCCTCCAGTTATCCAATTCAAAGTCACAGGGGGCTGGAGTCTGTCCTAGCTGTCACAGGGCAAGAGGCGGAGTACATCCTGGACAGGCTGCCAGTCGATCACAGGACAAACACAGAGAGACAGACAAGCACTCAGAATAGGAAACCAGAATACCCAGACAGAACCCATGCAAGCACAGAGATAGCATGCTGAACTCCATACAGAAAAGCTCCAGCTAGCCAGTGGATTTAAACTGTTCCACCGTGCTGCCTGGGTGAAAGTAAAGGCCGCTAAAATTGTCCATATTTTCTACTAATGTCCTCACTCCTGCTACCTAAATCTCAAGTAGAGCTAGACATACAAGAAAGCACAACCATGAACACAAAATAAAGCATTATTTTATCCATTCAGACCCAACATGTAACTACCACCCTGACCCCACTTTCACTCACATTTAAAAGCATTATGTGTCGGCTCCAACAGCCATCCTTCAGTATCAGTATCTTTTTAGATTAGTTAGTTATCTCTCACACAAACATATTTACATAATAACACATAATGGCACATAGTCTTGTTTTAATATTACCTTCATTTAAGAAATTTATGACCGTTGTTTTCCAATATTAGGGCACACATGTAATAAACAGCTCTGGCTTATGTTTTGTGCTAAAAATACTTACTTCTTGTTTTTACACTGAGCTGAGGGCTTTTATACAAGGCAAACATGTTCCCTTTTGTGTCTTGTAGGGAAGTATTTGGGAAGTATTAAAATGTTACTTTTTTCACCCTGACATGTTTGTAGATGCATGTGGTATGTGCACATGTGCATGTATGCAGGATGGTTTTCTGGTGAGCAGAGGGGAAGGATAAAAAAGACTGAATTCTAATAAAATGCTTGCATCCTCCTAAATCCCCTCCTGCCCTCTTCCCCTACCTGCCATATTAACACACCCATTACAAGGGCAGATAAATGAAAATGAACAGCGCTGTGGTGTGATTCCCTTAGTGTCAAATCAATACTGCTCCCCTCCCCTCTGTTCTACTCCCGCCTTCCAACCCGCCCTTTTTCCTTTCATCTTTTTTCTCTGCTGCTATCATTCTCCTATTCTCCTCTCTTCTGTTGGGGCTTAAGAATTGGCATGTGTTTGACAAAGGGAAATCTACACGTACCAACAATAGGCTCTCTCCCTATCTGAGCCCCCCCACCCCTTTCTCCCTTTTGCTCTCTCTAGTATGAAATGAATGATGGTTGCTCCTATTTCCTTTCTATTCACATTCAAAGCAGTCTGTAATAGTTAAGTGCTATGAGAACAAGCCAGACATAGAAAGACCTACAAGGACGACATATTACTGTCACTTTTTTTTGAGTCAATCATTGACAAAAACTGAAAAAAATAGACTGGGGAGAGGTTGTGTCAAAATAGCAGAAGAAGGTTATTAAAGAAGAATTGTGTGAATTTTTATAGAGTTTGCCTCTTTGACTCTGCATGAGTGTAGGACACACACAGTTACTAGAAGCAGAATAATTGAAGAGGAAGCACAGATACACATTTACTCTATTCTTATCTCTCTACAAGTGTTCTGGTTTTTCAGCCCCAAGCCTTGACCTTCGCATCCTCCTCTCTTCCTTTGTTCAGTCTGTTTTCCAGGTTCAATGTGATGCAGTGATCTGAGGATAGGTATTCAGAGGACTAATGCACTCATTAAAAAAGCATGCTTCACCGTCAAATGCCAGCTGCTGCCCTCCCCAACACCACCACCAAGTCTCCTGTTTTCTTTGTCTTTCCCTCTCACAGTATCTGTTTCCTTGGTTTCTCCATACTTCTCTCTTCCTGCTGCTGTCTCTCTGTTTCACTCTCTTTCTATATTTGTTGTTAGAAGGTGACACCCCATACGCCCACACACCCCTCACCCTCTCTGAACAACTCATGCTTGGGACTAAAGAAATAGAAAAAGAGAAAGGAAGATGGAAAAACAAATAAAGGAAATGAAAATATGCATTCATCCAAACCGAAAGAAACAGAGAAGGAGAATCTGTTTTATCATCAGCCCACCCCCACATCTTTATCTCAGACTACCCTCTGCAATGGTTAAAGGCCTCTAACACAGTTAAGAAACCTTAATTGGAATGGCCATAAATATTCAAGCAGCAAGATGGGAGTAGTTACGTATGTCTGGATGAAGAGAAACAATAAAGGAATGCAATGCAAAAGTCAGACTAAGACAAAACCATCGTCATATTCTCAGATTGTCTTTTCCTCTTAAAATGATGGTTCTGCATGTCAGAGCACACATGCAAACACAGCACACACAACCACAAAAAAGACTTCATCTGCATTTATCTTAGATTAAATTCGGTCACTGACACTCATGCAAACACATACGCTAGACTTGTCAACATGTGGTGCTTTGTGTTGCTTTTGTCTTTAATTATTTAGTCTCATAGATAATAGATTGAGACAAGCTCACCAGTCATGAGAATGATAACAGGGCATATCTAATGCATTATAAACACACATACAGCAGCGCAAAGTAAACTCTACTACAGCGTGACCTTATTTCTGCCGTGGAAAACACAAAAACGACAGTGCATGAAGGGTCTAATTTCACATGCCGCTCGCTTTTGTTTGATTGTCATACATTATGAAAGGGAAGACAAGGCAAACAGGGAAAAGACTGATCATGGATCCTCTGAAAGCACCACTTGGACTTTCTGTTTAGATATTGAACTTGATTCCATTGTGTGCTTGTGTAAATTCAACAACAATGTACTGTATATTCATATGTGTATCCGGACACATACGGTACTGCCTGCAGTGTTCCCTCTGTATACATGAGAAGGGGAGAACAGCGAGTGTGCTGACACACATGTGATAAACTCTCTCACACAAATCAATAAAGCCTTGCCCTTTGTAAAGCCATGTTGTCCTCAGTGGGAGTACTACAGTGCCACAGCGTGTAAGCAAGCGCGCAGTGACACATACTGAATCTCAGGGAGCAGGGGGGTCACCGGGGAGCAAGGCCTGTGTGCGGATGAGTGCACCTTGCATGAGGAACGGGGGAGGGAGGGGAAGGAGGGAATGAGGCAGGGAGAGAGATGGCCTGCCCTTCTCCTAGGCATGCCTTTCCATGGCCTCCAACCCCCATCGTTTGCCCGTACCACCGTGATGATGCTCCCTCACCACTGTTGCTGGGCATCTTGGTGACAGAGACCCAAAAGAGGATGTGGAGGAGGAGCCAGAGCAGGAGAATGACATAAAGGATGATAGGAGGCAAAAGAGCTGCAGAGACAGATGTTGCAGATTGGAGTGGAGTAGTGGTGACATGCTAAAAGCGGGTCCCCCAGATGTCGCGAGGAGGCCTGAGGGTCCAGGAGTGCCCGAGGTACGTTCTCGGAGGAAGCGGCACTAGGGGAAGGTGTGGGGTGAGGGCACAGCCTCCCTCCCTTCATGACTGTCTCTCTGTCTCTTCTGCCTCAATGCCCCCCTACACTCTGTCCCACTTAAGCCCAGTGTCACTGTCTCAGCAAGGGGGAGGGGACATGAAGAGAGAGAGAGAAAGAAACAAACAAAAAAGTAAAGACAAACTGGGGAAAAGAGAAGAGAAATAGATGAAAGAAAGATCACATTAAGGATGAAGATGAGGAGGATGCTCAAAGGGAGTATTGAGAGTCCAGTTAAGATTCCATCACTTGCCGCTTTCATGTATGAAGATGTTCTCTTTCCTTCTCTCCCTCTATCTCTTCCTTGGGAATGCTTTTGTCTCTTTGCCACACAAACATTCCTCACTCAGTATATGTAGAGCTACACACGCAAGCAAGTAAAAACATGTATGTGCAGACACACATCTGCACACAGCCTGCACGCGTGCACGCACACTGAAGTCAGCTAGCCAGCTGATCCAGCATTTCCTGGTATGATTTTTAGATATGAGCATACTTAATAGGAAAACAGTCCAAAGTCGCTGTGAGAAGATGGTTTCTCTGAGGCTTTGCTATGGTTAAATCACATCTGCAAGTACAGAAAGTGGCAAACAGCTATAGAACGGTCTTTACAGAACAACACAGAGGTAAAATAAAGACAATTAAGGTGTAGGATGGGGAACAAATATGGATCTTATTAAAAGAGGACACCCCAAAAATTATGCTTACACTCCTATAACAGAGTCATGATGATCTATATAAAAAAGCTCCAAATCCAGGTGCCTGTGCAATTTAAGCAGTAGCAGCTTAATTATAGATTCAGTTCAATTCATTTCAATTGATAATATGAAAAAACAATAACAACAGTTATCTTTGGCCACTACAAGATCCAAAATTTATAATTGTATAGACAAAAGCAACTATTTTCCCTCTGTGCACCAGCCGTTTAGAGTGGGAAGGAAATATTTCCTTTGAACAGGAAGAAACCTCTAATCAGAGTTAGGGTTGAGTGTTTTCCTAAGGGATAAACAGAAACCATTTCAGAAACTAGCAATAAATTTAAGGTCTACTTGGTTCACACCCCCAAATTTTCCATATTCAAATTTGTACCCTTCAACACCAACTGACACTGACTCATATGACAGCTCCCTTTAGAGGTACAAGTCTTTGCAAAACACATTTTGATAAATGCAGAAGCTTTCACAAATATCTGTAAACTGACTTTAATGTGCAAAACAAGGGATTAATGTAACAGGTTTCACAGTGGTGCAGTGGTGAGCAGTATTACTGTTCGTCTAACTGATTATTCTAAATTAGCCGTAGCTGTGGATGTGAGCGTGAATGGATTCTGTGTTCCCCCACTAATCAGGGCTCGACAAGCAAATGTGGCCTTTCTAAATCTAAAGCAGGAGAAAGATTAGACAGATAGAGCATATTCGGTCACTCTGAATATGCTCTATTAAGACTCAGAAATCAAATCCACCCCGGAGGCCTCTGCAGTCTCAAACAGAACCTAGAAGTGCTAAGGACTTCGAGTTTGGGGATTATTGAATGTAACAGATTTGGCACAATCAATGTGCTGCTGCTCTCATGTCTACACAAGACCAAGAATGTATCTGCTAACCTTGCCATTTACAAACATTTTCCTTAGCTTCTGATTTGCTCAAATGTCAGGGGGATCAATAGGCTTTCTTTACACTGTGAGGTGTAAACTGGGGTAGTCTATTATAGCACTTTACCCTTAAATTCTATCTTAAAAGAATAAAAAGAATAAAAAGAATGAACAACTCTAAGAACATATTATTGGTCTTGAGCAGCATGTTTATGAAGCCTGATTAGTACTGGATGTTATTCTGAAAAACAAACAGATACTTTAGTTTCAAAGAAAAATCAGGGAAAGGGCAACATTTATCCTGACTCAAATAATGAGATTATGACAAGCTGAAATTACGTGATACTGGAAGATAACTGACTGCTGATTGTTTTAATTGGGAATTTAACTTATTGTTCTTCATGGCAATTAGGTGTTTGCTCCATATTTGGTAAAAAAGAGAAGCACAAGGGACAAAGACCCATCAAACGAATTCTGATTAATTTTTGTATATATGCACAGAATTAAGGAACATGTTTAAATTTGGCATAAACTTCACTGTTCACAAGGCCTGGTTACATTTGATTCTATTATCAAACTGAAAGGTACAGCTTGAGGTGGAGTTTGTATTGCATGACTGAATACTTCAACACAGTGTAGTCACGCAAAAGTCCACATGGCTAAAAGAGGCCGTGATCACGTTTGAACATTTTCAACCAAAGACAAGTTCACACACTGAACACCAAACATTTTAAATATGAATTTAAAAAAATGAAACAACTGTAAACCTGTAACCTGCTACAGTAAAAATCTATTTCTATTTTTATAATTTATTCCTCCATGTTTTAACTTCATATGTTTCTCCACTCTGTCCATTATCTTTCCATCCTCTGTGTCTCAGTCTGGCTGATATAGCCTGTCTTGCAACTCAAACAAATACTGTTAAATCCCATCATCTCTGAAACCAGACCCTCTAATCTCACTTGAGACCAATTTAACAGGTGCTATCACATCATGACATTGTTTTTTTTCCCTCAGTCCAGCTCAGGATACAACAACGCAAACACACTCAAAATATTATGCTGACATGGGTTTAGATTACAGCTGCTTGTGTTTGAAATGGTTGCAGTAATGGTTGGGAAATTCTCCTGTAAATGACGGGCCAAGCACATCAGCAGATGAACTTTGATTAAAAGTACATATTGACCCAGTCTTACAGAGCAGAGCAAGATTGTGAGAAACACCCCAGAAATCTCCAGATCCCTGTCCGTACACCAACATGTGTGTTTTACAACAGAACCCCTCTCTTCCCCTTAGTCCAGCATCCAATCCCCGCGCAGCCATGTAGCACTCCCCCTAAAGAGTGGGAGGCCTCATGAAGGGCTGGCACTGAGATATGGCAGTTTGGCAAGAGGTGGCATTTGCCAAGGTCATTCAGCATGTGTGTGTGTACCACCATCTCTGCTGCACGACCATATTTAAACATATTATACTGGAGTATGAGAACAGCACAGATGGGCAATTTTTGTAGTCGAGCTTATAATGCAGTATGCAGAGCAGAGGCCATCTTATGAGGCTGAGTGCAATATAAGGAAAGGCAAGGCTTGCTGCTGTTGTTTGTTTTTTAATGGGCCAGCAACTGAAGCTGAACCTCAAATCATCATAATGAGAGAGAATGAGGTCCACATATGCAAGGGGGAGGAAAGGAAGGTAGTTAAGGAAATCAAGTCAAAAGAGAGAGAGAGAGAAAGAAGGGAGACCAGAAGAAACACGGAGGGTGGAGAGGAAAGGAGAAATAAGGGGAGAGGAAAGAGGGTGAGAAATGAGAGCGAGAGAGAGATTCCTCTGCATCTCTGATTTGCTTGGGTGATATTCATCAGAGCGACAGAGCATAGGGAGGAATAGATGGGGTGAGGCAGCAACAAGGGTGAAGGGAAAAGAGAGAAAGAACACAGAAGTATTTTTTGTCTCTATAAGCCATTTGTTTTTATTAAGCCTGTCCTTGTAGCTGTTTCATGCACTCTTCACTGGTTTGTATTTGTTTATGTTCAGTTACAGGAGCATGAATATAGTGGTATTACAAGCTTAAGGTAAAGTGTTGCAGTCAAAACGTCTAGATTTTTGTATTTGCTGTGCAAAGTAAAGAAAAGGGAGAGGACAGGATGCTAAAAGAGACCGCAATTGGAATTTAGCCTGCCTAAATACTATTACTTTTAAGATGGATTTTATTGCTCATGGAGGAAGTCACATATTTCTCCACAAAAATGACACATTTCAGTAACGAGGCCTAAAATCTACAGCACATGCCTCCTTGGGCCACTCAGTCACCAAGTATTAAGACATATGATCACATTTTTTTTTCTGCTGGCATTTAGAAAAAGGATAATGCCACAATGTTTAACGTAAAATGTGACTTTTGTTGTTTTAAACAGAACCCTCTCACTGCCGTCGAAACAGACTGGTCATTTGGAATAACAAGAGCTTCTGAGTAATATGCAAGATGAATGCGATCATAATAAATGTTGCCCAAAAAGCTTCACGCTGTGAGAAAAAGCAAGACTGAAGAATATTAAGAGCCTGGGCGCAGCACAGTGAAGAGAGGAGAAGAAGCTGGGAGAGAATGAGAGGGATGCGGGGAGGGAAGGAGGGGGGATGGAGGCAGAAGAGAGGGAATGTGACAGAGTGGTGACAGAGAGAGAGAGTGGAGCGCTGTGTGTGTCAGGACTGTGTGTGTCTCTGTGCTTGTGTCCCTAGGCGCAGGCAAACATTAGCTGCATTAAGTGAGCTGACAGGTCCCTCCCCATTACCACTACTGGTGGCCGAGCGAAGGAGAGAGAGATAGAGCAAGAGAGAGAGAGAGAGAGAAGTGTGTGTGTGTGTGAGTGTGTGTGGTTGTGTGTGTGGGTGGGTGGGTTGGCTGTGGTTTTTACCAAATGTCTGTACAATTCAAAACACATGATGTGCTTCTCCTTTCTGTGCACATGGACGATATTATCATGACACATCTGCATATAAACGGTGCCTGTACACAACAACTTTCATACGTTTTTGAAAGCACACCACAATTACACAAAAACTACACCCTGACACTCTGATGTGGAAAAAAATCACTTGCAAAATAAACACATTTTACACAAAGTCTTGACCTCTTGGATGTACACCACACACACACACACACACATATGTATTCCCTCGCTACATGCAGAAAAGCAAACTCTATATATCATGCACAGTGACATCCATGCCCTGTCTCTCATAAGAAAGTGTCACTGAGTTTACATATAGTGCACGCGGGCCTCTGTGTGTGCATGTGTACAATGCATCGTTTCTTTTCTGCTTAAATATTGATTGTTGTCTTGTCTGGGGTTCAGGGTTAAAGACCATCTGCTGCCTCCACCCTTCAATTATTCAGTCACAGCACCACCAGCCCCCTACTCCAACACGTACACATACACAGACACAAATTAGTCCCTGGGGACATATTTTCTGTTTCTGTGTGTCATGATAGCCTAATACTGTGTGCTTCTGTGCCCTGAAAAATGGCTGAGTTACCGGTTACTGATATTCGCATTCATTCAGTCTCCTTCATCACATGGCACAACTAGAATAGAACTCACAAAAGCACAAACAAACAGTTAACCCCAGGAAGTCAGCCCCTGCACTTTAAGAAAGCAGTCGTCTGTGGGGGGCTCGGAGTTAACATTACACTGTGGTAAGGCCAATTCCTCTGCCTGAAGAAGAGCACTGAAGACAAATTATAAGATGAAGTAGAAGATTGACTGCAGGATGTACAGAGAACAATGCAAGGATAGTGTGTAAAAGAACAGACGGGAACGATAGAAAAAGTTGTGCAAAGGAGTTAAATAGTCGTAAAGACCAACTGTGAGGGAGAGAAGCAGTGAAAGACAGAGAAGGCAAGAGAGGTTGTTGACCTCTGGCTATGAAGCTTGTCACTATAGTGCAGGCGGGGTGGGTGTGAGAGGTAGAGGGGTGGGGGCTGTTTGTTAGCAAAGATGTTTTTCCTCAAATACAATGTCTCCACGCTGTGGTCTGTGAACATGCACGTAGGTATGCCTGCGTCTGTGTGTAATCTCCCTGGGCAAATCCGTCTTTAGCCAAAGCAGGGAAGAATAGAGAAGAAAAGGAAAAGCCATCTTTATCCAAATCCAATTGCAGCTGGAAGGAGATAGTAGAGTGAGCGAGGTGGAGGAGGAGAAAGGAAGAGGAGGAGAAGACGCTGTAATTTGTCTGAGGGATTACAAGAAGTGCTGGCAGAACATGACTGCTGACTGTGTGTGTGTGTGTGTGTGTGTGTGTGTGTGTGTGTGTGTGTGTGTGTGTGTGTGTGTGTGTGTGTGTGTGTGTGTGTGTGTGTGTGCTGTGACCTAACCCTATGAATTCAGAGTACAGCCCCATCAGAGACAGTATTTTGTAACAAAAACACATTTTTTTTGTAAGACAAAAACCATGTTCTGCTAACTCAGGTAAGCATCAAACCCTTTGTTGACTTAGAGGGTGACGACTGGCCCTCTGTTAGTTCAAAGTCATTATCATCTATTTTTGCTTCTATAAGAGATCGGGGTTTCCTTGACTTGACCTCTTTCACATACTAGTAAAAAATTAATTAAAAAATTTAAAGTACATAAAAAGCATGTAGTTAAACATGTCCAATATGTGGCTCTGCTCCATTGTGCAATCTATATTGCCAGTTTATATATATTTTATTTTATATTGTTTTTGTTTTTTCATGTGCAGGAGTAAAATTATTTTTGACTAAACAGTCCAATGAGTGCTGGATTCAATACTGAAATCAGATAAGACCAACCACGCCTTAAACCCACCAGGTGACTCATGTCAAAACAAATCAATATAAAATGACCATAAAGCTTTTAAATGTAAGTATTTAGTAAGGTATTTTGATGAAACAGGGATAGGAGAGAAGAAAAAAATGAGGGCAAATATGGTGGGAGAGCCAAAAAATGTTGTGGAGCAGAGGAATGGGCTGTAGGCCAGTGTTTGGGTGCCAAGGTTTGATGTGATATGACTGTACGACACACAAGAACGCAGATATCTGCCTGGAGCAGGGTAAGAGTTAAGGACAGTGGAGTCAAATAAGTGTCAGTGCGAACCAACATCAGTGTCTTTCTCTGTCTCTGTGAGTGACAGCGATACGAGGCAGTCTGCCCCCACACACACACACATGCACACACACAGGTGCCCAACGGCTCTGTGCAAGAACAGCTGTTTTGCTGTGACACACAGCATACACTGCACATCACATCTGATACACAGCAGCTCCTTACCCAGAAACTCATAGGCTACAATGACACACACACACACACTGCTGCTTGTTTCACCAAATACTGACACACTTTTTTAGGCGTTTTTTTTACTGTCAGGTTACATTTACAGGCTACGTCTATGTACAGTATTATCCTGCAGTTTAGATGAAGTAAAATGTATGTATGTATAGTACATATCCAAAGGCATAGTTACAGCAGCTATGGCTGTTGCTAATAAGGCAATGAGTGCCTTGTGCCATGTTATTGTTACGCCCCCCTTAACACTCCCAACGCTCTGAGTGACTTTATGGTGATGAGACATGGGCTTCATTGTCTTAATTGTCTTAAGCAATGAAAGCCTGTTGTAGACACCACTCTCCTGGGGTTTCCTTGCCTTTAAAGCCCATTTTTTGCTTAGGGATATCCTATGGTTTGATTTTTGAAACAACACCCAATAGCAAATGGTCAGTAACTATCAATTTAAGATCAACAAATCTCAATAATTTTATCTCCTTCAGTTTTTTCAACCCTAATCTTATGGAGGTGTTGGTGTTTTAATTGGTTTACTATAACTGGCATAAATTGGGCTCAGTGTAGTAACCTGATACTTACATATCAATAGCAGCTCACTGTACAACCTGATATATATCATGACAAAGCGTGTAACAGACACGCCGATCCACGGTGTCCATTTCACGCTTTGCCTCTCCAAAATGTGAAATGTGCACGCATGCAGAAGTTGCAGTAATCTGCAGTAACAGCAGAGGGAGATTTGTTTTTCAAGACAACATGAAAATATAATCACGATAAAGTGTTTAAACAGAAATTATTAACACATTTACATGTATATCCATATCAGTCCCCTAGCTTAATCGATTCATTTTGGGGAGACAAAGCGTAAAATGCCTACGGTGGATCAGCGTGTCTATTACACGTTTTGCAATGATACCTGGTTGCACTGTAGTTAGTCACCATGACATCTCGATACTCTCCATGCACTAGGAGTATAAGACTTGAAAGCAGCCTAGATTGCAGTGAGCAGTCATAGTCATAGTTGAAATAAGGGAGATTATGCCCTCCCATAAACCAAAAGGTTCTCTATTATTTAATCATATATGGGCTTATGTTTGCACATGGATATAAAGTACACACGTGCATGCAAGTCATATCACGCAGATGTGTCTTTGCAGTGTCAAAGCACTATCTGGTTTTTTAATCAGGTGATGAATTTATGCTGCGAAATCATTCACTCCTTTCTTTCCTTTTGATTACCTGCCTTCACTCCTATGGACTAATTCTCTTCTTGTATTGGAACTTAATTAAGTGTAGTCTCTCTTTAGACGTGTGCTCTTACACAGCTTAAAACGAGTACAACAATTAGCACAAGCTGCAGTACTGGTTTCAGTATGATAAGAAACAGCTACAAATATCTTCCAATAAAGAAATTCCCTGGAAATATTCGGTCAAATGAAGAGATAAGAAGTTTAATAATAGGATAAATGACAAGGTAACGTGAGGTAGGTCATCAAAAAGGACATCGTTAACATATGATGAGAAGTTGAAGACAGTCGTAGACAGTGTTACTTCAGGCAGGCTGTGAAATCAGCTCGGCCTGGTCCTTGCATAAAGTATAACATTTCTTGTGTCATGAGTCTAGAAAGTACTCTATAATCTATTGCCAGATCTACATGACAGTTAGAGCTGCATCTTTTGAAGATAAGATTTAAAAAAAATCTTATGCCACAGATGATTGTGTTGCTGCTTGAGCCCAGTACATAACACACACACACACACACACACACACACACACACACACACACATTACAGAAACCATCTAGCTTAAGCAAAACTCAACCTAAAGAGTTGAGTGTGTTTCTGCAGGACAGCAGATCACTAAATCAGGAGCCCAATAATGTAACTTTTTGGCTTGTAACTTAGGAATATGTTATATCTGTAAAAATCATGTTTTTCTCTGCACACTTCAAAAAAAAGCCTTATATTTTTTGTGTTTGAGTAGAGCTGCTGAGCTGATTCTTTTAGTCAAAACACAGCAGGTTTGAATGAATATTTGCCTTTTCTCCCACTTTTCAATCAATAATAATAATTTTTCATAAATCAAAATCTGTTTTAATCTCCTTTTTTGTGGTTCTCTCCTGTTGCTTTAGTAAACCCATGCTTTTCACTCACAAAGCCACAGGTAGTCCTTGAAAGACCGGAGGAGGTTCTGAGTGCTTTTCGAAGTTTTCCCTCTCTGCCTCTTGTCTTCTATCAGATGGAAGAATGGAGGTGAGGAAAGAAGTGAGGGAGAGGGTAGAACAGAGGAAAAAGACGGAGAATATAAGCCCCCAAAGCAGCACTTAAAGTAAGTCTGCATTATTGATGTGGAGACAAAGCGAAACATTTATTTATCATCAAGGATGTGCAGAAGCTAAGCCGATCCCCGCAGAGCTGGAACAGAGAGAGAAAGAGAGAGTAAGTGAGGGTCAAAAGACAGAAAGAGGCCATGCTGAAAGAAAGATGTCTAAGGAGGCTTCAGTGTGTCTGTGTGAGGATACAGTAGAAGGTCAAGTCTAAGATGTGTCCTGCGCATTTTATCTAGTCTGCTGTGGGATTTCCTCTGGGCTGAAGGATCAAGACCAGGCCAGAGAATTATTTATGAGTCCTAAACATGCTTCCATATCACACTGTTTAACTGCTGCTGTTACCCCCCCCCCCCACACACACACACACAAAACTTGATGTTGTCGCAAGCCCATTATTTTAACATCTTTGTTATTTTAAGACTACAGCTGTGTATAAGTGTCTTATTTGGGATTTAATTGACTACTTTTTCAATTATTGATTCCTCTATTGTAAAGGATTCGAAGAGAAGTGCCCATAAAATGTGCATTACATGCCCCCATGTTACCAGCACAAGTGCACACATACAGTATTAGAGATGTTGACTTTCTCCAAAAGCAGAAGGGATTGCAGATTTCCTGCACAGTAGGTAAATGAGAAGCAGATGATGAATGAACAAAGCTTGCGTTGCGTGCAGTAGTTAAGACAACTCAAGCATTAACACTAGTTACCATAGTGATTAAGCTTTGTATTAGCAACTCAAATTGTCACCTGTCGCAACAACGGGGAACCCTTCACTGCATGTCAGATTAGCCATAATGTTTGGCTTAAATAATGCACATTGTTCGGCTGTGACTGATGGATTTGCAGGGAACCGACGTGTGAAAGTGGCTGAGCACTGCATGAATAGTGCGATTTCATCGGCATGGCTGTACATTGTGTGCATTTGTGTACGTGTGTTTGCGTGTAGGGGAGGCCGTTAGGGGATAAGCACTCAATAACAGCTGACACTGAGCTGCCCTCTGCTCTCGCTCACACAAAGGACTATGATTATATTACTGTTTGACTGCCTATCCCTCTCTCCCTCCACCCCCCCACCCCCACCCCCCCATTCAGACCCTATACTGCCAAGCTCTCTGTGCACTCAACGGCTAGGATAATTACCACTATTGTGTCTCTCGCTCTCTCTCTCACACACACACACACACACACTCCCATGCAAAGTGTGCCACGTGCTTGCCAGCTACCCCATCTGTCCTCTACTCTCTCCCCCTTTTTTTCTTTCTGCTCCCTCCCTCACTTTTTATCTGTTTATGTTTCTGCACCCTGAGACATTTGTCGTTCGGCAGAAAAGGGGAAATCCATTATTGGAAAGGAGGGGTTGGAATAAAGACACGTAATTTTTACTACTTACATTTCTCTCAGAACTATACAGTGGACAGCAGGTTCTTTTCGAGTGGCTAAACACCGATTCAGTTGTGTAAAATGTGGAATAAAATAATGCATCATAGCGGGACAGACTTATTACTGAATATCAATATTCTTCCCAATACCTGATCGTCTCCTCTCTTTATCCCTTTCGAATTCTTCAGCCTTCTGATTTAGCAAAGAAAAAGAAAAGTGAACCGCAGAGAGTGAGAGGGTAGCGAGGGAAGAATAGCGTGTGTGACAATACTGTCCCCTTTATTCCTTTCCTTCCTCCTTATTTCCACAACAAGTTAAACTTTAATGTGTTTTCCCGCTTAGGTACTCAGGGAAACTCCTCAGAAATGGCTTTAGTTGCAGAAACACCAGAGTGGTTGTAGTGTGGCTTCTGTGTGTGTGTGGTGGTATTGTGAGAGAAGTAGATTTAAGTGGTAAGTGGCTGTGTATGTATGTGTGTGGCGGTAGATGAGTGGGGTGAGGTCACAATATGATGCTGGAGTCGTGTTTACACGAGCAAGCGAAGCTGCAGACAAATGTAGCCATTAATACCAAAATCATTTTCCACCATTTCTCCATCTGCCTTTTCTTCATCCCTCCATCCAGTCTCCTCTGCCTGCAGGAACAAATGCATACCTAGAAAAATACTTTCTCACCCTCTCTCTCTCTTTGTGTTAAAGGTTGAGGTGACCACCTTGAGAGTGTATAATTGCTTAATAGCCTGAAAGCTCCCATGTCTACTCCAGAGGCCTTTGCTCAGTGAAGATCGATCAAATACTCTGGCTGCCAGTGACAACTTCGAAGATACATGCACACACACACACACACATGAAGCATAGGGGCTAACAATGAGTGCGGCTCAAGAAATGGACAGAGACAGTTAAAGGAAAAGAGAAACAGAGAGTGAGAGGAAAGAGGAGTACCTCCCTTAGTGGCTGCCATGTGGCTTTAGCCATCTGTTGGCAGAGTCTAAATTAATTAGCTCCACTCATTACTAGTTTGCAAGAGGCCTGCAGTCTAAACCAGACACCAGCTCTCCAACTTCCCTTTTTCACAGTATCTTCTTCTTCACCCTCTCTTGTGACTAAAAAGCTTCCTAGCATACATTAGACCTTGTGCTGAAATGTTTAACATTATAATGCACATATTAAATTGAACTTGTCATCAACAGACTCACTGTCACTGTTTTATTTTTACCTTAATCACAGGGATTGGCCAGGCTTGTCTATCTTAAAGTGAAATCAGAAAGAAAAACATTCTAGGTTAATGCTGCTGATGGAAGAAACTCTTCATCTCATGAGTTTCACTTTCTGGTTAAATAACGGCAAAACGTTCAAATGTGAGAAACAGTGATATGATATACAAAGTCAAAGGAAAACATTTAGGTGGGTGGGAATTTGATCATATTTCACGGTGAGGCATTATGAGTCTTTTTCACAAATGTGCAGATCAGACGAAATGAAGGTGGAGGATATCAGAGAAGAACTGTAGTTCCTGGTGAGCTGTGAGATCAGTCACAGGCTAAACCAAACACAAAAACACAGCCACAGTTGCACATTCATTGTTGTTGGATTACAGGTAACGTCTGTACAGTTGGAATTCTTCCTATTTGGGTAAATGAACAAAAATCACTGACATACACACTAATATAAATACTATTTTACCCCTAAATTTCATCTCTATTCACTGAAAAATTAACAACTCTTGCCCATCATGTTCCTTGTACCTCCTACACTTCTCTGCATGTTTAGGAGACTCAAAAATGAGAGCTCAACACATTGAAGTTCTCTCTTGAGAGAGAACTGTCTTTGCAAAATATGAACTTTTCTTTAAGCATCAGATTTTTTTGGTCAGGTTTCCTGTAAGTTTTACCTATGAAAAAATCAACTATCCCACTATAACTGCAATAATTATTCTCAAATAAAAGACTGGGTATTCCCCAAATCGGGTAAGTTAAAGAAACAACTGTGTGCTGCATGTGAAAATGAATCCAAAACCCTCAGAAATCTCTTGGACCTGGAATCCAGGTCTGTAGTTGGAGACCATTAAAGCCCACAGTGTAGTGATCAGCTGTGATACTAAATTCAAATGTGTAAAACAAATCTTCTATTCATACTGAAACAAAACCACAACCACAAAATCTCAGCGATGCTCCATCTAGACACACCATCTCTCACCCTTCGCCCTCCCCTCCCTCCTTTTCTCGCCCTGCCCTCTTATCCCACTTTTCCCTCTCATCCTTGGGGAGTGCTCTGTGCCACCGCAGAGACGACAGATGGGGCTCAACATCATCCAGAGAGTGAGAGAGATGGAGGGACAGAACAGGGGAAGGTTGCATTCATTATTTACATCACTTGGTATTGGAATATTAATGCTAAAAGCAATCGGGTAACCCTTCATTAAATTAACTGAAGATGTAGGGAAAGAGAGGAGAGGGTGAGATGGAAGGATGGGGCGTGAGCGAGGCAGAGGCAGTGGGAGAGTAGAAAGAAGCACACTCTGTTAAATGGGCCTTAAAATTAGTGAAGCAAAAACACCTCCATTAAGAAAGCCTGCATCTCTCTTTCCCCTCTCTTCTTCCACTCTAACTCTCCCCTTTTCTGCTCACTCCCTTATTTTAAACACCTCTTTGTCTTTCATAAAAATCACTGCTTTACCCACAAGCGCCTGCTCCGAACCTCTTTGAGAAATATGCATTTCTGTGCTGTCCCTCTTAAGTGCCTGTTCAAAATTTAAACATGCTTATGGTGGCAGAAAGTGTCTTTGGTCCCCATGTGCAGCATATCTCTGGAGAGTACTCCTCTGCCTTTTATTCTCTCTATCAATCTCTCCTTGGCAACTTCTTTTTTTCCCTTTATCCTGCATCTTTCTTTCATCACTTATTCTTAGCTCTCTTCTTCCTATCTCTCAATTTCTCCTTGAGTCTGTATCTCTATTTCATCTTCTTTCTCTCCCCAAAGTCCAAAATTATTGTCCCACATACACTTTGAGTGTGCACACACGGAAGAAAAAGCAGACGAAAGCGTAAGTACACAGATGCACAACCATGCATATTCATACTTAAATGTACAAATTCAAGCCCACAGATAGGACACACACAGCACACAGACACACACACACTCTAAGCGTGGCAGAATGCTTCTGTCCTGCACAGCAACACATTGCGTATATGCAGAGCCACTCTCCCTATTAGTGGAATACTGCTACATGCTGTCGACTTCTGGAGAGGAAAACATACAGTCATATTCAGAGGTTATCAACTGATGTTACAATTACCCACCCACCCACCCAACCCCCAGTTGACATCCAATTTTTTAATATAAATTAATAATATAACTTTTTTAATTAGTTATAACTACACTAATCTAGCTAATCTAACTATTTTCAGCAGCACAACTGACTATTTCTATTCATCCATATCTTGATCCATTTAAGCATCAATACCCTCTTAATTATGGTTTACATGAAGATGTACTATAAAGTATTTCATTTATTTATGTCCTAAGAAAACAGCAGCAACAGCGGTAATGGGGCAAGGCACTTACTGACTGCAGGACTCAATTAACAACCTTATGTTTAGCAACCTTTTTATCTGGCTTAGGAAAACACAATAAAGATTTTATTTTGCAGATAGGGTGTTATCTCCAACGACACTTCGATAGGAGTCACTTAACCTGATACAAATGCGTATTTTTAACCAACTTTTACATTTTAATTTTATTCATTTGAGAGAAAATGTTTAAACTGTTACTGAAGATTTAATTTTCTTCATTGGTCACTTGAAAAGAAACAGAAGAAAACGCGATGCAGCAATGTACTTCTCTGTATGAAGCAGAATTCTTTCAAATCTTTTGTGGTGGGTAAAATATGCTTGTTCTGGTTCAGTCTGAATTACAGAAAAATTGGGGCTCTGACATTGGTTTTGAACCACTATTAATTAGTTATGTCAGTGTGTCCAGGCTACTCTTCCACAATGCTCTTTCACAGTTTATGCATTGATGTTATTGTGAATTAAATATTATTATAAATAGAGAACTGCTTAATAATATTCCGATATTGTGAACTAAAGATAGGCTTAATTAAATGCCTTTAGATAGCTACAGCTTGAGGTTACATGAAAGTTTATGCCGTTTCCATAGCAACAGAAACTAACCTGAATCCAGGATGCCAGGCATCAGAGCAGCAGTTACTTGGCTAATCTGCACCTAACTACTTGTGCAAACACACTGTGTATGCACATGGTGGTTTTAAAAATGTGTGTTTTAAAAATAACAGCAATCACATTTTTGCATGTTATACATTATCCTGCACTTAAAAAACTGAACAGAATTTATTGCATGCCCAGTAAAGTGATGTCAAGTTCCACTTATACCCACACCCTCTAGGGTGATACCAAATGAATTGGGGGATCAGTTTATCAGGTCAGTGTATCAGGCGGATAGAACTGAATATACTGTTTTCAACATACATTCCATAGTGCCACATGACTACAGTCTATATAAGCTGCCACAGCATGAAGATACGTTAATGTTAATAACTGTGTAATAAACATGAAACTCTTTTTTTTTTGTTTTCTCATCTGTCCTATAGCTGATTACTCTATCATTCCCACCTATGTTAGTCTAAAATTGCAAAAAAAAAAAAAAAAGATGGGTAATGAGAAAGAATTGTAGGTATAAGGGACCAATAGACATCTTTTTTCCAGTCAACAGAAATAAACAAGGCATTCACTTGTCAGCCTGCAGGAAAAGGGAACACTGTTTATGCAGAGGAAAAGAGACATGCTTACACAGATGCACACACACAAAGCAAATCGGGGGATGCTGGGGATGGATGCCATTGGCGAGTGAGAGTGCTTAAGTCAAAATCTCTCTCTACAGTGTTGACATTGCAAGAACCGCCTGATATGTAGCCTTGGCAGGTTTAAGTCACAACAGTGTCATTAACTTCCTGGTTTTCCAAAATTGCACATATACTCTTAAAAGGCCAAAAAGTTAAGACCACTGCCCAGAAAGACTAAAAAAATCAAACTTCTAAAGTTTTTCACTTGGACACCAAACACAGTTTTAAAGCAGCTGTGTTTTTCTTAGGATACATGTTTTGGAGGAATGTAAACGCAAAAACAAGTTTGTCGCCCACAGGTTGTTTTCCTTCCTTTCTTTCTTTTTACCAGCTTTTACAGTTTTTTACAGCCGCTAGGACACATTTCCCAATACTTAGGTCACTTTTGCAAAACACTTCACACAATCCTCCTAACTGACCGTCAGCTTGGCAAAGCAGTTCATTTCACTTTCAAAATGCACTACAACTACCAAAACACTTTATTCAGGTCTCAAATAAACTCATTCTTCCAGAACACTAGCAAAGGTTGACAGCCGACAAACACACTTTGTCACCCACAAAACAATGACCTAAAAAACACTAACAACATGTAGCATTACACAGTGTTTTCTTGTGTAAAACAAGGACACATCTCTGTTTATAATTTCAATATATGTTACTGGAATGAATCAGACATCATGCAGAATTCGTTAATATTTGTTTATGTATTTTTATTTTTTTGCACTAAGTAATCCCAAAATACAAGAATTTGTATACACACCATCCACTGATACACATACAATAGTAATGCTAATCTACTTGGTCTTCTCCATTTGGCCACAGGTTCTCATCCACATCACATCTCATGTCATCTAGGGCAATACACCTAGGAAATAATCTTCTGGCTGCCAGAATTGAAGGAGTTGAAAAATTGAAGGAGTAACACCTGTGTAGATGTTCATCTACAATGAGAATAAGCTGTGGCTGGTTAAACTGCATTTTTAGATTTAAAATATGTTTCAATAAAATATTGCTGTTGCATTTTGCTGTCTTTTTAAGTTTTGCATTGTGTTATTGTTTTGGCCATAAGTTTAACAGTTTTGAAAACAGTATGTAAGCACATGCAAAATGTCCTGTACGTACAAAGATTTTTGGCAGTTGTTGTGTCTGAGTGAGAAAATAATTCATGAAATTTGAGAGATGTAGTCATTGAATGCATTTTGTGCCAAAACAATGATAACTGATCCTCAGTTTAGCCCACATAGACTTCTGTTGTGCTCACTGTGTGAGGAGTTTTGCAAAAGTGACCTAAGTATTGAGAAATGTGTCCTAGCGTCTGTAAAAAACTGTAATGTTGTATTTGTACGCAAGCAATTGTAGCTACAATAGAAAACAATATGTTTTATTTTGTAGAGAGGCTGCATCTGACACATCATTCATTTTCAACTTGGCTGCAGAGATGTAGTCAACAAGGATGAATGAGCTGTAGTGTGAGCACTCAACTGTCAATCTGTGCTCATACACAAGAGCTTTGTCCACAAGTGTGGGTGGGGGAGTGTGTGTGTGTGTGTGTGTGTGTGTGTGTGTAAAACTGACTCCAGAGAGAATGTACCAAGGCTAAAATGACTTTCAACTGAAATGTATATGAGATTCAAATTACATTCTCTTTTTCCACTATACTCTCGCTTCCCGCACTCCTCTCACCCTTTCTTTGTCTTCTGGGAGCCTTAGTCAGCTAAGCTTAGATGTAAAAAGATTGCCTTCTTTCTCTTGCTCTCTCACACACCAAAACACACATTCTTTGTCAGAGGGCAGCTGGATATAGGAATAGTATTGAAAGACAAAATATAGTCAGGTTATAAGAAAGCTTCCTTTAAAAAATGGCCTTCACTATGGCAGCGTGTTTCTCCGTGCTGCATTCAGTGACAACTGGTAAGTGAAAGTTTCCAGTGTCTAGGAAAATTCAAAGAAAAAAAGTTCAATGTAATGCTCTTTCTAAGTCCTGATGTTATTCCACATAATGGAATCTTGGACAATAAAAATAAAGTAGAGCTTCTCTACGTATGAGTTCGGCTGAATGATAATTAATTTAGTCCTTTAGCTCACTTGAAACTGTGGCTGTATTGTCATAATTGATGCAAGCTCTCACTACTAGCTTAACATTGTTAACTTTACTTCATGCGCAACAAAGCAAACCTGGAGGCGGCAAGGTTTTTCTTCTGGCTTTGTGCATTGAACACCTGGAGGTTGAAAAGGACACAATTTTGAGTTGTGATTTCCCACCTACAAAATGTGTCACTGCATTGAAAAACAGATGAGAACGTTCTTTTGACTTGGCATAAAGTCTAAGCCAAGTCAAAAGCTGTTTCAGTGACTGCTCAGACAGTCGTTGTCCAAGAGAAAAACATTGCTCACAAAACACCACAAAATTGCAAAATTTGCCAAAAAATAAAACATGAGAAGAGGCTACATTCATTTTGGCACCACAATTGTTGGCTAGATGAAGCATGAAACATGAAATATGATAGTGTCCACAACTTCAGCATAGCGTAGGCTGAAATACAAGGGCATGGTGTCGGCCGTGAGCTGCTAATACACCTGGGCTGCTACTATAGATGGTGCTGCGAATGCAAGTTTGTAAACCAAAGCACTAAAACAGAAACTTAAGGCTTAGCCTAAACTTTGTCTCTGTTCTGTCACTTTAACACAATAAAACTCAGGAGTTTTGTTTGAAAAATCAGATACACCCATTACAGTAAAGACAAATTAAGCAGAATGACTTCTAAGAAACGCATAAACATTTCCAAATATCTGCACAACACTGCAATCGTGTATTCCCATTAACTGGGGGTGAATTCTGGGGAGGACTGGGTTCTGTTTTGGGGACTTAGTAGAAGTTTTAATGACTTTATGTTATGGATAAATCATTATATTTGAATAAGGTGCATTTTTAACTTTTTTAAAAGTGGATTTTTAAAACAAAATGTTTAATTTTGTTTGTTGACCACACCAAAAATTGGATTATTAATAGCAGTATCCTTTATTTAGTTTGGGTGCTTATAAATGAAAAAGCAAAAAGTTGGAGGATTCCTCCAAAGACATTTGAAACTCACATTTCTGTTTTCAAACAATGTCCCCAGTGAGTGAGAGGAACAAAAACCCAGATTGCCCTGGGCATCGTAAAACAATGGCTATGCACATGAACAAAACAGACAAAAAACAAAATGGAAAGAAGAAAAAAAACAGGCTGCACTTTCAAAATACCAACAGCTAAGGTACAGAAAGTGAGCGCAGAGAAAATAGGTAGGTGAGGGAAGAATAGGAAGAGGGCAGACACACTGAAAATAGCAGAATGTGAAGAAAAATAATGATGCAAAACAAGAGGCGATCAAGTGGGCCTGATAAGCGCTTCAGAGGAATAAATGTCAAGTCAAGCAGTAAGAGAACCCTAGGAGGCAGAGGTAAAACAGAAAGTGAGAAAGAAAGAGTGCATTTATGACACAAACAAACCAGATATGGAAACATGAAGGGCAGATGTGAATCGGTCTATAATGGATCTGAGCTGCTTGCACCACTTTGTTGCTGCAGCTAAATTAAAATACGAACCGAAAACTTGAAAAAAAAAAAAGGTATTGACAAAAAAACAACAACAACACCAACTCTAAATGTGTTATACTCCACCGACTTCTATGAGCTATTGATGTGTGTGCGCTGATACGGAGGCATATGTCTTATGGGAGTCCTCAGGCCATCTCATAGATCCCAGAGAGCTCATTGATTAGCTATTAATAAAACACAGAGATGGCACTGCTGACAAGGGAGATCAGTGGGCTCACACACATGCGCTCATGTACTTACACACACACAGGCAGATGCACATCTGAATTTAACAGATATGACAGAGGTTATGTGAGGTTAGAGGGAAAGAGTGGGAAGGGCGGGAAAGTCCAGAAATCCAATAAAAATGGCAAGTGTCAGAAAGGGTAAAATAAAAATTGAGAAGGACTAAAAAAAAAGGAAGTGCAGGTCAAATGTGCAAACCTGTTTCACCTGTCTTCTTATTCTACGGCTATCTCGCTGTCCTTTTACTTTGAAGCACTCTGTCTCTCCCTTACTGCCTCTGCTTGTGTCCACTGTGGGCTGCGTGTCATGGGTCTGTCGGCTGTCGCCATCCTGACTTTGATTAACTGTGATCTTTCAGCCCAAAGAAAAGAAGTGGATCCAGAAAAGTGAGAAGAGTGCCAGAGGCAGACAAAGAGAGGTAAGAGGAGGAGCTCCTCAAGCAGATGGACACGACGCTGGTCAGACCAAGACGTGTTCCAGAGAGAGAAAGAGACTGGAAGGACAAAGAAATAGAGAGCAATGCATCAAGCAGAACACATTTTCATCTCTTTTCTGCTTTATTTGCTTCAATTTTCATCCATTTTGTTCCTGGTCCAACACCCCTCTGCTTTCCTCCTCCTCCTCTTCCTCTTCAGCTACCCTGCCTCCTTGCACCCTCCCGCTCTCTTCTCCTAGCATGTACATCTTCAGGTCATGGGTCATTAAGTCAGCTCCAGCGGGGATGTGTTGGAACAGGATATCTCTCATATTGCCCTGCCCCCAGCGCACTACTAAAAACACAAATACACAGAAACACATGCATGTCTACAACTACAGATGCACATAGGAATGCTCTGTTTTCTTTCTTTTCCTTTGCTTATGTAGCCTTTTCTTTAACACAAATGTAACAACTAGACACATTTTTCGACCTGCCGACACTCAACTTCAGCATTATCTGCTGCGATTACAGTCGTCAAAGTCATCATATTCTTGACTCCGAATGAAACATTTTCAGTGTTTAATGGCAACACTGCACTCTGTACACAGCAGGGCTGAACTGAAAATGATCAATAATGATAAAGCCTCACATTTTATCATTAACCAATTTGTCCACAAATGGCAGAAAATTGTCACAACATCACAACTTCTAAAAGTCGACAATGATGCAAAGAAGAAGCAAATCGTCTTCTATAAAACCTGTTAGGAATTTGTGGTATTTTCATTTTTTCTCAAGAATGACTTAAACCATTAATCAATTAATTCCAAATCGTTTTTTTTTCCTTTAGTTTAATCAGCTGGTGGTGTTTATGGAAGCTTATTTCGGCCATTAAAAAAGAAAAACCTGAATTTTCAATTATTCTCTCCAAATTTTGACTTACTTGAAATTTCAAGTTATTTTAGTTAGTTGAAATTTTAAGATAATAGCTTGAAATGTTTACTTAAAACATGCTTCTGTATGGTTTCACCAATCATACACTATTTGATTTTTTGAAGAAAACAATAAATATTGGCCCACAGCACAGTTTTTTTTCCTAACTTTAAACAGTTCCAGCTCATGTTTTCTCACCTACTTAAGAGTGCAGTTCAACCATTTGAAGCCAATACATGATGCAGTTCTCTTTTTTCAAATAAAGGTGAAATAAGTAACTCGTGTCAAACACAAACTATGGTGTTTGCCTACTTAAAATGAGCAGCAGACCAACTTAAGCAAAGGTCACACAAAGTGAATTCACCCTACAGCTTAAGCACATGTGACAAACACTGTCACTGCAAATTCCTGGTTGCAGATTCCAACGCACGCACTTACACACACACACACACACACACACACACACACACACACACACACCCAGCACACACACACATACACACACAAATGTGCATACAAGTGCAGCTCTTCACCATGGTTTTTGTGCACTGTCAAACAACATTAGATCGCAAGGAGGTGTCAGTGGGATAATTAGAATAACACATCCACTGCATTCTTCATTATGTGTGTCATCTTCACTTACTGGCTCTGCTTCCTCATTGACACCACCCATACTCCCACCCCTGACAAACACACACAATCCTAACCAATCTTACAAGTGACATGCTTTTTTAGGCAAGTTATGCTCCCCATTAGTGATGATCTGAGGTAAAAATCAAATTGTCTGAACCTCTATCATGTATTTTTTCCCCTAATTAGCTTCTTGGGATGGAAGAGGAGGAGAAAGGCAGCAGCGATATAAAATTTAAAGCTCCGGCGTCACTACTTGAGGAAGAAGTTGTTGGCGAGATCACGGTGGGTGATGAGTAATGCTCTGACGTTGGCTCTGCAATTGGCACAATATCTGACAGCAATTCTGTCTGCTGGCATGTACCTAGTCAGTATTGTAAGGATATACGTGGAAAGATCCAGGGCACGTATCCAGTCAGTCATAAATATGCAAACCTCATGGGAGGTAGATCTGCAACAAAGCCTATATAACAAGAAACATACAGTGTAACATGAAAGGCACACCGGTCAACAGGTCACAAAAACACACACACACACACACACACGGATGCATGAGAAATTCGCGTGAATGTGCTTCTGAACACCTTGTGCTTAATGAATAACTAACTAGCTGAGAGAAAAAGGGAGCCATCTTCTCTGAGTAACGCCAAATGAATTCGCCGAAGCGCTATGCAAATGTTCCCTGGGCTAACGAGACTGCCTGCATGATTGGAGTGCCATTGAAATTCTCCTCGTGCACAACCCTCTCTCACTTCCTACCTCCCTCTCTCCCTCCTTCAACCTCCCTCCATCTCTCCCGCCATTTCAATCTCTATGCAGAACATCCATGTTCCTGAGCATGTACTTTCTATCTATCTATCTATCTATCTATCTATCTATCTATCTATCTATCTATCTATCTATCTATCTATCTATCTATCTATCTATCTATCTATCTATCTGAAATCTACAAAATAGAATTTCTTTTCAATATTCAAATCATGTTATCCACAAAGACAAACACAGCGGCCCTATCAGTGCCTGGACAGCAGTGAATGCCCCTGTGTCTGACTCTCTTTCTGTCTGTCTCACTGACACAGCTAGCACACACACGCACGCACACACACATGCGCACACAAAGTCCGCTCAAACAGAGCAAGCTCAGAGTCACTCTGCACCTGTTCTCTCTGTAAAACATCCAAACACGAGTGCTGAATAAATAACCCAACCTAACATGCATCACTGCCAGAATCGGACACACACACACACACACACACACACACACACACACACACACACACACACACACACACACACAGCCCATAAATACACATCAATAAGTAAACAGCACCCATTTCCCCTCCACAGTTACCCCCCTGCCTGCCCTCTTCCCCCACCTTTACCCTAGGTATGAATGGTAACCATTCTAAAGACAAACACACATAGATGTGCACCATGTGTGTAATGGTTAATGGTTAGATACTAACAGGAACAAGTAAAGAAAGTCTAAAGAAAAATGAGAAATGGAGGGGAGAGGGGAGGTAGGGGAGCATTAAGTACTTGTCAGATGCATCTTTAATGGTAGGCCCCACTGGCTTTAAAGCCTCTGGCCTTCTCTCCCTCCCTGGGGTGCTGGGGACAGCAGGAAATCTCAGCGCACACACCTCTTTCTTTGTCCATCTGTCCAACCCCTTATATGTCCTCATACACCTACCCACCTCATTCCATCATCCCTGCATCCTATGCCCACTTTCCCATCTGCATAATTTAACATGTCATGCTTTTGTGCCACTTTGTCTCTCTCTTTTTCTGCCTATTCTGCCATTTTTCAGCCTATCTGTTGTTCACTTTCAGGCCTGATGGAGTGGAAGAAAAAAAGACGATGCTTTGTCACTTCACTATTTCCTAATAAGTGCCTCTAGAAAAGAAGGGCGGGAGAGGGATAAAGTTAAAAGTGGAAAGACAGAGGGGTGGGAAGAGTACAGGTCCTCTGCGGAGTGGCTACAAAATGGAGACTGGGACAGAAGCTACTGCAGCTGTGGTGACGCTACACTTCACAGAGAGAGAGGCAGTGTGTGTGAAAGAGAAGGGGGATTAAACAGCCTCAATCAATGCAAAAAAAACACAGACGTCACACTTTTCCACACCCTCTTCACCCTCGATGTTTACGCTTTCTGTTGTTATCTCCCGCGATATCAACTAATCAATCACTTAGTATTGTTCTGTGACTCTATTTGCTTGTTCAATCTATTACAATTTTCAAAAATATTGTAACATTGCAAGTGTCTTCTTTCTCATACGAATAAAGATTGTTCTTTAAGAAGCCATACATTGTTTAAGATAAACGAAAACAACTTAATTGTGTGTGTTAATCTCTTTATCCCTTACCCTGGTTTAATGCTGTAATATGACTCACAATGTTCTCATTAACATTTAATGAAGCATGCTACTCAGATGCCACCTGAATAGTTCATTCAACCACAGTATGTAAATGTGTAATTCAAATAAGCTGTAGTTTCTTTGGCTCTAATGAAGCAAGCACATTATATCTAAGTGTGTACAGTTTGCAGAACTGACTCAGCTGCCTCACAAAAGAAAGGAACATTAAAAAGACTACACTGACTTCATGTGTAGCTATTACATAAAATAAAGACCATTCCTGTAAATGTCTTTTGGCAAACTTTGATATTTCTATTTTAACTTCAGTATTTTAGTAAAGGAAGAGGGCAGACACACTGAAAACAGCAGAATGTGAAGAAAAATAATGATGCAAAACAAGAGGCGATCAAGTGGGCCTGATAAGCACTTGAGAGGAATAAATGTCAAGTCAAGCAGTAAGAGAACCCTAGGAGGCAGAGGTAAAACAGAAAGTGAGAAAGAGAAAAAGCAGGTCTATAAGAAACATAAAATCCTGAAGTTTGGGGTTATGTCTACATCATGGTCCAATCACAGATGCTGATGATATTGTTGAATGTGTTGCTTACTTTTGGACATTTCCTTTCCCACAAATACAATTAAACCCATGGCAATCATTTATTAAAATTAAGATTAAAATTAACATCCAAGTCAGCACATTGCATTTTTGTTTCCTTGGCCCTTTCGAGTGCTGCAACAAGTGTTATGCCCCTGACACAAGCCTGATGTAGAAATCAGGGACACATTCTGGGATTATAGGAAAACATGCACAAGTGAGAAAATACATATAGTTACAGGATGGCAGGAGAAAAACTGATCATCTTTCAAAGGAAAAGTATGATCACACCATATAAAACCCAAGCTTTTACAGTGCAAACGTGTAAAACTTTGCCATGCATTTCCAAAATACTTAAAGTAAACTGACATATGCTTGACAATTCTGCTGTACGGTTTTAGGTCAGTTATTAGCTATTCTCGATAACAATACATGCATAATATGTATCCAAGGTGTGTTTGCAACTGAACCTCTAACGACCAATCATCTTTAAGCGGGGTTTGATTGCATGCAGGTAGAGAGCAAAATTTACACAGCTTTGTTAATGTACCTGCATTCATAAACTCTGCTGGACAGATTAGGAAGTGTTGGCTCAAATATCTGCCTTCTACACTGGAAGCTCCTAGATATTGGCTGTTGTCCCTGTTAACAGAGTGGCCAACAGGTTTATTATAATAATATATATATCACACAGGCACATAGTGTCACCGACAAGTCACACACAGTGCTTCATCATCCTAATCCAGACCATGGATGATGGACTATACAGTTTGCAATGCAGGAAATAAAGAAAGAAAGATGCTACATATGCTGATATGTCCTCTGTATGTGTGTGCGTGCGTGCACATGTGTGAGTATGGTGGAGATGAACCGTGGTGATGCACTTATAAAAATCAGGCAGCGATGCATCCTCACACCTTCCTCATTTCGCACCCGTTACCATGGCGACCAGATAAAACTCACAATGTTTTAAGCTCCAACTGGAGGAGGAGAGCGATACTAACAAAGTGACACGCAAACACTCACACATACACACGGATGAAGTTCCTTCGTACACATCGCTGTCAGAGCATACTCTTTCAGTTCCCTAACTGACAAGCAAACAAATGTTAATTTTCTAACCGACAGCAACACCAGCAAACCATCAATTAAAGGGAGAGGCATGGCTAGATAGAGAAGTAGCACGAGAAGGGGAGGAATATGACAAGGGAGTAAAATCCACGATAGCCAGTCAACACGCAAAGCTTCGCACTGTTTGACTGTCTGCCTGTCTATCTATCTGTCTACTCCCCCATAAATCGCTCCACGAACAGGCCTCAACGCAAACAGATTTGGCTGTCAAATAGTGACATGACACCCAGGCAGGGTCGTCTCACAGTGAGGCCAGCTGTCAGCAAACACCCTCCTGCCTCTTCATCAAAGCCCATTCAAACTTAGCTTTATTGACCAACACAGCCGTCTGTTTGACATGTATCATCCTGTCAAGCCAATACCTTGGCATACAGTGTCCCTAATAAATGGCAAACCACTAGAGCATCTCGAGCGCTATCGAAAGACTGAAAGCTGTACATGCTACCAGGAGCTGATAGATGAAGTGGATGGATAGATGGATGAGGTGTATGGTGGAGTGCAAGTGGGGTAGGTGGGGCCCGCACATGGATCCTCTGTGTCTCTGTTTGTGTGTGTGTGTGTGTGTGTGTGTGTGTGTGTGTGTGTGTGTGTGTGTGTGGTTATGATGCTGACACGGGCCACCAGTCTGTACCAGGGTTGAGGAGGAGGCATCAAGCCAAAGATGGACAGAAAGAAGAAGAGATGCACTGTGTCACCAATAAAACGTATTCATCAGGACTGAGAGGAGAAGAAGTAGAGAAGAGAAGGAAGCGAAGGAAAAAGGGAAAACAAATACTCTCAAGTATTTTGAAATGCCAGCTCAGATATTTTGGGATTATATTACTTAGTAAACAATTGGAAAATCAATTAACCATTTTGTTTAAAGATGCCTTATTAGACATCTTCATATGTGCGGAAATGTAAAAGTGACCATTTATAATCATCTAAAAGAATAAGAACAAGAAAAATCCAAGAAGAACAAATATGTGATTGAAAGTTATGATGGTGATCATTGAAATAGTGACAACTGATAACCTGACTGATCATTTCACCTTAAAAATTGTGTTTCAGTTATTGAAAATGAAACAGATTATTGTAGTTCGTGCAGTGATAATTCATTCAAATGGAATCAATGGAATGTATAGTTTGTTTCTTAAAGATTATGGATAACATGAACTGGTCACAGCTGAAAGCTCAAAGAGCTGCTCATTCAAATGTGTGTGTGTGTGTGTGTGTGTGTGTGTGTGTGTGTGTGTGTGTGTGTGTGTGTGTGTGTGTGTGCTTGTCTATATGTGCATGCTTTACCAAAGGCGTCCATCACGCGATCAATAACATACTCCCACTGAGCTCTTGCACACAGCCATGATACAGTGGCTTTAGCAAATACACATACACACACACACACACGCACACAAACACACACACACAGAGCTATGAGTCAAACAGACTGGCCCGGTCTCACCACTCTCACACTGAGGGATCCGTGACAAGAGAGAGGGGAATCCACCAGCAAGCTTTATCGATCCAGACTGGAAACCCCCCTCAGGCCACACACACACACACTTACTATAGTTGTGCTGGATCAATGAGTGCTCCTGTGTGAAGGACAGAGCAATATAGAGAGGCACACAAATACACAGACACCTTTATAGACACACTCACACACAGTGTTGAGAGATGAAACAGGCAGTCTGTATCAGAGAGCAAGATAAGGGGCAGAGAACAATGCGTATCATCTGACCTAAACAGTCTCATCTGACACCCTGCAATTTGCCATTGCTCCATGGAGCAAATGTTAACACTGCAACACAAGCCTGAACACATACTGTAGATACACACGAGTGCCAATGCACAAGCGTAGCAGCACGCAGGAGGCCCATACTGATATTTTCACTCTTCAGTTAGACAGTGAATGATTTGTTTAGAGGATCAGATGAAACAGAGTGAACAACACCAGACATAAGAGAGCCCTAGAGGTGTTGCTGCTCTCTTTTAGGTGACTGTGATAACATCAAATTAGACACACACACACACCCCAGTCCACACACACCCCTCGGTCCTCCTCTTTCTCTCTCTCTCTCTCTCTCTCTTGCTTTCTCACTTTCTCTCTCTCACACAAACACAAATAGCACATGTCTGCTAATGTCTGATTTATCCACAGAACACAGCTCTGAACCACAGCAGTGACAGTGACTGAGCAGCCAGGAATGTGTCAGGCAAAGGCCATTTCATCAGCCTTATTTTTGAATGAATGAGGCATTCTGTCATCTTCTCTCACTGGGACCAGTACCAGCAACACAAATAAACACAAATAGATTGATTATTATTGATAAAGAGAAATCAACAATCACAAGAAAGTCCATTACGTTCTGAAAGCAAACCACATTTAAAAAAACAAACAAACAAACAAACAAAAAAACATCCCTGGATTTAAAGCTTGGACTTCATTTGCAATAACAGAGAAAATTCTTATTTCTCCACCTGCAAATATTCCATTTATGTAGTGGAATGAGATTAGATCATTTGCTTTCCATTATTAACCACAGACACAAACAGAGTGAGCATGAACTTGGAAAATGAACCTGAAGCTTTTGTCTGCAGTCTTAGTTTGGGCTTTTTGATGAATCATTGATTATGAGTGGCTGAATCTCCTACCAGGGACAATGGCGACGGTGTCTTTCTCCCAGGAAACAACGCTGACATACTCCTGGACAGCTGAGGGGATGAGGCACTTGAACACGGCAACATTACCCCGCATGGAGCGCTGGTCGGCCACACGGACTGTGTAGGGCTCCCTGAACACTGGTATGTGAAGAAAAGAGTTGATATTAGTCACTAGATGTACACTGGGTGAGAGTGACAGTGGACACTTCAGTTTAATAAACCTCAATCTGATATTAATACTGATATTTAAAAATGACAGATGAATGCTGATATCATAAATTGGGAGTCTGCACAAACTGTGATATGAGAGGTATAGTTTACTTTTATGCTTTAATTTAATCAAATCTACATCTCTCAAATAGCTTTTTATATACAATTTAGTCCACAAAGGCTGTCAACAGCCCACAAAAGTCTTTATAATGTTTAGTCAAGCAAAGTACCACAGGAGGGCTACCATACAGCCAAATCATAAAAAGATTGGGATACTCTATAATAGAGTTCAGACACGTAAAGGCAATATGTAATTACAATGTAAGAACACAAGGTAAAGATAATCTGATAATAATCTGTTACATTTTCATTGAAAACATTTATTCTTCCTTTTAAATTAAGGAACTAAATTCATAAAATTAAATATATTTGTAATATCATTTGTTGTGTTTCTCTTTACTGTCTACCGTACATACTGGTATTTAGTGTAACATGTTACACAGTAACGTGCTACTGTAATCACATTACACTTTTCAATAACATGTTACTGTATTGCATTAAATTCAGTAATTACATTACATTTGCAATTATGTTGTTATAAAGGTTCTTTCAGTTCTCTACAGGATGCATCAACAGAAACAATAAAAACACCAAACAGGACTTTTTCTTCCTGCACTTGTACTGAAATCCAGAGTAACCATAGTTGTTGTTTTTTTAATTTCCTAATTAGTTTTTTATTTTTATTTTCATTTTTATTTTCATTTTTAATTCCATTTAATTTCATTCAAAGTAATTTTTTAAAATATGTTTAGCCCTATGACAGCTGGGATAGGCTCCGGCAGCCCCCGCGACCCTGAAAAGGATAAGTGGAAGCAAATGGATGGATGGATGTTTAGTTTAATTTAGTTTAGTCTCTTTAATTATTATCTTATAAAGGGCTTATGTCAGAGGTAAGATTTAGGAAAATAAGTATCAATATTAAAATAAAAACACTTAAGTTTTTGAAAGCATTACCTCGTAATCTTGTAAACATCCAGAGTTTCAATAAACACATCCATCAATGTCTCATTGGGAATGTTGTAATAATATTTTTTTTAGCAGACTAACAGATACTAAAACTCACTTCTATTTTGGTTTTCCAAATTCACAATATCATTTCAGTTAATTTGCATTTGTCTTCAAAAGTCTAGTTTTTACTTTTATTTTAGTTAACTGCAATGTTTCTCACATCTAATTGGAGTATCGGAATTTCAGGAGTGGGACCTCTAAACACGCTCCTTCCGGTTGTCATCTAGGTTCCCCCAGTTCTACAAGCTGTTTATTCTCGTTTACGTGCCCCACCCTCCCTCTTTGTTTTCAATTCTTTAACTTCTTCACTTCTATTTAGTGCACGGGGATCTGCCAGGCCCGGGAGCCATCGCCAGTCAAGGCCTTCCCCAAACCGCAGCTCAATTCATGTCCAAGCATTCACCTTTACCTACTAAAACGCTGTCAAACCTAAAATGAGGACGTTGGCCCAGCTGGTGAATTTTAGTTTTTAGGAAAAGGGTGGCAAAGTCTACATCTTTAGAAGTAGAGATTCAGGCATTGCGTTGGTTTTTATTGCCCAAAAAATAAGAATGTAGTAGTAAAAGTACAAACTACATCCAGGAGTCTGTATTTTTACCTGTTCATGTTCCTGCAGGAGAATTGCTGTGATGAACATGGGGACGTCGCTTTCAGATGGTTTTCAACTTTGAATGTAAACACTAAAAGTAAGATTGTATGATTGTCCTTACTAGGATATTGTTTTGCCTCAGTTTATAGAACTGTAGGTAATTATGCGCGACAAATAATATAACAAATTACTTATTTTGGAGATTAATTAAGGTAATGAATACATTTTAAGAAAAGTAACAAGGAATGTGGAACACTGAGCTAACAATGCTGGTGGTGAATACTTTTAGGTATTGGAAATTACAACCTAAAATATATCTTAAATGTGTGGAAATTCTTTATTATAATATTCTTTATTCTCTATTATTCTTTATAGTTGCTCTCTATAGAATCAGAATTCATTAACTGAACTTAAAGGATCATTTTTTTAGTCATTATTATCAAGAATTGGCATTCGGATATAGTGATAGTCCTGATTTTAAGCAGTGGTATAAAAAATAGTAATATATCTAAAACAAACAACAACGAAAAAACACAAATATTTTTTTCAAATACTTTTTTCACATGTTGACAATTCACAGCTGACATCTGTCCTGTTCGACAAATACTTAAAGCAGGGTGAGTAAATAACCTTGTCTGGTGCTCTGTTCAGCCACATTAAGCATGTTTTTCACTGTTCAGCCACAGCTTTAAAAATCACGGGGCGATTGTAAGGAGGACCGACTCGGAGCTGTGTTGAAGGGGATACGTAGCGAGTTGCTGCTGGCCTTTTAAAGAACAACGCCACAGATGCTATGAGACGGCAAAGAGTGGAGGGTTGCACAGAGCCGATGGAACTGTCACATGCAGGCGCCAGGGCATCAAAAACACACCCTCTGCACATGGCATGCAGAGCACTAAACTGTGAATCTGTGCCAGTGTACAGAAAGGATGGTGGCGATTAAGACAGGCTTAATGATGAAAACACTAGCCTGTAGCAATAGCCTGATTGGTGAAAAATGTGAAATGCTGAATCAGAGCATAAATTTTCATTAAATAAATTAAGTGAAATTAAATTAATGGATTATTCTGGTAAGAAGGACAGACAGGTAGTTCAAGGACATGCTAGCTCGAGCGAATAAACAGAGCTGTTTTATAAACTGAACTGTGTGGCCTTGGCTGCTATCTTCATCTCATTTGTTTAAAGGTATGTTGCCAGATTTTTCAACACAGACAATTCACATTGGACACAATTTGACTTGAATAAGACGAACAGAAAAACAAAGTTACAGAAGTCAGAAAGGGTCTCAGAAAGGCTGATATTAGTGAGTGTTTCCAGCAATCTATCAATGCGGGCTCTCTTTAGAAATGAGGGCAGTAATGACTTAACAATGTAAAACACACATACACACAACAGAGGGAGTGGCCCTGCACTCCTATGTGTTCGCTCTCCCCCAGCTCTCCAGTGATATAATTAACGCCTAGCCTGAAGGCCAGTTTCCTTGGTCATTAATAATGCTTTATGCCAGCCGCCACTGTCACTGGAACCCATTGGAACCAAAGCCAGTGTCCTTGTCCAAACGGTGGGGAGTCTTTCACCTTAAAGTTCGATGTTTAATTTCCTGATTCTTTGTCTCACCATGTCTATTTCTTTCACACTAGCCTACTTTATCCATGTTCATCTAATCCTTGGGCCTTGTTAAGGAGTTAAGACTGGGGCAGACTGTGTCAACACCATGGAAATGTCACTTTTTGACATATATATGATCCTGCCAAAAACAGATGATGCATATTGGCTATTGAGCCTTGACACTGACAATTATGGCACTACCATGCCACTTTGGACCTTAATTATGCCTGGTTATTGTTTCTCACTTGGTCACCTAACTCACGGGCGGCTAATGTGAATTGAAGCTTAATTTGTAAATAAATCAAAACTAAAACACAATTAATTCCAATCAGGTCCTAATCTCAGTTTTTCATTTAAACAGCCCTTGCTTTTCACTGAAGCCATCTACCTCAGATCGATACCCTGGATCGACAGAGTGGCCTCGGCTGTTGTGGCCGAGCCAATTCTTTCAATCATTTATTTACTCTCTGACTGACCCTGCTGCCTCTCGTCAATAGCAAGTAAAATCCCCAATGCCCACTGAGCCTCTCATAGAGTGTTTAAAATCGGCTTGGCAGATTGTAAATGTTTGGCGTGATGATGACAGTGGTCACATTTTAATACAGCAGAGGTGCTAAACCAGTCAAGGTCACCTCGGGTTTGTACTTCCTGTCAGTGATCCCACCTTGCCCTACACTTGATTCCTTTTAAGAAAGTGTTGTTTAACCACTCGTTACCCCATTAAAATCTGTCAATCAAGCCATGTATGGCGACATGCCCTTGGACCCATCTATGTAACCGACCCCACTAAGAGGCAGCTGTTGTGATAGCATTGTCATTTATCACACGTTTCTCTTAGAAAATATGAAAGACAGAGAGGAAAAAAACCATTACATATTCATCCTCTTAAGCCTTGTGACATGATGCAAATGGTACCCCAACTGATTTGTGTGTAAATTGCACTCCCCCTCATCGCATGCGCAGCAGAATCATTAGGATGTTACTGATGCCTGACTATATGCAGCCTGGTTGCCTAGATACAAGTTAAAACATGGGTCTGGGCGACTGGGCGCACTGGGAGGCAAGTCCTGTATCACTGTCGCTTCAATAATTAACGACGGAGAAACCAAATACTGCATTTACTTATTCATAAAGCGAGCATTAAAAACACAGCAAAGGGAAAGGATAGAAACGGGGAAGTATAATGAAATACAAGAGAAATGAATGGATGTGGGTTGCATTATTGAATTGAAAAGGATGAAAAAAAGCAGTCTATCAGGTTCAGGTTCAGACAGATATGAGGAGGGCAGATAGAAGAAATAGATCTAAACACCTGCTGCCTTGGCCCTGTCCTACGTAGGTTTGTGTGTTTTAGGTGGAACAAAGGGGAGATAGGGTGGGGCTCACCGAACAGGTCTACCCAAATCATTATACCAAGTTTTTGTAAAGATGTGTTATGTGAGCAAAAAACAAAACTCTCAGATGTTTTTTTGCAATTTTGTTTTAAATTTCTATCCTTCAAATGTCCTTTGGGTCTTTTGTTTATTAACAGACAGAGAAAAATGCTAAATTTGCTTTATGAGAAAGTCCCTTGATATTTTTAAGTTTTGAACTGAAGCTAAGGTAATGCTAGGCGGATAGACAGATAGATATACAGTACAGTCATGAAAAAAGGTTTTCTTTTTTGGTCAGAGTTGAATTCAACAAATTATACCATTTATAATATAATATTGAAATTTTTGTTTAGTTAACTGGTGATTCTAAATTGGTTGTCGGTGTGGATGTGCATCTCTCTGTCTTGGGTAGGGTGTACCCTGCATCTCCCCCTACGACCGCTGGGTTAAGCGCCTAACCCTCCAGTAAGTACAGATCAAACTGAAGATGAAACTCAAGTTGCCATGCACACTCCAGTTTAAACATACGTATATCAATAGCCTTTCAGTTGCCTCTGGATATGAGAATGTATCAAACTGTTTTACCAAAAATAGTTGCGTGCAATAGACTGGCGTTACACTCGAGTGAAAAATGCACAGAGAAAACTAGATTTTTCAAAATGAGATACCCAAACAAAAACATATACAGGAAAACAAGCAGCCCACATACTGATTTTCATAAATGTAGAGCTATCCAGACAGGTGCTTGAGCTATTATTGGACCACAATCAGCATGCAAAGAAAAGGGTGAGAAAGAGGGGGAGGGATAAAGAGAGAAAGGGAGATGTGAAGATGTGAAGCGAGAGAGAGAGGGGGAGAATGACGCAGGGGGAAGTGGGAGAGAATTTTTTTAGGGGGGGGGGGGGGGTGTCACACTGTGAGCTGTCAGCTGTCATCATTCTCCTGCACCACCTGAGACAGGGCATGCCACACCCTAGCGCTCACGCCTCTGTCGCCCATGGCAACTACAGGATTTTGTGTGAGTGTAACCGAGCCTGTGTGTTGTGTACAACTCTAGGGGTAATGAGGCACACACATGCATGTGAGCTCTGGTTATGGAGCTGTGGAGTTGTGGTTGCCTCAGCATTTAATTGATTAATTGTTGTAATTATTTGGGAGGGAAGGTCATCCCAGCACAGAGACTGGCTGTAAGGTCACTCTCACGCTGAAGGGACTGTCATCCTCTGGGGACCACATATGAGAGTGTTTGTGTTAGTGGTCGCGAGGAAGATGATCCAGCAGCATTTTGGAGAATGATTTTGTTGGTATACGTGTGTGCTAAGGAACTGCTGACTCTCTCTTCAGGTAGAATTGATAAACACAGTCAAAATGCCTCACTGGCTATTAGCATGACCTAAAAATCTACTTTTTTTTCAGGATTTCTTTTCACATCTTTTCATGTGTCTAGCTCACTCCAAAATCTTTCCTGCCAAACACCCTTACAAAGAGCTGGCGACTAAACACCATGAGCCAGCTTGAGGAAAATGGCTGAGCCTGTGTTTCAGTGTGTGTGTGTGTGTGTGTGTCTGTGTTAGCCTGTGTGTGTGTGTAGTTAGGGGACTTTCCAGTTCATGGACAGATGGAGAGACTGGGAGACAGGAGGCTTGCTGGCACGAGCTATTCGCAGGCTGGTGTGCATGTTGGTATGTGTTTGTTTGTGTGTGCGCGTGCATGTGTGGGTCCGTGTTTGTGTACATGCGCATTAACATGCAAACGTGCATATCTATTGTATAAAGTGTGTATCACATGAGGTCATGTGCATGTGTTTTTTACTTTTTGTGGTGTGTGTGTGTGTGTGTGTGTGTGTGTGTGTGTGTGTGTGTGTGTGTGTGTGTGTGTGTGTGTGTGTGTGTGTCACCGTGCAAGTGTTAAAAGATCAGTAACACCTTTCCTCGGTGTGTTCAGCACCTCTCTCCAGCTTTGACCTTGGCAGGGAGTGTGGACAGGTCACCAAACCAACTGTCTCTGTGCCTGCATGTGTGTCAGGGCACTCGGAGCTACTTAAGCCCCACCGAGAAAAGTTTTTGGTTTAAAATGACAATATGACTGTGGGCTGTTTGTGTGACCATATTTTCAGATGCTGGCTGTGGCTATGTTGTTTTTGTGATCACTTCAATGTGTGCCAAAAAAAACTGCCTCCAGCTTGGCACTTGGACATTTTTTGGTGAGTATTTAGTGAAGTGAAAATTTTCAGAATGTCCACATAATATTATTTTATTGATAACCTTAGTGGTCTCCAATGGGCCCTCAACAAATTTAAAACATGAAGATCAGTTTTCTTGTCATATTCCAACGCACTGCACTCGACCAGTTTGGTGGCACAAGAATTTGTTTTTCAAAACTTGAAGTACCTCTCCTGAAAAAGTTTTGCTACCTCTCTTTTTTTTTGTTACAGAAAATGTATCCAATCACTGAAAGAGTCCAGTAGTGGCTTTCTATAGTAAAGCTAAAAAAAAAAAGTCAGTCTAGAAATGAACGAAAAAGTCTTTTTGTTATGATGGTCATAACATGGTCATAACAGTGGACACAAAATACTTCTATCTCCATGTTAGTTTTAATAACGGCAACAACTACCGGGCCAGAAAAGCATGAAAAGGTAAGGTTAGTTAGTTCACCTGCCCTGAACATACATGATATGACAAAAGTTGCACCTCTTAATCTTTGAATAGGAGCTCACTGAATTGAAATGTGGTACTATAATAACATGTCACCATTACAACAAGTCAGTTTGTGAAATTTCTTCCCTCCTAGATATCGCATGATTCTACAAAGTGATATTTTCACAAAGTGGAAGCATTTAGAAACAGCTGCCACTTGGCCATGAGGTCGAAGGTCATGTAAAGTTACAGATCAGGTTTGCCAAGTGTTGAGGTTCCATAGTGTGTAAAAGCTGATACCACTCCACTGACTCAGTAACTGCAGAGCTCCAAACCTTCTTTGGCATTAACATCAGTACAAAAACTGCACACTGGGAGCTTCGTAGCATGACTTTCCATGAGCAGCTGCTGTATGTGTAACATGTAGGTGGACCAGTACTTTTAATGTACATTTAAAACTGACCTTAAATACAATAACACTGACATCAATAATATATTCTAAATACATATAAAGAAGAAAAAAGGTAATAGTCTGCTGGTTTGGTAAGTAAGAAACATAGTAACATTCCTGAATTAAAGTGTCCTTCTGGCCATTCAGTTTTAAGCCCTCACCTGCTTTGATGTGGATGCTGGGGCTTCGAATCTTGCCCGCTTGGTTCTCAGCAGTGCAGAAGTATTCGTTGTCATGGATAATGCTGTTATAGGCGGAGGGGGAGAAAGGGTAGAGCTGGAGGGTGCCGTTGGCATGCACGTGGCGGATATGGGGCACGTCGTAAATGTCGTCTCCGGCAGCCAGGTACCAGCGCAGGACGGCATGGGGGGCGCCACCCGCGGGGCAGGGCAGGGACACCCCCACCGAGCTGGAGAAGGTCACCCGCTGCAGGGAGGCGTTCACAAAGTACAGCCGCGTAGAGACAACATCCTCACTGTTGACTGTTAGGATGAGAGAAGGGGAGACAGAGTTAAATAGCTGATATGTGTCAGATATAGAGACAACATTCACGCCCAATATAGAATGTGCACAATCAAGGACCAAGGAGACTGAATAAAGTTGCATAGCATGATAAACTGCAACAGACAGCCAGTGCATTAATAATGAAATATATAGTATATTAATTGTACTTGTTCACTTTGCAACTTAAACTTTGACTTTAAAAAATTATAATTACAATTATTATGAAAAACTAAGCAGATACAAGATATCCTGTTCAAGTATAAACCAACCTTAAAAAATCAAAATCATGATGAATCAACACATGAAGGCTATTCCATGCAGGAAATTGCAAGAAAACTGAATATTTTATACAACAGTGTGTATTTCTACTTTCACAGAAAAGAAAAAACTGGCTCTAACCAAAGCCAAGAAAAAAAAGTGTGAGGCTCTGATGCACAGCAAAGCAAGAGAGCAAGTACAACTTGTTCTGAGAATCAAGAAACTCACACATCCTCAAATGTGAGATTCATTGTATAGTACCTGCAAAAAAAAAAAAAAAAAAAAAAATCAACAGTGAAAGATAACTCTAGGTTTGTGGCCTTGTAGACAGAGGCCATATGAGGCTGGCCACTAAATGGAAAAGATTAGGATGAGTGAATGAATTTGGATCTAAAAATGAGGTGTAGAACAAATAAAAGATGCTGGAACATTGACTGCCATGTAAAACAGTTTTTGTAAAGGCTAAAATAGATCTAAATGACTAGAAGACTATTCCTCCATTTTGAAATGCCACGCCTAAACTTGTCAACACTGTTTGTATAAAGTCTCTAAACTCCTATGACTCCTGTAGTAGAGCTGTTTCACTGAGCTTCACCTCTACACCAACAAATTACAGCTTGGTGGCAGTCAGGAAAAACTCTAGTATTCAAGTTGCTTTAAATATAATAATTCTAAGTGTCATTTGGCATTGCAATAACTTGGTATTGGCAGCAGTGGGCACCAAGAGAGAACAGTCCTGACTGAAAGAAAGCAACAATGCCAGATAAGAGCAGTGGCACTGGTGCGTATCACAAAAAATCAAAGGAGACAAACAGTTTGTGTCCTGCTTCATTTCATTTCATTTTTTTCTTGCTCTTTAGTTTTGTTGTTGTTGTTTTTATTAATATTATTGCCATTTACTTTTGCTTTCAAATATTGGTTATTTTATTTTAAGCACCAAAACTTTGCTGGACTTTCACAAAGATGGTGATATAGAATACAATATGAGTTGGAATCTATAACCTTTCCTTCTGTTCAGTATATTAATTTTACTTATTAATTACTTAATTAATCTGGGGAAGCTAAAGATAGATAGATAGATAGATAGATAGATAGATAGATAGATAGATAGATAGATAGATAGATAGATAGATAGATAGATAGATAGATAGATAGATAGATAGATAGATAGATAGATAGATAGATAGATAGATAGATAGAAAGTACATGCTCAGGAACATGGATGTTCTGCATAGAGATTGAAATGGCGGGAGAGATGGAGGGAGATTGAAGGAGGGAGAGAGGGAGGTAGGAAGTGAGAGAGGGTCTTTGTGGATAACATGATTTGAATATTGAAAAGAAATTCTATTTTGTAGATTTCAGATAGATAGATAGATAGATAGATAGATAGATAGATAGATAGATAGATAGATAGATAGATAGATAGATAGATAGATAGATAGATAGATAGATAGATAGATAGATAGATAGATAGATAGATAGATAGATAGATAGATAGATAGATAGATAGATAGATAGATAGAGGTGCATCGTGAACATCCATGTTACTCTTTCAGGCCTAATGCATTCTAGAGATGTATTTACAATATTTTACAGGTCTGTTAACTAAATCAGTGTGATACAGTCAAACATTAAACATAAACCTACATGCATTTGCATTCAACCTATAAGAAAGCATCTACAGGCTCCTAGGTCACCTTAACTCAAAAAACTTCCTCACTGTCTGCCAAAAGGCAGACATAAATCTCATCCAATACGAAATCCTCTGAGATCTATAATCGAATATGTGTAAACAGGTAGTCCTTTAGAAACATGCCTCTCAACAGGAAAAAAAATGGGTTACATAAGATGACCCCGCCACCACTGTTATCTTTTCTGGAGGGAAAAATGTATAAACATTTGTGGTGTGAAAGCTAAGTGCTGCATATGTGTATGTGTGTGCATTTATGCTGGGTATAATTTGCTGTATATCAATACTTTTGTGGCACAGATGAAGAGTTAAGTTTTCCTAAGGGGAAGCAGACCACCAAATATCCTCTTTCGCACAACGCCCTCGTCAGCTATAAAGCAATGAGGCATCCTTTAAGATCTCTGTTTCTCTGTGTGTTTGTTGGAACTGGGAAGAGGGGTGTAGAGGAGTGTATAGAAGTGCTGAGCTCGGCTTGGCTGGAGGCCAGGGGAGGACGCTATGCCCCAAGCCAGAGTATTTTCTTCTCAGACAATGATACTTAATTAATCCCTTTTCCTGGATTTTGTCAACAATGCCTGGATTAGCCCTGTCTCTTTAATTCTCTGTGTGCTGGGAGAAAATAGGGTGTTAGCTATCAATGGAGATATAAAGACACTATCCAATGTCATTTAGGCTCTAATTTTTACAGATCCTCTATATCAATGGATATCATTAGCAGCCAGCTATAAAATGAAACACATAGGCTGACTAGCTGCTTTTTTAACATCTGAATGCATGGTAAGAAAAAAAAAGGAAGGGATGTTATAAAGGCTATTTTTGTATCTTTTCTGTCTAGTATAAATAGTAACATGTAATGACATTAATAACATGACATAAATAGGATGGGTCACATGAGAAAAGGCTCAAAAGTAAAATGCAGGGATTAGCCTGAACTGACGTAAGGTGATTTTCACTCTCAATTGTCTGCTGCCTGCCACCTAATGCATCTACCTGCCTTCCTTTCTCTTATCTAAGCGATAACTCCTCCTTTTCTTTCTGTTTCCCATCATTCCTTTTCCCTCTCCAGATACCCCTCAAAAGACATAAACCTTGTCTTTTCCTGCCACATTAAAGAAAGGCGATGTTACATGATTGAAATCTGTATGCCAGACACAGAGAGTTAAACCCACATAATCTCCTTTCACATTTAACACACACATAGTCTATCCACTCTGTAATCGCACTGCTGTGGGAGGCTGATGTCCGACTTCCCTCTTTTCCATGCGTGTGTGGGTGTGAAGCGGAAGGGAGCCAGGCAGGAGCGCAATATTGTAGACAGGATATGGGTGGCTGGTTGGGGGAAAGGTTCTCAGGTGCAAAGGTGTTCGGATGCAACTGAGTGACCGAGCGTGCATCTCAGTGTGTGGTAAGGTGAAAGGGATAGAGAAAGGTTAATGTTAAATGACTGCCTCCGCTCTTGATGCCAAATTCAACCAACAGCAGAAATCTACGATCACTTGTGCATGTGCAGAGCGTGTGACTGTAAATGTATGTGTGTACAAGCACGGCAGAGAGGAGATAGTCATTGTTGGAGCAGATCCTCTCTTCAAAAATCTGAATTTAGGTCAAGTTCAATCCATGCTACCGTTTGAATCCATGTCAATCACTTTCACAGGCTGCTAGGCTTACTGATCTGCACTTTCAGCACCACGGAGAGCACCACTATGTATTTCTGGGGATAAACACAGAAGTGCTGCCATACTTGGAAAATAAGGAGAAAACTATTAGCAGGTGACACTATTTGGAAGTAAAATATTTTCATGATAAAGTACTAAGTATTGGTTAAAAAGTATTCATAATTACGCAATTGTTCACTATTGCCATCATAAGATTAATGTTGTCCTTCAGCTCACCTTAAGTTTACCATAGCCTGCTTTGCGTGTCAGTGCTTTTCTACTTACACGCCTCGCACTTCACAATTGTAGCATAGTTGTCTTTAATCTTAAAGTCTTACCAAATGAACTCAAACAGCATTTGAGTTCATAGCTGCAGGGATGAAGTGATTTTAGTGGAAATGTTTGACAGTATGTGTTGCATATGGACACTATGTGGACAAAAGTACTGAAGAACCTTTACATTATCTCTACAGGAGCTACTCAGCCATGGAAACCCATGCTATAAAGTTCCTCCCCACAGAGCACCACTTTTCAACAACAGGTGCTTACTAAGCAGGACAATCTACTATCCATGAAAAACTCACAACAAAGGTTTGATCTGTCTCCCAAACTCCTGATAACAAGCCAGTTTCAGTGCACATGAAATGTTTACAAAATATTTATATTCTCATTTAAAAGGCAGTGTCCTTAGGAATGTCACTGCTGTTTAAATATTTAATACAAAAATCCCTAAAATGCAAAGACTGTTGGGCTAATTTATATCACCTAAAAAATAGCTTTCTTCTTAAACTTATCAGAATATATCTGTTTGAACACATGAAGGCTATTCCATGCAGGAAATTGCAAGAAAACTGAATATTTTATACAACAGTGTGTATTTCTACTTTCACAGAAAAGAAAAAACTGGCTCTAACCAAAGCCAAGAAAAAAAAGTGTGAGGCTCTGATGCACAGCAAAGCAAGAGAGCAAGTACAACTTGTTCTGAGAATCAAGAAACTCACACATCCTCAAATGTGAGATTCATTGTATAGTACCTGCAAAAAAAAAAAAAAAAAAAAATCAACAGTGAAAGATAACTCTAGGTTTGTGGCCTTGTAGACAGAGGCCATATGAGGCTGGCCACTAAATGGAAAAGATTAGGATGAGTGAATGAATTTGGATCTAAAAATGAGGTGTAGAACAAATAAAAGATGCTGGAACATTGACTGCCATGTAAAACAGTTTTTGTAAAGGCTAAAATAGATCTAAATGACTAGAAGACTATTCCTCCATTTTGAAATGCCACGCCTAACCTTGTCAACACTGTTTGTATAAAGTCTCTAAACTCCTATGACTCCTGTAGTAGAGCTGTTTCACTGAGCTTCACCTCTACACCAACAAATTACAGCTTGGTGGCAGTCAGGAAAAACTCTAGTATTCAAGTTGCTTTAAATATAATTGGTATTGGCAGCAGTGGGCACCAAGAGAGAACAGTCCTGACTGAAAGAAAGCAACAATGCCAGATAAGAGCAGTGGCACTGGTGCGTATCACAAAAAATCAAAGGAGACAAACAGTTTGTGTCCTGCTTCATTTCATTTCATTTTTTTCTTGCTCTTTAGTTTTGTTGTTGTTGTTTTTATTAATATTATTGCCATTTACTTTTGCTTTCAAATATTGGTTATTTTATTTTAAGCACCAAAACTTTGCTGGACTTTCACAAAGATGGTGATATAGAATACAATATGAGTTGGAATCTATAACCTTTCCTTCTGTTCAGTATATTAATTTTACTTATTAATTACTTAATTAATCTGGGGAAGCTAAAGATAGATAGATAGATAGATAGATAGATAGATAGATAGATAGATAGATAGATAGATAGATAGATAGATAGATAGATAGATAGATAGATAGATAGATAGATAGATAGATAGATAGATAGATAGATACCCAAACTGCCAACAGGTATACTCTCATATAGTGGTGGTTTTCTTTGATTGCTGTATTTGAATCATTTCTAAAGGGTCAAAGAGGTAAATATTTCCAAAAAAGGTGCTGCATGAATAAATGAACACATGAAATGAAGCCCTTTAGAGGCATTTATTCCTTTTCAAGACATTTATTAACTTCCCAACTTCTGAGATTTGGTATATGAACACTTATGAGCTTCCTGAACCCTAGGCAGTGAAGCTTTGATACAAGATATCCTGTTCAAGTATAAACCAACCTTAAAAAATCAAAATCATGATGAATCAACAAAGGTGGCTTAATTTTTTTTAAACAACTCACTTAAATTTAGAGGGAAACCTCTTAAAATTAGTAGCATGGGATGAATGGGCTAATTGTTTTATTCTATGGTATAAATCCAGGTCACTGAGTTCACACACATTCATGCGCACGTGCAAAAACACATGAAAGCAAGCCCAGGCCTTCACTGCAAAAATGACAGCCTCCAGCAGAAAAGACCATCAAGATGATAGTGGCAACCAAGGGTCTTATGGCAGTAATGGTTTAAAGCTTAGTACAGAACAGTAAAAACATACACATAATAGCTGCCAAAATGAAGCGTCTGCTTTAAACTTATCAAAAGTAACTCTGTACTGGTCATGGGTATCACACAGATACATTAGACATATGGCGAAGAGCTCTTGTTTGCTGTTGGGCAATAGTAAAGTCTTCCCTGGAGACTTGACCTCTTTAGGATATCTGACAGGTGAGATGTTCAAATTGGACAGGAATTACAGGAATTAATGTGATCTAAACAAATAGCAGTTAGCTGCATTATACTGCACGATCCATGACATACTATATACTAACTTCCAATTCAAAGCTTCAATGAAATGTCAATGAAATGCAGACAACTACTGGAAAACTAAAGAAGAATATCTTTCTATCAAATATTATAACAAACTGTTAATAATTTGTGTAAAGTGACATATAAAAACATGGGGTGCAATAATCTTGCTTTTCCTCTTTATTTGAGTAACATCTAACCTCAGATGTTATCTGAGTCCTTTCACTGCCCCAGGCTCTCTTTTTCTTTTTCCCAAGCAGAGGAATAAGGAGCCAGGAAGCAGCACTCATTCATTCATGAACAGTATTTTGATTTTCTTCTTCAAGCCTCGATGCACTGATTACAATGAAGAAGGTCAAAGTGATTTTGGGTGAAAAATCTTTCCTGCTGGATGAACCCTTCAATATTTTCCTCATTTGTTCTCTCCTTTTGCCCCCTTTTTAAATTCTTACTTTTCTTTTTGTCCATGTATTCCTTTTGATGGTTCTTTTTTACTCCAGTCCATCTCAGCAATAGACTTAAATACATTTTGCACATTCCTTCCATGCTTTTGCAGTTGATATAAAACTGGTGTATGAATATGTATGCTGGAGAAGCCAGAATATTGCCTATGGTGAACCGCTATGCATAATGCAGCCTTTTCTGTCTCGTCTACATTTATTCAGACACACACATTCATACCATCACGTGCACAGAGAAACAGGGCTATAAATTCCTCCTTCTCCCTCCCTCTTTAACTCTTTCTCCCCATAAAACAGACACACGCAGAGTCACATAAATACATTCTTAATTGCAAGTAGATTTTCAATATTGCGATCCATGCAGCACTACAGATAACGGCCCACAAAACCCATTCAGGTCAAATAATAGCCAAAGCAAGTCTTTGCAGTGATAATGCATGCAAAAAGCAAAACATAAAAGACACGATCGTGTTTGATGGAGAGGAGGGTCTCGTTTAGATTAAGATATCCATTATTGCTGCATGGCAATGTGTCAGTATAGTTTTGTGTGCAGTCAGAAAATTAACAGTGTCTCATATAGTTTCATTAAACATTGCAGTTAATAAAAGAAAGAAAAATTCTGGATTGAATATAGGTGGTGTGTGTGTGTGTGTGTGTGTGTGTGTGTGTGTGTGCGCGCGCGCGCGCGCGCGCGCGCGCTGAGGTGCAGGGTGGGGGTGGGGGGTTAAAGGCCCTGCATACAACTTATGCAGTGTCAGTGAAATATTAGGCAGCCATTTCGGTGTTTGAAAATTCACATCTCACACTTCAAAAAGATGATTTCCGCTGTTGAAGCGAGTGTCAGAGTTGTGGTGATGTGTTTTTTTCTCCTCTCCCTCAGACACAGGACCATAAGTTGTCAGTAAGCAGAACACAAGAGAGAGGCGGAGTGAAAGAGAGTTGATTGTTACTATGGACTGTGGTAGTTTCACTGCTATTTTGGGGTTGGGGCTTACTTATGTCCTAAGACATGAGACATGGCTTTCTGTGGGAGAAACGGGCTACCGGACACGACTTTGAGCAACCTGTGTAAGCCGTTAAAGTCGATCTCTGTGTGACTTGTTTACTTAAAAAATACCCTCATCATCCTTAACAGAAAGCAAAGATCACCGAAATCATTTGGATTGGAGTCCAGACCCCAGGTAATGCTGAAACTATGACCTCGCACCAACTTGTCGACGAGGTTCATGTGTTTCAAAGTACACAAAATGGCACAATGTTCAGACTGAATATGAGGCCGAATGGCTCGTTCGGATGGACGTGAGCAGAGCGACATTTGACAGTGAACCAGCCAAATATGACACGCAGTCCTACAGCTTTAAACTGTTGAGCCGTGTGTCTCCGACAACACTTTAAAGTTGTGTAGGCAGAGCCGGGAAAATTAGACGCGGAGCTCTCAAGTGTGACTTGGAAGAATTTAAGTGATATTTGACATGTGCGTCGCAGATAGACTGGAAAGTGAATTCCAGCCATATAATTAAATCCAGTCGGGCCGGACTGCAATAACCTCTGATGTTGTGTTTAGAGGGGTTTAAAAAAAACAGAAGGGGTGCCAAAGGAGAAGGTCACCTTTGAATGTCCTTCATTACCACGATTCTGGAGTAATATATATGTGTGTGTGTGTGTGTGTGTGTGTGTGTGTGTGTGTGTGTGTGTGTGTGTGTGTGTGTGTGTGTGTGTGTGTGTGTGTGTGTGTGTGTGTGAAGAAATCAATCGATAAATTAAAACAGAATAAACAACTCCAGAGATGGCGTCTTACTTCTATCAGCCGCTAAGTTTTCCAGTCCAGAAACAATACATCCGAGTCCATCGTGCGGGTGTAGCCGAGAAGCCACCAGAGTCTGACTCATACCGCAATTACAGGGCTCCCCCTCCAAGCACTTCTCCAGTAGTCGGTGACTGTTTTGTTTCCAAATTTACACACAGCCCCGCGGTGTGCGCACATCAGCGGGTCAGGCCGCTCTCAAGAATATGAAGGTGTCCCAAAGGAAGGCGAGAACACTGACAGGTGATCCTCTAGCAGATACCCAGAGGAGATACCCATACTTAACTTGTGTCGAAACACTCTTTATATGTCGTACACCAAGTCAGAATGTAAAGACAGTAAAAGTGTGGCATCATTTAATATCACAGCGCTCAGACACAAAGCAGATAGGGACACACTGCATTCGAGTCTCAAGGTTAAGAAAGAGAAACACACACGTTTAAATAAAGTTCTGAAATAATATATAAGTCAACGTGTTTTGTAGCTATGTGGGAGGAACAGCATGATGCAGACGGTTAATTTTACGTGTGTGTTGCAGGAGGCCTGTCGACCAAAACTGGATAAAACCGGAAAGATGTTAATTGATGAAATAATTATAGCAAGAGCTTAGTCCGCGTCCATGTCGATCACTACATGGCGTTTTCCTTGAAAATTGTATAAATACTGATCGAAATTCCTCGAATTCCACTCTGTACCGTGTGCCCCATTTCTAACAGTTCTTTTTAAATGTATTAATTGCAATATGGCTTCCCTTTTCCAGTTTCCCGGGCCCTATTATGGCCTGTCAGGCCTGACAGAAGATTCCCCCACAGCCCTCAGCTGTGTTTGTCTCAATCTTATTTCCATAAAATGACAAGCAGCCTCCCAAATCATGACAAAGAAGAATGGCTGTACTCCCCCTCCCTCTTCTGCCTCTGTCCCCCCATCCATCCATCCATCCATCTATCTATCTGTCTATCCCTGTTCTTCTCTCCCCCTGCTCTCCGCACTCATGGGTGCAGGTGTGCTGGGGGGGGGGGGGGGGGGGGGGGGACGCCAAACCAACAGCCAAAAGTGACTGAATGAATGTTTAATTAATGAAAGAAAGAAACGATAAAGTTAAACATCTCGCAAAATATCATAACACATAGCGAATCCTCATAATCATGTTTATAAAAAATAAAAAAGACAAATTGTGTGTCATTCTAGGAGGCGCGGCCGAACCAGCAAAATACGCAGTACTAATGCATATGCATGTATGATAATAGACCTACCCTTTCCCTTATTTTATAAAAATCAAACATATATAAAACACTCAGCGACCCCATAAAACAACAAATCACTGTTGGATCGTGCAAAACGATGGGAACATGGCGTAGGAAAAACAACGGAAAAATTGAAGTTTGTTTTCCACCGCGTTATCTACATCTCTCCCATCTCAAGCACTCTTTCCGCTCCAGTGGCTGTTTGCAGCCCCCAACCCTTCCTCCCCTCCCCTCCACCATACACACAGGCACACACTCACATCTCGTTCAGTCACGGGACAGGGCGATGTACAGTCTGTATAATCGAAATAGACCCTGTAATCCAATTACATATAACAAAAACAGCACAGAAGCCCTCGCCGCAGCTGCAGCCTGAAAGAGGGCACTGCCAAGGCCAATCATGGCGACTGGCATGAGCATGAAACAGGCGCACTGCCCACAGTTATAAAGACATTTTTGCAACTTCTCTCTAATTTGTGAGATTAAAATGGTTTAGAATCACGTGTATTCGGTTACAGACCTGTGCGTAAAGGAACGAAAGAACATTTACTATAAACACTAAACACATTATTTCATTGTGTGGCTTTCATGAAGTGTTTGGAAATTAGTAGACAAACAACAGAAGATTTTTTTTTAAATTTAAAGGGAAAAATGAATCATTACTTCGTATCTGCAGTATTTAGAGCGAAGCCAATCAGTGAAATCTGGTGCCACAGAAAATGGTGGATGAATAATTAGACCAGGGGTGATAACAACCGAGCCTGCACACGCTGACACTCCTATATTTTGCCAAAGAAAATAAACGGTAAGATATGGCATCGTATTTTAATTATCCAACTGGGGCAAATTATCTGCAAATTAAAGGCCAGTGGTCAATACCCAGTTCACACGTCTATCATAAAACGTATTGACCCTTGTTGCCTCGCACCCGCATCCAATCAGCACACAACGATGTTTATGCAATAGTTCAGTGTTCATTCAAAAAGAAAAACTGAGAAAAAAGATTCTTTAACCTCTAGGGACCCGCTTCTTCCCCGCTCCCATGTCACCTAAGCTCCTTGTGTGCGCATTCTCGCGCACACAAACTCACACCCTATCATCTTATTTGTGCTTCGACGGGACAGCAAAAAAAAAGTCAGTAAATATATTAAACTCCTCTGCCTCCTTGGACTTTTGCGAGTAAACAGTCTACAACTGTGTCCAGCAGCAGCGCTCGAGGTCGCCCCTTTATCCGTGCGCGCGCCTGCAGATCCTTATCAGCCTCTCCTCCTATTCAACAGCCTCCATATTCACGACACCTCCACATATTCATCATGCAAAATGCAAATGCCGTTATCTTTCTCATCTCAACGAAAGGCAGTGTTCACTTCAGAGATCTTTGTGCTTTTTCTTTACTGTCATCCGACGGCAGGGCATGTTGATTTTATTCTCCGATTGAACCAAATTTTTTTTTTATCATTTTAATAATATCATCAGATAATCACAGTGAGGACGTGCGATGAATCAGCCATCATGTTCTCTTCCAAAAATCATGGCTGCTCAGGAAAGCATCTTCGCCAAACATAAAAAAAAGTTACAATTCTTCCTCTAACGGCAATTTTGGAGTTTGAGTCATTCGTTTTAGACGTTAATTCGTTTAGTCCAGCACAATTCATCACCCGGACAACGTAACAAACATGCACAGACAACTTCAGCATTGCACTGGTAAGGGGGCAACATGCAGATGAGCAACACTTGAAGAGACACAATTCAAGCCTACCTTCTTGCAAAGAATACAGCAGAAGTAAAGTTACAAGCCACATGCCATTAAAAGCAGTTATATTTCACAGGAATTTTGTGCAGTCCCCAAGAAGAGTGCACGGCGCAGCGGTCGGCCAGGCGAGGCTCCGTGCTGGACTGGTTCTGCTGATGCTCCCCGGCGGTCTCTCCAGCCCTGGTCCCACACTCTCCAGCGCCGAGAAAGAGGCAGCGGAGAAAGTACCGCCTCTGTTCCCTGTATTCTCCTCCCCTCACCGGGACAGGCTGCCGTTGCCCCACCCCCGGTATCCTAATGATGCGCCGTGGTGGAGAGGTGAGCCATAAGTACTAAATGGGGACCAAACGAAAACCACTGGCACCGCTGTATTACGCGCACTGAATAGATTCTTTAATCCGGTGATGGGATGGAGCTCCAAGTGCAAATTTCAAAATTCAAAGTCATTCAAATTTGGTTTTCAGGCAAGGGACTTCAAATCGAAATGAAAATGCTCGTGATTTCCCATGCAAATCAGCCTAAGAATTTCCATGAATCGCTTTTTTTGTCGTTACACTGGTGCACTTAGAAAGTAAAAGTAAATTCTCCACAGGATCAGTAGTGGCATTGGGGAAACAGAAAACTCCATTGGCAAGCGCAAATTCCACACCCGGAGGAGGAAAAAGAGAACAGAGAAGCTGCAGCCTCCATATCCTACTAGAGGAAAGTGGGAATGATGTGCGCTGCGCACCTGCATGTAGCTACCAACAGTGGTGGCGCTGAAGTCACATTTGATACTGAACAGCAGACTGATATTATTCTACACCACACCTCACCACAGCGTTGATGGATATCTCATTAAAAAACAAATCTGTGTACATGCGCCTTTCTCTCACTGTAACACTCAGACACACTGAGGAGCTGCACTTGAAGTTGGTGTTACTGGTTTATGACAACAGGTGTTTCTGAAAGAGGGGTCCAATACTTTCATCTTAACTACAGCTATTAAGCTGGTGTATTTACCAAGTCATTTAAATGGCATGGTAGCAAAAAAAAGTTGTGAAAAAAGTTGTGACCGGGGAATGTTTACCACTGTGTTGCATCACCTCTTCTTTCAACAACAATCTCTAACTGAGGAGACCATCTGACGCAGTTATGAAAGTGAAATGTTTTCACATTCTTGCTTGATGTAGGGCTTCGGTTGCTCAACAGTTTGGGGCCTCTGTGGTATTTTCTTTTCATATTTTTAGCAGTTTTCAGCTGAACAGCTACAGTCAGAGCGGTTCAGCTGTCTGATTCTTTTATTAAGAAGCCAATTTGTTTAGCATTGTCTTAACCTGGATGGATGAATAGCATTTATATAACACTCTACATTCATGGCACCTTTACACATGAGATTATTATCTATACCATGTTTGTGTGTGTGTGTGTGTGTGTGTGTGTGTGTGTGTGTGTGTGTGTGTGTGTGTGTGTGTGTGTGTGTGTGTGTGTGTGTGTGTGTGTGATTTATTGTTACTTTTTCCCTGTAACACTGTAACAATAAAATAGCAGTTTAAAGATACACATGTATTTAAACTGTGGTATTCCAGAGGACCCAGAGAAAATCAACCAGCCACATGGAATCACAGAGGTGATGGTTTATATGTGTATTAAATACTGTTTGTTTAACTGAAGTAAAGTGAAATCTTTAACTCTGAGATCTTATCTCATTTCCTTTTGTATTTGACCAAACATAGACACTATAAAGACACCAACTTTTTGGCCATCAAAAAACTGCACAAAAGTAACTTTAAGTTATTGCAGTAATTAGTCTTAAGGTACAGATTATAACTGTAGAAATACAAAACTGTTTCACTGTCTCTATGTCTCTGACAGGCCTAAAATTCTTGTCCATTTAGTACTGGTTTTTGGCCTTGCTGCTTGCATTCAGTGACTTCTCTGGATTATCTGAATATTTTTATGATAAGTAATGGAAATGATGAAGTGCCAGCATTCATTCCCATTTTATATTAACATGTGTTGTTCTTAAATTGTTCAACTATTTACCCAGGCAGTGATTCACAGAGCATTGTGCCCCTCACCATCTGTATTTGTGAAAGACTCTGGATTTAACCTCACTATTCATGAGACATCGATACCTTCAAATTCAAAAACTGTTTTTTAGAAAAAGGAAAGTTCTTAGTTTCAACATTTGATGTCACCTCTTTCCAATTTTCAGTTGAACACGGGGTTTAAATGATTTGTAAATGATTAACTTCTACTTTTAATTAACATTTTAGCTACACTTTTTGTAAAACAGGGTTGTATTCTGTCATATTAAAATCACAAGTAAAACAGAATTGTTATACATATGCCATAACCAAGTTGAGCAACTGTGTCTCAGGAGGTTGCACTGGTCGTGGGAAGGTGGCTGGTTCAATCCATGGCTCCTCCACACTGCGTGTTAAAGTACGTGTCATTGGGAAAGACACTGAACACAACCACTGCCCCTCAATCTTTTGCTCCAAAGAAAGCTAAAAAATGTTATATAAATGCAGCCCATTTCAAAAATACGATTACCATTGTTCAGCACACTATGACTTCACACTACTTTCACCAGCAGATATGAAAAAGGATAAAGCAGTGTAAGACATTTTGCAGTTACAAAATCATGTTTTGCATAAATTTACACTGAAGCTCAGCACAACCTAAACATACAGCGTCAGAAATTTGGTTGTCCAACTAAATGGAGCCTCTGCTGATGTAGTGTCACATGCACTGACTGATTTACTGATAAGTGTTATTCATGTTTTGAACCACATTCTTTAGTTGATATTCTTAAAAAAAATGTTCGAAATAATTTTAGGCCATTATGTATTTAATACTTAAAAAATTCTACCAATATGCATTCTCATACAAGATTTACTTCATCACCTGACTAGTCAGCACAAGCTTGGCTTACTGTTGTTTACCCATTTCAGACCAACCACAGAGGCCCCACTTGAGTCCACTCAGTTGTCCTACTCATCTAACATCAATCACCTTCTACTTGACGTGAAGAACTCCCTTCTAACCTCTGCCATCACTCTTTCTGTGTCTCTCGGTGGTGCAATGTGATGTTCTGAGTGTCTTAACCAAAAGCAGTGCTACTTGTGGAAGCTGAGGAAAGCTGTGGCCTCTCTCCCTCCCACTGAAGAGCCGCTGTAGTGTGGCAGGCAAGGAAGCACACTGTGCCTCCACTCTCTGTTATGTAACAGGTGGAAACACACACCCACGCAACCTGTCTCTCTCTCACACACAGACCCACAAATATGAACACACAAACACCACACAACAAGAAGGAATTTTTGTTGAGAGTGCACAGTGGCACTTTTATTTCATATTCCGTGTATCCCGATATGTCCTTATGTGAGTACATTTTCAGCTTTATGCATTTCGCTAGTTGAACATTTACAGCCTAGAGTGCACTGTGAGTGAGATGGGCTCGCTTGTTGAGAAATCCGACAGCCCTCAGAAAACATGATCTGCCTCTGGATCATGTATTCTGAGCCTCAATACTCCTGCTGTCCTAAACCAGCACCTAACACATTAACACTTCAACTAAGCTTTTTGCACACACGTCTCACCCATCTGCCCTATCCTAACATTTCAAGTCTCCGCCAGGACTTCAAAAGGCAGTGTGGCAAGCTAGTTAAGGGGCTGATGTGAGCTGGCCTGACAACACCAAGCAGGTTATACTGTATGTCAGCCAGTGATCATCATGGAGACTGACAGGCTGAGGTGGGCCAGCCAGGCCAGAGAAAAAGCAAGCAGCTCCCTGACAGCTCTAGTGGCTGTCACTGTGGACAGGATCCAGGACAGGCTGCCACCACACCGCTAAAAACCACAGCAGAATGTGACTCATCTCCATCACTCCTCCATCGCTGCCCGGAGATAGGGAAGAAAATGGGAAGCAAGTGTATTAAGAGAAAGAGAAGAAGAGAGTTTGGGCGAGGAGGGTGGAAGAGAAACAGAGAAGGCTGAGGGAGGGGCAAGGTGCAGACAGAGAGTGAGGCAGATGAGTTAATGTCGATGTTAATGTTAATGTTCAGACAATCACAGCTCCCCTCAGGCCCTGACTACATGCTAGGATCATATTAGCGTTAATGTATCCAGTATTAATGCACAGCCCCTCAGCCCAATGAAACCTTAGAAAGGCTAGAATTAAGAAGGGAAAGGGGTACATGGTATTGCTGCTTAAGCCTGATGCAAGGTCACAGGGATCAAAATGAGCAGAACTGCAGGAAAACAAATGATGGGGTTAAATTATGTTTTGAGGATCAGGGAAAAGCTGCATTTGGTCATTTGTTGATGGGTCAGTTGAAGGAGTTATCCTTTAGAAGAGTGAAAATAGAATCTAAAAATACCAAAACTACAGTTTACATTAAGAGGCAGTTCAGAATATGGTCAAAGTTAACGGGCGTGCTAAAGCAGGATAACTGGATCTGCATGCATTTTTTGTGTGAACAAGCCTCTGCATTAGGCTAATATGAATCACACACCACCATGCTGCAGTACATTAATAGGAAGCTGCCAACCAATGGAGTGTATTTGCCTTAAACCGAGCATGCGTGATTGTTGTAGCAGATGCGTTAAAGTGTATCAGCACATCAGAGGATGTGTGCGTACGTGACCATGTGTCTGCATGACGGGAAAGCACAGGACATAGAATTCTGGCTGCCATCCTACCGTACCGCGCTTGCATTGCTAAGTGTTTGCATGAGTGTGAATGTGCGTGCACGTGTGTGTGTTTTTGCATGCGAGCACATGCGCATGCACAAAATACACCAAGGGGTGCTAATTTATTCAAATGAGCTGGGGAGGATAACGAGACGATAGGGTGCAGGGCGGAGGACGTGTATGTGCTATAAGGGGGGACAACTTCTTTGGCTGGTAGTTCATCTCTTCAGCCCCCACCCCTCATCCACACACTTGTTTTTTTAGGTTTGCAAATGAGACTATTTGCACGGCTGAGACAGGGGAAGGCAAGAAAGATGGTGGGGAAAAAAGGGAGAGACAAATATCGGAGACGTGGAACGTTGCGATTCTGAAGCAGACGGAACGCCTTCAGACAGAAACATACTGTGCCAGGGCGATACCACCACTTTCAAGATGGCTGCCGCTGGAGCTGTCCTCTGTGGGAGCAACCCAGAGACCGACTACTCTTGCTCCATAGCGAGTGACATACAAACACATTTACTAGCTTTGCGTTCCGGAAGCTTAAAAAGAAGGAAATTTGCATAGCTCGGTAAAGGATTAACATCATCATTTGAAAGTGAATACATTAAAGACTTCAGAAAGTCAGCTTTAACAGAGATATTGATCAGAGATATCTAGTGACACCCAGTGGTCACAATTAAAGGTGTTATCATTAGAAGATCATATACTGCTCTATTTCCTGTATAGGCTGCTACCAGCAAACAGTATAGGACCAAACTAGTAAGTGACTCAACCTCAAAATGTTGGTCCACAGATCAATAACATGTGGCTCAGTGATCCATGCTTTTGTTTATGCTTACTGTACAAAAATGTAGTTATTCAAACAGTTTAAAAAGTAGTTACTCTAATTTAAATTGGCAAACTTTAAAGTAGCAAAATTTTAATTATGGCAAACATTAAAGACACTAGTATTCACATACTGCTTTTATAGTTTTACTGACAATTTAAAGCTTGTAAACTACAAGCCACTTTTCTCCATTCGCATACATATTCATATGGTAGTTTAATAATTTCAGATACTTTATTTTTCCAAACCACTCAATGTTGAATGCAGCATATTCCCCAAGGACACTTCCGACATGCAGACCAGAGGAACTGGAAATCGAACTACTGACTGATTAGTGGATGACATGCTCTATCTCCTACCCAAAATGTTAAAGTCAAAAATCATATGTTCTAAATTTTCTTCAAAGTGGTCATGCGGTGGATGTTTTTAAATTGACTATTAAATTGCAACAAAGTCACAAACAGAAAACCTTGAAATAGATGGTACAAGTCCATGACTGGTATATAATGATGATTTTGCTTGGCTAATGAAAACCTTGAGGTTGTAGAGTAAATACATAATACATAGAGTGCAGCTGTTAGGCTATCAGGAAACTGGTGAAACTGGTTAACCTAAAAAAAAATAAAAAAAACAACCCAACATACTCTAAAACTGTAAATATGAATTTTCACTTAAACATTTGCTGTTTTGGTTTGTTACTTCAGATCATGTCAGCAATAAACTGATGCATAGCACAGAGAGAAAATGAGTGGCAGAGAGACAGCGAAAGAAGACAGAGACAGAAAAATAGATATGGCAAGTGTGCATGTGAGAGCGGGTGTTGGTAAATGTAATGAAGTTTACCTAATACAACATTTACCTGTAAGAAACATATTTGTTGGTATGGTGACTATGTGAGCTTAAGACATGTGCTCACTGCGGCCAACTGGGAAAGAACCATTGAGAGTACTGAGAATATTCTGATAATATTCTGCTTCACTTATTTTCATTCAGATATCAGTGGCAGAACACAGTACTATTTCAAACAGGCTGTTGGGAGACCTGAAAACAGCTGGAAGTGTTGAAGTCTTTAAATGTCAACATAAGCGTTGGTCTAGCTTTTGCATCCTAACTCCAAAAAACTTGAGACACTGTAAAATATAAATAAAAACATAAGATTTGCAAATCTCGTAAACCTGCATTTTATCGACAACAGAACATTGAAAACATACCAACCGAGACAATATGCAATATTGTGAATTAAACGGGAGTTATCCTGTTGGGACACTATCTCATTTTAGATAGAGTCCCAACTGTTTTGGAGCTGGGGTTGTACTTTTTCTTTACTTTTTCTGTTGCGTTTGTTTTTTTTCCTGTCTTCAGCATGTCACTCATGATTTAAGCTGTTTAATTTTGAGTAGATACTTCCTGCAAATTAAGTACCTTGCTCGTGCCAGCTTGAGTCTGCTTTTGCTTTCGGAACTACCTTAATTCTGCATGGTATAAATTCAACAAGGTGCTGGAAATGTTCGACAGAGATGATCACACAGGTGCTTCAGATTTGTTGGCTACACTTCCATGATGTGAATCTCTTGATTCACTGTATCCCAAAGGTGCTCACTTGGACTGAGATCAGATAGCTGTGGAGGCCATTTGAATACAGCAAAGTCATTGTCATGTCTATATAGAGGCCTGGGAGCTTGAGGGTCCTGCACAGTATCTTAGCTGTTCCTAGGACTGCGCTCTTCTGGACAGAGATCAATGTTGTTCCTGGGATCTGCTGAAGCCACTCGCCTAGCTTGGGAGTCACTGCACTGAGTGCTCCAATTACCACTGGGACCACTGTTACCTTCACCCTCCACATCTTCTTGAGCTCTTCTCTGAGCCCTTGGTACTGTGCTTATACTAATACGAACTTATACGAGCTGTGGGTAGTGACCAAAAGAACGAGATCGGGGATACAAGCAGTGGAAATTCGCTTCCTCCGTAGGTTGGCTGGCCTCTCCCTTAGAGATAGGGTGAGAAGTTCAGCCATCCAGGAGGGGCTCAGAGTAGAGCCGCTGCTCCTCCACGTCGAAAGGAGCCAGCTGAGGTGGTTTGGGCATCTGACAAGGATGCCTCCTGGGCGCCTCCTGGGTGAGGTGTTCTGGGCATGTCCCACTGGAAGGAGGCCCCGGGGCAGAACCAGGACATGCTGGAGAGATTATATCTCTCAGCTGGCCTGGGAACGCCTTGGTGTTCCCCCGGATAAGCTAGAGGAGGTGGCTGGGGAGAGGGAGGTCTGGGCTTCTCTGCTTAGGCTGCTGCCCCCGCGACCCGGCCCCGAATAAAGTGGAAGAAGACGGATAGATAGATAGATAGATAGATAGATAGATAGATAGATAGATAGGTGTGTGTGTGTGTGTGTGTGTGTGTGTGTGTGTGTGTGTGTGTGTGTGTGTGTGTGTGTGTGTGTGTGTATACATATATAAGACAAGACATAGAAGCAAACAACAATTAAAAGCTGGGGAGCAAAATGGGCCTTCAGATGGGTTTTAATAATGTTGGGTGTTGGAGAGATCCTAATTTGACCTCACAGGAAAACTGTTCCAAGGTTTCGGCGCAGCAACTGCAAAGGCCCAGTCTCCTAGTCTGCTTCTAGGAACAATTAGAAGCAACTGATCAGCTGACCCCCGATTTTGTTTGGAGTATGTTTAGTTAAAAGTTCGGAGAGGCAAAATCTTAAAACCAATTCTATAATGTACTGGCAGTTTAAACGAGCCAAAACTGATGAAATATAGTCACGTTTACGTGTACCTGTCAAGATTTGGGCTGCCGCAATTTGAACAAGTTGGAGACAAGAGAGCAGAGCCTGGCTGATACCAAAATAATGGGCCTTCAGCTGGAAGAATGTGGCTTTAAAATGAGAATTTATTTGTTTCTCAAATGTAAAACTGCCAACAAAGATCATCCCCAAACTTTTCGCAAAGAGAGTTGTGGAGTTTTCCAAAGGGCTAAGGTAACCCTTAAGACAAGAACGAGGGTCAGGAGGTCCAAATAGTACAACCTCTGTTTTTTGATCATTCGCATTTAAAAAAAATTAATGCCAGCCATGATTTTATGTCAGCAAAGCAGTCCAGCAAAACTATTTAAGAGGCTGTAGAATACTTTTTAAGAGGAAAGTAAATTTGTCAATCAGCATAACAGTGAAATGAGATTCCATATTTCATGTTCAACAAACCAATTTAAGTTGGTTTCACCTTTATGACATAGGTGTGTTATTTTGCTGACAGTAGTCATCAGAAGACTGGTGCACTGTAATCATGAAGGGAGGCGCATGATCAGCAAAAGCACTCAGCTAGGCTGTGGCGTTTAATTCATGCTCAACGGTACTAAGGTGCTCAAAGTGTGGCAAGAAAATATCCTTTACACCAGAGATCTCAACCTCCTGGCCCACGCACTTACTTTGTTCAATTAAGTAAGTGCAGTTTTTGATGCGATCGGGGCAGATAACGTGAAGCAGGACAAGAAGAAGAAAAGGTAGTACTAGCAGAACTAAAAGAAGCAGAAGTGGATGAAGGACACGGACAATTTCAAGAAAGATGCATAGTGCAGTATTTTTTGTTGAATTTTATGGAAATGTGATCTGCCTTATATGCAAGCAGAAAATTGCTGTGTTGAAGGAATATAATCTCAAGTGTCATTACGCAACTAAACGCAAAGAGCGTAATGAGAATAACAAGGGAGAAGACAGAAAACAATAGCAGCTACAAAGACGACTGCTATCCCTGCAAGAACTTTTCCACAATTCAGTAAGGACGTTATGCGGTTAATCGCCAAAGCAGGAAAGTGATTCACCAAAGGGCAGTTTCTGAAGGCCTGCATGTCACAAGCTGCTGATATTACATGTCCTGAAAAGAACAGCTTGTTCAACAACATCGCTCAGTTGGCAAATACTGTGGCAACGTGAATGCATTATCAAGTAACATATCAAGTAACAGTGGAGTTACTGTCAGTCAGCTCAAAGCATTCCTGCCCATTCTCCTGAGAAAATCTGAGTAGATCAGCAGTTTCTAAAATACTCAGAAACCAACAAGGATCAACAATCACTTTTTATTTCCTTCTGATGCTCAGATTGGACTTTATTAGATTCAAGATTCTTTATTTACCTATTCTTTATTAGGTCTTCTTAATCATGTCTACATGGCTAAATGCACTGAGTTACTGCCATGTGATCGACTGATTTGCTATTTGGGCTAATGAGCAGCTGAACAGGTGTACCTAATGAAGTGGATAGAAGAGAGTAGGAACACTGCACCAACTAGAAGAAAAGAAGTTGCAGCTTTAGTTGAAAACAGCCAGTCTATGTGAGATCATAGGGTAGCTTGGTGCTAGGCGTTTATCGAGAATAGTTCAGGTTACTTTGTCAACACTTTCCCTTAAACTGTTTTGTCAAACTGTTCCACCCTGTCTCAGCAGTCACCCCGGAGTGCTGTCTCAGCAGTTACCAGCAGTTACTCTAAACGCTTATGTGAACAGTATCTGATCAGCGTCAAACACCTGTCCGGCATAATATGCATCTGTATGTGTGTTGTTCTCCAAACCTCTTCTTGGTGCAGCGATGTTATCAGTTCTAGTGAAGTGTGAGATAAATGGCTGCTCATGCTTACCTCAACCGAAGCCCTTATGGAGAGCAGCTGAACCAAGGCCCGGGGGATCCAACTGTTAAAACTGCCTTCCTCACCGCTTAGCAGTAAGGGCGGTAATTTTTACAGCTCGGTATTTTTCAGCAATTTCTGGGGCCTGAATGGGAAAAGAAAGGGAAAAGGGAAAGAGAGAGAAAAAAGAGCGCAGGGGGTCCTTGAGACTCAGCTGGTTGACAGCTCCTGTCTCTCTCTGTAACGACTTATTTATTCAGGGATAATTAATCAGGCGCAGTTTTATGGCGGTATGATTAATGCGCTTTGTCATTTGTGCTGCAGCGATGAAAATACAGTACCTATGATGCCGCTGCTCGAGTGGCTCAGATGAAACGGCAAACAGGGGAAGTCCTGTTTGCCTCCCAGCAAGGAGCCGTGAAAGCAGGCCTAACTTTTGATGTGTGCATTCTCTTTCTGTAACAAAACAAAAAAGGAAAAACAACCACGTCAGGGAAATTTTTTTATATACTGCACTATTTAAATGCAACCTCGGGGCCTCTATTTATGCTTTGACGTTGACGCTGATGTAATCTGCAGAATTAACGTTCCTCGAAATTTACAGTTCGCGGTGTTGTGTTTCAGTGTAGTGCATTTTTCCCACACTTTGAATTTCTTCTCTTTAGTCAGCAGCTCCCTCCTCACGGCCCCGTCGTGCGACTCCTTAATCGCCATGCTGATCCGAGGGCGCCACCTTGTGGTTGTTTTTGTTACAAGAAGTACATGTGAAGTTCACATGAATTACAAGTGGAAACCTGAACTATTGACCTCTGTCGAAAGAGGGATTTTAGCGGCTCTCTTACGGGACTTTTTGATTGCTCAGTTTTTGGATGCCGCCCACTTAAAAGGAAGAGTAACTGCAAATCAACACAAATTAGTTTCAAGTGAGAGATTTCCCGTAAACCTATGAATCACAAGCAATTACTAAAACAAAAGACATTTCGAATGACGCTCTTCTATCTCTCCACCTGAGGTCCTTGTGAAAGGGTCAGAGCTGTTTTTTCGCTGTTTATTTGTGTATGTTTCATCAACTGTCAGGAGGTTTATGCAAAAAAAGAAAAAAAAAACTTGTGAAACTTGTTGGGCGGGTACCTCATAGGCAAAGGGAGGATTTATTACAGGTTGGTGTGAGTCTAGATCATTTCCTGTGGACTCTTTAAGGCTAGAAAGGTGCCGTACAAACACTGTCCACTTACCATTACCATGTATCAAAGTGTAAACTTCATACAATTCTGCATACAGCCTTTTATATTATGATGGGGAGCTTGTAATGCAAACCACTTCCAGGTAGGCTACTGAAAAGACGCTGTGCCTGGGTTGGGCGTTTCCTTTCCGAGCAGACTTGTTTTTGTTCTTCAAGGTGTCAAATGTCAGGTGATTCTTTTAACTGGAAGGCTATCATCCTCTGGATACAATTTACTTGTTTTTATTCAGTAACTGCCTTTGTTGTTCACTTTAATATGAACACTTTAATACTGTCAGATTATACATTTTGCTGTTATGTTATTTTTTTAATTGTATAATTAGTTACTTTTATATCTTCTTCTTCTTATATCAAGCACAAACAAAGCGTGGTGGAATACACTTTATTTTTACAAAAGCCTTACATTTTTACACACATAACAGCTCACGGCAATGCCATGTATCGCAGGACACTGCCACAATGGTTCTTCTCGGATTAGTAATCTTCCTCATCACCACGTCTTGGCTGTTGACAAGAAAACAAATGAGGTCATTTTTCATGTAGGGGTTGCATCCATTAATGCCTTTTTCATATCATGTTAACATTAGCTTTATGAAGATTTGCACTATGCAGAAGTTAAAACAGAGTACTGTTTCATCATATAACGAGTTATTGTTTCATAATGACCAGCAGATGTCACTATAAACCCATCCAGCAATATCTTACCTTGGATTTGCCACAGTTTCTGATCTTGTTTCCTTGAGAAAAAAGCAAAACCAAGTGATAGTTAGCTCCTATCAAAACGTATGGATAGTTAAACTACTCCATTATTATTAGGATGTCCTAAAAACTCCAAAATCCAAAATACTTCAGTGAGAGTACTGACAGGGACTAGAAAAAGAGAGCATATTTCTCTGTATCTTCATTGGCTGTTCACACTCAGCCAGCCTTTCCAGCCATGTCCTCGGCAATCCTCACCTTAGGTGTTCCATTTGTTAGGGCCTTTGTTTCTATTTTCCTTTCTTTTCCATTGAAACACATATGAAATCTTATACAAACACAAAACACAGCACATATAGGATGGGAATGCTGTCTTACCTGCCAACAGAATGATGGAAAGGAACACAATGACCCCGGCAAAGATCAGACCTCCAATACGCAGCTTCTCATAATCTGCAAATTCACAAAGCGCTCTGTCACTACACCATTACTTTCCACCCCCTCACCCCCCAGACCCCTAATCCTAACGACAGAAACTGACTGTATCTTGCTTTCTACACACTATGATGAGATACACTTTTTTAAGACGTAGTTGCTTACCATATACAAAGTCTGCATCAAGGTCAACATCTGCACCTATTGAAGGACAGCGAGTGGAAAGAGATACAGAGCCAGTAAAAACTGTTTTCTACAGACACATAACTGCAAGCTGCATCAAGCTCAAATATTGAAGCTATTTTTCACTGTGTTGTGATTTGGACACATTCAAGGCTCAATTCATTGTTTTATTTTGTGCACGTTGTGAAAACAGGGTGACAGTCTAAATTGGTCCATTGTCTGAAGTTGTGCACAGACAACAAGCTCTTCTGGCAGATCGTAAGTGACTTTAAAAGTCCAAATGTTTCTTTAAATAATGATTCTGTATTCCATTATCAGCCCCTAAATTTGTTCTCATTTTACTGCCTCCACAAATGCACTGTCATATAATTTATTATATCACCTTATTACCAAAAAGCCAGAGGCATAACTAGTAATGCAGAAATTCTAAGTAAGCATGATTGACTGTGAAACAATGCTTAAATGCTAGAAGGTCATATTTTCCATGACCAGTGTTAACCTTTGTATTGTTGTTCATAATATTAATAACAATAAAAAAGGGAACTTTACACTCCCCTGATATATGACTAACATGCTCACTTGTGGTTCTGACTCAGAATCACAACAGTAAGTTTAGCTATGACCTTGCGAATGTTATGTCACTCGAATGCGTCTGTTTCCTTGCCCTGGCGTTTGTTCATAATGAGCAGTTCAGCTGCTGTGTAACTCACCTTTAGGAGAAGACATGTTGTCTTGTCTTGTTTGTGTGTTCAGCTGGTCAAACTGCAAAAAGATAATACAAATAGGTTTTTTTTTTATTTAAAGTGTGCGTGTGTGGGGCGATGGGGGGTTGCATCTACCAACCGGTGATCCACCAAGGTCCACTGTTTTAAATTATTGAACACAAACCTTTGTATTAATAGCATTCCCACCATTGGGTCTGGTATGTGAAAGCGTGTGTGGGTTAAAAAGTTTGTGGGCATTTTGTTTCTACAGCCCCTCTCTTGTAATAAAGTTTGACTGTTCTAGTAGCTAATTTAACTGGGCTTATTCACTTTAGATGAGAGGCAGTTGAAAGGCTTGGAAACTTTATATGTCCTGAACAAATTGCCCTGTGGGTTGCCTACTGCAGTCTTAATGGCAAAGCGATTGCCTTGATCTTCACTGAGAGGTTAATGGCAGTATTGATTCTTCTTCCGCATTCCCACAAACAAGCGTTTCTTGTTTGATCTCCAAGTCTTTAATTGTTAACTTAAACAGATTAAAGAACTGAGACTTTCCCTGGCTCTCTCCACTTACTTCAAGCATGCCATTGTGTGCATTGTGAACTTCAGTTCTTTAATCCTTTATGTGCCTGGGCCTTTTCAATGCACCACTGAGCATAAGGGCATACCAGGCAGTTACTCATTAATATATTACAGCTCCAATATTCATTAACCTTGAACCTTGCACAGTCTGATAGAGGTTATAGATAGAACATGGAAAAGAAGCTGCTGTGACGACTGCCTAATTGATATATAGTGATTTTGGCAAATAAAGACAGCACCCCTAAAGTCAAGCACTACATCACTGCTATGAGATTTCTTTAAAAGTGGGCATCTAGCAGGATATTTAGTAAACAAACTACTGTCCTCTAAACCCAGCTTTACAACACATATTAACTGAGCCATGAGAACATGTTTTGGACTATTTGGACAGCCTGCATTCAAAGGTTAAACTTTTCATTGCAGGAATGCCGGTAATTCACATTTAATACAGAAATAAACACAGAGATTAACTTAAACCTATTAAAACATGTATCTTCCATACATGATCCAGCTCTAACATTTATTTAAATAATTTTAAGGTAACAGATTATTGTGCCACATTTATTTTAATATTTATTTTAAGAGAGCAGTCACTCACCTGAGCTGCAGAAGGCTCTGTATCACCACTGTCCAGGTGTGTCTGCGGGTGGCCCTGTCTGCATTTCCAGACCAGACTCCCACAGTAGAAATCCCCACCCACTAAACCACCCCTCCACGCTCAGGCATATTTTAGTTCAGCCGCTCAGTTACATATTTATAGTCTCATAAAATTTGCAAGCTGGTGCCAATAAACAAAAGCTGCTTCAACCTTTGGAATCGTAACAGAAAATGCGGCATGTTATAGAGTCTTCAGGTGGAGAAATCTTTCCCTGACACATGGTTTCATAGCCCCAAGTGACAGTATTATAACCTTGACTGACATTGATTGGAAAACAGCAGAGTGATTTCAAATGCTGTTTGACGTTTGCATGTAAATGAATGTTTATAGAAAGTTCCCTGAAGAAAACAATAAGAATCCAAATTCTACAACAAAATCAGGTTTTCAGCAAAATAAAAACAAAAAAGAAATAAACATAAAAATACACGTTTTGTGTTCCGCCACTTTTATTTATGCCAAAGCACAACAGGTTGCCACACAACAAGGTTCTTGTGTGAAGAATGAACATATTTACTTGTTTAGCTGTCATGTTTAATTTCAGACTTAATACTGGTTAAAACCCGACCTGGCAGCAGGGTGACAACAAGGACTAGTCATCTATACTCTCTCTATAATTTGGCTTACATTAGGCTACTATTAATGTAGTCTGGCAAACAAATAATATCAATATCACGACTCTCAAACTCCACAGACAAACTTAATCTCTCTTCTGGCAGTGTAATGCATGTCTAGTTATTTAAAACATCATGAGACTGACTAAACAAATAACAAAGAGAAAAGAACGATACCCTGGCTCGACAGATTTGTGGCACCAGTGAGTGTGTATGGGAAAACTAATTATAGCCTGCTGGAGACTAGCTAATCCTGACGGAGCCAGTGACAGAGCAGTGGAGTGGATATGTGGAGAAGGTGGCAGTGAGATAGCTGATGCAGAAGCTTCCTCCACTATGAACTGTTAAACACTGCGGTGGAGGGGCCCATGCAGGCACCTGCACACTACTGTGCTCCCTCAAGAGAGCTGTGGCAGTTGAGATTGTCTTATATAAGGCTCATCACACTTGCATGTAGAGATGCACATGCACTTGTGATGTACACACAATCATACACATACAGGATATGCATGCACACATAACTACACTCATGTGGCCACACAAACACACCCAGCCATTCACACTTAAACGTAAATGAAGATATTCATATTTCTGTGAACTGTCAGTACTACTTATACACATATCGTATTGATACATATATATACTGTATATATATATATATATATGTATGTGTTATATTCTAACTGTGGCAAAATATGACGCTGGACAATTAACAAAACAATTAGGAACAGCAGGTCACACAAGATTTGAAAGTCTTCTTTTCTTTTAAAGACAATCTTGCATTAAAGGTGCTACTGGCTACGACAATGAAGTGGAGACACGGTCACAGAAAGGCACAGGAATGGACAAGAGCACAGGCAGCGAGGGAGGGACTGGCATGATCACAACGAAGAACAGCAGGCACAAGAATTATGTACATATCAGCATTACTCCTCTAAACATATACCTCCCCTCTTACCCTATCGCATGACCGGTTATAATAATCACCCACACCTTCACTATTATTGTAGACAAGTATCAAATAAAATCTTCATTTCAGAAGGTAGTTCTTTAGAGTTGCCTCAGTTCTCTGGTGGAGTCTCCTTGGCAGCTGCTGCAGCTGAAAAAGGTCAATGATGAGTGAGTTAGCTGAAGCGAACATGCAAAACATTAAACTTGCCTAGAGTTATTTCTTGTTAAATATTCCTCTCCTGTGCCAAAACATTCACTCACTTGCAATCACTTGAAGGTGAAGGACAATGCTCAGGGCTCTGCTGCTAATTGAGGGCCATTAAGTATGCAAGGAGTACCTGGATTTTGTACTTGTGACCTTATAACAAAGAGCACTACTGTAGAGTATATGTATTCACTCACTTAATGTACAAGGTATGCACATTTTAGAGTGGAAGATACTCTTATAACTCACACAAGTTAACTCATGCAATTCAGTAAAAATGCTATAAATATCATATCAAAATATTCAATTAAAACACATAGTCCATATGCTTTCTTGAAAAGGTGTACTTGAATTCAAACCTTGATTGTTCCCCAAACCTAAAGTAGTTTTGTTGCATAAGTTTAACCAATTTTCACTTTAAAACTAAAAATAATATCTTAAAGAAAAACTTTCTGGTCTAAAGCCTAAAGACAAACTTTCTCCCTGCTACCTTGTGAATCACTGAGCTCTTCTTGAAGACGGCATGAAAAGAAGCTAAGATTCACTCAGATTTAAAGCAACAGGTGCTGAAACATCTCTTTAAAACATGGGTTATATACAGTGGACTAAATCCACTTTAAAATGAAAAGTCTAAGCAATATTTCTAAGCTAAAACTTGAAAACCACATAATGGGGAAATACACGGTATACACCAACTTTTTGTGGGGTGTAAGAATATATGTCCTCTTCAAGATGTTATTTAAAAATATTTTGAAATATATCAAGCACTGTTATGTAATAATGACAGTAATAACACTGTTTATATTTGCACTTTTTCTTTTATAGCATATCGTAAAGTATATTTTTTGCTGTGATTTTACTGGTTTTATGTGACCAAAGGATCACAATGCATCTTCCATCAGTAGCTTTAGACAAATGGATAACATGAGAGCAGAAACACTGCAAAAAATGATCCCACATTTGACTGATTGTTTAAAAGCCTTTTAACTGTAAAAAAAAAAAAAAAAAGCAGATATTGCAGATATTCTGAAATGTAGCCAAAAGGAGCAGATTTCCCAGTTCCTGTGTTCTATGGGCTCTCTCAGAAGGAAACTTAATTATGGATGTATGTCAGAGGGTGAGCTTGAGGTGAGGAGGAAATGACAAGAGTTAAAATGTGCATCTTACCCTTGGAGACAATCAGATTCTCCTCCTGTGCCTCTTCATCTCCGGGGGCCCTGAAGAGAGGATCCACAGGTTGTCATGGTAACTAAATCAAATAGTATGACCCAAAAAAGCTCTTCATGCAGCAAAAAAAAAATCATTTCTGTACATCAGAGAGGGACACTGACATACCTGGGCTTCTGTTTAATACCACAGCGGCATCGCCGACCTGGAAACACATTAAACTGTCAGCTGTATTGTTCTGTTGTGAACGAAACATCTGTGTCATCACTATTAAAGTGTTATGTGAAACAGCGCGTAAGAAAGGTCATGGAGTAGAATGATGTGAAAATTCTATGAAAATGCAGTTTTTTATAATTAAATTGTAACATTTGGTTATAGTGGAGAGCGCGTGTAGACATGATGAAACGACACACACAAGGTTAACTTACTGAGGATTAGAAGAATGCCAAGTGTAAACAGCACCACTGCAAATGCCAATCCCCCAATCCTCAAGGTCTCATAGTCTGCAGGAGAAAGAAAGCAACAGCAGGGGTGTAATTTAATCATTGTTTATCGCAAATAATGCTTTATAAAAATTTTAATTTATTTATTTTTAGGGATTTACAATGAGTCTATGTCTATGTAATTACTTTCAATGTGCTAGTTATTTCAGAAGGTTTTGCTTTAACTTACCATAAATAAATGGGTTTTCAGATGTATTGGTTGCTGCAAACAGGGAAACAAACACATTTATAAAACCACAATGAGAAATCAAAACACATTGTCTCAGTTGCAAGCCTGTATCACTATTATCAATACACTTTTCTGAGTGTTTTGTGACAAAATCCATGTCTTTCTTCTTTTGTAATCTATATAATTATTTTTATGACTCATCTTGAAAATTAGTCAACTAAAATCAGCTTTCCTAAGGGTATTGGTAGTCATTCAGGAAATTATTGCTCTGTTAATGAAAATGAAATGGATATAGAAGACCACTAACTCAGTGATCTGTCTCTCTCCTCAGCTAATACAGACTGGAAGAGCATGTGTTTAAAAAGATAAATACTCTTTGTTTGTTTTTTCAGAAACAAAATGTTATTGTGAACAGGATGTTTATCTCAATAACAGTATCTCAGGATATCTCAGTATTTTTGTTTGTGCTAAAATGACTATACTAAGCCTAAGTCAGTGTGTTTCTAGTTTCAGTCTGGAGTGGCACTGTAAGCTGAAACTCTAATGTAATAACGAATTGTAACTTCACACATTATCATATCCAGCTTACATAAATACACAATATAAAACACATGGTACTTATTTAATAGATTCTTGTTATTTATGTACAAATATTTATAGCTTTATATGTCAATAGGAGATAAGCTGGGGAAAGCTGGCATGAAACAATATTGCATATAATAATATCACATATTAAATAGATTTCATATAAAATGTCATTTACTTCAAGCAGTGATTTTTCAGTAATAGCATTATGATGGTTTGACTTTGAAACAGTGCTCTTTAGATGCAACACTTTAGATTTCATAGATTTTGAAATCCTATATATTTATCCTACTTTATCAACTCTATTTCTTGCCAAATTACTGCTCATATGGCTTCAAAACTAGAATCTGTTTGGGTTAATAACTTGGTCTGGTAATTTTAAGGCTCTATCAGTACATCCGAAGAGTCTGATCTAAACATGAATAGATCATCAGTAAAGCACTTAAGATCAATGTTTGACCCCATTAGAGACCACAGGAAGAGTACTCACCCCCCTCTGTATCAGTGTTTGTTGCAGCTGCGAGGCAGAGTGTTAAGTGGTTAAAGTGAAAAGGTGGAAAGAAAACAGAAAGGGGAAAAACACAGGAAATTAGAGGGCCATAAGTGAAAGATGAAAAACATATCTTTGCAAATTCAGTCCCACACAATAAGAGACCAGGCATGCAATCAGTAAAATCCACACTTAAACTGATGTTTTTCTATGGATTTGACTTGTCCACCCCCAGTCCTTTTCCATGAAATGTCACCGCTTGCACCAACACTGCCTCCCTATGGACAATCGGCGAGTGTGCATGCATGTGTGTTTGTATGCATGGATGCACGTGTGTGTTGCATGAGCAGGGTTGTACTTACCAGTCATATATACAAGGAGTGAAGAGACGATGAGCAAAATAGTTTCCATGGCAACTGCTGACACAGAGTAATGAAAAAGAAAGGGGGGGGGGGGTGAGAGAGAATTGAAGAAAGACAAAATAGACAGTCAGGGGGATTTTTGTTGTTTGTTTGTTTGATTGTTTGTTTTCCCCACTCCACTCCAGCACATTCATGTCTGCAGTCTGGTACAAAAACAGCAACAATGAACATGCATTCAAGGTATACTGCGCAAGATGATGACCACACAATTACGCACCTATTGAGTGAGAGGAAAGAGGACTCACATCACGCACAACACTTGCTCTGTCCAGCCTTTTGGAGTATAGCAGATGTCAAATGCTTGTGGATACAGCTTTTATCTTGCACAATGATCTGTGTTCAGAGCCATACATGTTCTCTTTTTCTGGCAGAGACTGCTTCTTCGTCTCTGTGGGCATCACACAACCTTGACCTATTTTTATGTAGGCTATTCAGTGCGCACCCACGTGCAGACACACACCATGTCTGCTACAGAGATATCTCTTATGTTCAGGCAACTATAATGTTGTTATGTCCAGGCAAACTATAATGAGCTAAAATATTTTATGTATTTATTAATATTCAGTTTATTTAATTAATCATTTTTTAGACATCCAAGGTATATGGCTCCACAACTCGCTATGTTGGAGTGTCAATCAGCCGGTGGGTTCCCCACTTTGACCCAGATTAAAATATCTAGAGCGTTATTACGTGGGTTGTCATGACATTCTGCACAGGGAAGGGACGTTTGTTTTTCACAATATCATTAACACAATTCACGGTAACATAGAAATGAAAGGTATTACACATATGGATGGATGGATGGATGGATGGATGGATGGATGGATGGATGGATGGATGGATGGATGGATGGATGGATGGATGGATGGATGGATGGATGGATGGATGGGAAGTTTTAGCAGTTTCTAGACATTAAATGCTGCCTCATGTTGCTTGGTTTAAATCCACTGAGAAAAACTTGTGTGAATAATGTTGGGTGTCCCGAAACTTCTCAGTGTTAAAGTAAGGTTTTAGAAAAGTTGTGAGATTGTAAAATCTGTCCTTGAACACAGTGCAGTAATCCAAGGACTACAGAATTGGGCTCAACTTTCAAGTGCTGAAAAAATATGCATCAAGTTGTTCTATACCCTCAATTAACAATATTTTTTTTTACAACAAGTCAATTTATGAAATTTCTTCCCTCCTAGTTATTCTGTGATCAGTTGTAAAGGGAATTATAGTAAAATTGAAACTCAGTTAATCAGTTTGCATTCTGACATCATCCAGACCATCTGGTGATAAAAATTCAGGTGTGTGAGAATGTGTAAAATGAACAGATTTGGTCTTTTTTGGCTGTGTTTTAGCATAATGAATGAGTCTCACCTTTGACCTCTAGTGTTTGAATCTCTGAGACCAACTTAGACCACTTTCTTGATTTTATTTTGTAGCATGTAAACAAACAAAACATATGGCAGGTTCAGTTAATCTGTTTATGTTTTTTGTCACTCTAATATCATGATACCACTGTACATGGCTGTTGAATGCAAATACGTGTCATGGATCAGTGTTTAGTGAGCAGTCCAAAGCCCTATCAAATTAGCTTGTGCAAATAAAGTGTCTGATAGATTGTTATACATCAGCTGACAGTGACTATTGACTATAATCCTTCACTCTAAATGAATATAGATGGGAAACACAGCATGACAGCAATGGATTTGATGGAGCAGAACAATGCTCTGTGTGAACTAATAAAACAAAACAAGTCTGCAGTTCAACATGCATGATCTATAAACAAACCATGGGATGTCTGCACTGCACCTTCCAGAGGTTTTATAACCCATACTTTAGTACTGTTAACGGAGAGTATCGACTACTAATTCTAAGAGAACTGAACTGGTCCTCTGATTGACTGGGTCTATTTATGTCCATCTAGCCATCTGTCTATTTGCCTGTGTTCAGCTGCATCACTTGTATAGGACATAATGCATTTAAGCAAACAAATTATCCCATTATGGTCATTAGTTGTAGTATGAACAACAGCATTCCTGCGCACTTGCAATTTGTATGTTGTGCTCCACTTATTTGATTTGTGAGCTATAAACAGATCTAAACAGCACAATAGTAACTGGGACATTTCTAAAATGATGTGACATAAGATGACGATGGAGGAACAGATGAAGCTGTCCCATCCAATAGAATGATACATCTGAAACAAAAATCCTTGCATGTGACCTTGAACAGAAGAAATATTTTTTGTTAAATGCCTGTTTCACACACAAGTACATTTCTATAGATTCCACCTTGTGATTCTCAAATCATAAGGTGGAATCATCAGTTAAAGATATTATCAGTTAAAGGTAGTGACATTTGGAATAATATTCCAGCTGTAATAGGAGAATGTACTACCTTCAAATCATTTAAAACTCATCTCAAATAATGGCTAAAGGGGAATCAGATTTGTGATCATGAATTTGATATTAATATATGTTATTTTTAATGTATTTTAAAAATTACAACATTTGTTGTTCTGCATTTTCTTACAGTCCTATGAAATTTTATGCTTTAAATTTGTTGTGTATGGACTAGATTGGTGTACATTGTTTGATGGTGTGTTGAATTTCTTATTTACCGTTTTAGTCCGACCTGCCAGGGACAACAGATGAAAAGTAGCCTTTTGGCTAACTCTGTTTATTTACATTGATATATTCAACAATATGCACTGTCCCTTTTAAATAAATAATATCAATGTATTCATTTATATGTTGCATTATTAAGACCTTTAAAGTTCTATGTAACATCCCAGTGATAGAAAAGAAAATAGCTTCCTTTAGCGCAGGACTTTTTTTCCCCACACCTGTTACTAAGCAGACAAGACAGAAAGCTCTGTCCTCTTTTTTCAAGGTGTGCATTTGAGAAGATTAACATGCAGTTCAACTTTATTAATAAACACTGCATCTGCTCACGTGCAGCATGCAACAGGCATAAAAAAAATAGGTCATTCATTAGCTAAGCAAGTCATCTATGTTTATTTTGTCAAACACTCCTTGTTTCATGGACAATTGTTTAGTTTCTTTTTTTAATCTTTAATGCTTCATCTTTCATGCTAGTTTTACTGTGGCTAAAATCACAATAATCAAAGAGCTGACAGCCGTGATGATGGTTACAATAAAGGAAGGTATTTGACCGTGAGCCACCTGCAACTCCCTTTTCAATGGTCTTTCACTTTCATCTTTCACTCTTCACATGCTGTTAAACTGCTGTTGGAAAAACACTATCAAGGATGATATGAGATAAATAAATAAAAAGGCAGATAGCAAGAAGCAACTGTGCTCTAAAAGATGTTGGCTGCTTGATGAGCCTTTATCAGAAATAATCAATAGTCAGTGAAAGTTTTTTTATCCTCCTGGGCCCACCCACAGATCAGATTTCCACTAAGCCTTTAATTGGTGATGACATCACAAAAATTACATTTATGAACATGATAGAGGGAGAGTGACCTGAATGCTTTTTAAAAGGCTTTTTAATTATAAAAGGAGAAAATGGGTTTTTTCAATGATTTGTTTTTTTGTTTTTGTTTTTTGCAATACCTCAAGTGGCTATTAGTAAATATTAGCACTTACAAGGTGGCATCATTCCTCCCTGAATATGTTACATTTGTTGATGCATTACCACCGGCTGTGCATCAGTAAACATTATGAGGAAAATGTATCATGTCACCTGTGTGTGTGTGCATACACAAGATTGCTTTTATATCAAATAGCATAATCTGAGGTCATACTGACATGGGGAATTGTTCACTTATTCATGTGAATAATGTCTTGGCATAATATGTCTCAACATAATACAGCAAGAGCAATATGGCGTAATGTGTGTCAGCCAGCTGCTCTCTTGCACTGGTAATCTAAAGCTCGATCTGTCACTTTGGTGCTAATGGAAGGAGAGAATTTTGAAAAAGTAGACAGAACCATACCAAGGCTGATGGAGAGAAGTTTGATGCTCTTTTGTGTCCTTCTTACTCAGGCACTTGCTAATGGCATAGATATGACAGTAAGTGCCCAGGGTTAAGTGGCCAGCCGGACAACCTCAGCTGATTTCAGAGTAGCCAAAGATAGTCTGAGGTTAAAGGGCACGCAATCAGCGTCACACATAATATAGCAAGTTTATTCAGACCGCAACACTCATCCCTCTTTGTAAGGACATAGAGAGCTGTCCCTTGAGCAGTAAAAAAAAATCATCTTGGAAAAAGTTCTGCAACGGTTTCAGCAATTGAGGCATTGATTTTAGATTGATTCTAGATTGATTTTAGATTGCCTGCAAAAAGTCTTGATTTTTAATGGCTGAAAAGCAGAAGAATATTTATTTAGAGTGCTAGACATAAAGATGAGATGTGTAGAAAAATAGTTGATGCCTGTTATTTTACACTACCTTTTTACGATATTGTGTTTGAAGGAATGAAATTCCTTAGATTTGAGTGTTTTATATATAACACTATATATAATCTAGTCAGTAGTGGAGTTTTTATACTTTGCTGCTTACTGTTTCTTTTCGGTTTCAGTCACTGTTCAGTTTAACAGTTTACTCACTGTTAGGTAAGGTTTAGGCACTAAATCCCATATGGAAAAGAAATAGTAAAAACTTATATGATTTACTCATGAAAGTGACCACTTTCTCATTACTTTCATATATTGTTTTAGTAAGTATCCAAAACATACAAGTTTCATTATATAATTTTTCAAGGGATCTTATATGTGTTTTCACTCTTGTATGTTTTTCATACAAGTTTCACACAAGACAGATACAAACTTTATAAGATTTATATATATCTTTTCCATATGGGATAACTTGGTTATATTTAAGAAAATATCATAATTTGGTTTACAATGTACTTGTATATGACATAAACCAGTAATCTACCAAGTCCTATCAAATATCCCACAAAAGGATGAAGACAAAACATTTATACACCAGTACTAAAATATCAGCTTCATAGGTTTAGCTTAAAATTACTTACTTCTCTGGCCAATATCCATGACCATCAGATGAGTACAAAAATTACAATGACTTTTGTTTGAGTTCAATTTGGCTTCCTTCTGAAGTGTAGAACTTTTGACCTTGGGTGGGTCAGTGTCATATTTTTCCTGTGAGAACGAGTTAGACATTTGGCACAATTGTACTTCCCCATATAATGTATCGTTTGATTGTTTCTGCCAGCCTTTTTCTCCCTGTGTGTGAACATGACACCTGAGCAGTTGCCTTTCCATCTTTCCTCTGTCTAATCTGCACCATTGTTTGGTAATATCAAGTTCCTCAGCCAGGCTTTCTATTTTCTGAGAGTACAGAACTAGAAAAGGGCAGACGTGATGATGATATCTGTTTGGAAAAGGCAACAACATTGAATGGAGGCTGTTTCCTGTAATGTTGGGACGAGGAAAGGGCAAGCTGAAAGCCAGTGAGACTGGGAGACAGGCTGACAGGGTTAGACATTGTCTGGTAGTACAGGTGAAGGGCATGCAGAGGAGACACTGTCTCGAGGGGAGAGGACTGTGGTAGGGCAGCCTGTTGTACTGTAGTGACATTTACAGTATAACATGCAAAGAGCTTTAAAAACAAAGGCCAAGGAGGGACAAAGCAATAACAGCAGTGAGATAGTGAAGTACACAAGGGCAGCAGAGTGCTCCAGAATCACAGAGACATGAAAAAAAATAATGGTTTAACCTTTGACATTATACTGCTTGGCAAATGTGTAACTCTCATGCAGGAGTTGTGGGGGGAAAAACAACAAGGTCATGAAGGAAAATCCATCCTAAAATGACAGTGTGTGTTTTTACAGATGACCACACCCCACTTACACCAACACTCAGTCAATTCAATTCAATTTAATTCATATTAGTGCCAAATCACAATAGCAGTTGCCTCAATGCGCTTTATATTGCAAGATAGAGACCCTATACTGTAATAATAGTATAGTAGTTCTATCAATAGCCTATCATGTACCAAATGAAACAGAGGTTAGGTGATATTTGAAATTATCACATGACAGATGTTTTTGTTCTTGTTGTTGTTGTTTTCCCCCACTGGCATTTCCTGTGTGCTTCAAAGTCAGGGAAGTGCAAATTCGTGTAGTTTTCATTTGCACCTCAATTTGCACTTCCCTGACTGATACCACACTATTTGCTTTGTAGATCTATTGGTTAGCTATCAGGCGTACCTTTTAACACAGTTTTAAAATATTGTCTGGGATAACTGGGCCATATCTTCCTGTTTCACTTTACACTTTGGAGTAGTGCGGGTGTCTGAAGGAAATTAGTTTGGGTGACTAATAACCCTGAGGCATTATCTAAACCCAATAAATCCAACTAAATATGAAAAGAGCCCTATATATTAACATCAATACAATGTGGGGCAGCTGTACAATGCATGAATCCAAAAAACAAAACAAAACAAAACAAAAAACAGCCTTGACCTCTATATCTACCATTATAATGATGTTACACCACTATGACAGCCATCGTAATTTAGTGTCCAGTTATCGCCATGGTAACTGTCTCCAACTGACAATTGTGGCGCCGAAAGAGAAATGGGTTAAAGCAGAGACAACACTGACTCCACTTAAACAGGAATAAGGGGTGTGGCGTGCATCTTTAAGGTCGAAATCTCTGGCCTACATTGAGACGATTTCTAAGATAACTGATTTATAAATAAATAAGTAAATAAATAAATAATGAGCGTGACCGTACATTCAGCGGTTGTTTCCAGATAAAGTCGCCTGTCGGGGACAAAGGGAGACCTCAATCACACACACTGATAACCTCTCTATTACTCGTGACGATCCATCAAGGCTCTGAGCTAAGTTACGTGTTGTTTGGGTTGACTGACATAAAACAACAACAAAAAACACCTTGCACAATATGCCTCAATATCCGATGCGTGACGTCTTCGCATTGATCCACTTTTGCGTCTCTCAACCTGTGGATTATCTGATGATTGAGAAAACCCGAGCCATCATCCGCCTGGTGATTTTCCTTTTCACGGAAACAGCTAAACAGCAGTGTCATAACGAACGAGTTCATTTTACTTGAAAATGACAAGTGGATTAATAATGGTTTTTATCCCGTTTTTGCAATATCCGCGTAGCCAGCGATTAGTGCCAACAGACACACCCTCGTGGTACATGTTCGCGTGGTAAATAACAAGCAGCCTTGAAAATGCCAGCTCGATTAGTTATTGTGACCATGTACACCAGACAGGTGGTTATTATTGAAAACAATAATAATAATAATAATAAATGACACCGCACGTTTGCCTAAAATAATTCCACAAAGAAGTTTGCACGAAAGACACAATTTATGCACACTGGAGAGGCGTTATGAATAAAATTGCCTTGCCTTACAGTCCTATTGCACTCATATTCTTTTTAGACCACTGGATCCCTTTTTGTCTTTATATGAATAACACAATCAAATATGTCGCTTATTAACTTACCTTTTGTTTCTCCAGCGGACCGTTGGTTAACAAACTGATATCCACCTGCAAAAATCAATCAGTTTGTCTCACAAGGACTCTGCTTCAAGTATTCTCATCTGTCAATATGTGCAACCTGCTCATATGTACTTCCCCTGGAAAAATAGATGTGATGACGACAACAGTGTGACTCCTGGAGTGACTGCTTATTTAGTGCGTGGAATCGTCCCTGCCGCTCCCTTTCTGCATCTCTCCCTCTCTCACACACCAGGCACGCTCACCACAGACCCTCCTGCTCACAAAATCATTAAACACCACAACAAAGGGGAGTGGATGGTTCCTTCTTTATCTGATATATGTTGTGTTTGTTATTCGCGCAATCCTTCACAAACTTATGACATGAACATAACAAAGAATACGGAAAAATGGCATACAATCAAGAACAATTTCAAGAAAAATCCCAACATGAGTAGTGGCTTAAGTGCACTGCTTAGTGACTCAAGTGCAAGGTAATGCACAAAATGTTTTGATTTTAATATGGTACACAACAGTTAAAATTGTGTTCCTGGGAGAAAAAAACACCTTCATAATAATTAATCATACACAATCATACATTAATCAACCACAAACTGATTAAGGAAATCTCAGTAGAACCTCAGTAAAGCCTTTCATTGAATTACAATAAGATACAATTGAAAAAAAAAATCTGCTTTTAAAGCTCACTTAAATTAAAAATAAGCTTTAGTACACACAAAAGAATAAAATCAAAATTGAAAGACTGAAGTCAGTGCACTGATTAGCTTGTATACATGTGGGTAGTGTAAAATATATTAAATCCATGTGACCTGGGATGAGTATAGATGATGAGCACAACTTTAATGAATGTATGTGGGCATTTCTGTCATGCTGCTACTCCCTCAAGACAACTTCATTGGGAGGAAAACACCAGCAGGAAGCAAAGTGATGTCACACCATAGCTCTCTGCAAGAGGCAAAGGAGGAGTTAACATAGAGAAAGCCTTCCCCTTCTAGTTCTTATTTATTCTTTTTGCTTTCACTCTTACATGCATGCTTGTGTAGATCCAGGGCAGAACACTACTGACTCTGGTGTAAACCCCGGGTTTGTTTTTTTCACCACAGCCAGCTCCCCAGCTGGTAATCCCCACCAGGTAAAAGCGACTCTCTCCCTGGCATACCAGAGGTCCACCACTGTCACCCTGGAAAAATATATTATACTTGATTAACAGAAATGTTACTCCAAAGTTTGCTAGATGGTCAAATCCATGCATACTTATATGATTTCTGTTAGCTGTTCCTTAATACTGACTGCTCACCTGACAGGAGTCTTTGCCTCCTTCGAGTTTCCCAGCACAAAGCATATTATTGGTCACCAGACCTCCATAAGCATCACGACTGTTACACACCCGTGTATCAATGATGTCCACACTCACTTCCATCAGATCCTTCGAGACAACACCTTTAAAAAAAAAAGAAAAAACAAAAAAACGTCATTGTTTCCTTTCCATGGCAATATAATACCCCACAATAGTAGCTTGATGTAAATATTATACATTATTGTGAGTTGCACCGTCTAAGCAACAGAAATTGTGCATTGTTTGTTTTCTTCATTTTTCTTCAGTTTTTATGATTAATAATTTCGCAGTCTTTTGTTTATTGATTGAGAGTTGTCACCCACCCATCAGTCGTTAACATTATTTTTTCAAGCATATTTTTCATCAGATGATTATATAGACAACAGATACTGGTTATTTTCTCATCATTCCCTGATGTTGCTTTCTTGTAATCCTTCCCCAGTCTTTCTCAGCTTGCAGATTTTTTTTTTTTTTTTTTTAATTGCATCAGCAATGTTTAATAGTTTGCCTTTCACTGAGGAGTGGCTTCCGTCTGGTCATTCTGCCTTACAGGCCTGACTGGTGTAGTGCTGTAGAAATGGTTGTTCTTCTAAAAGGTTCTCCTATCTCCACAGAGCAAAGATGGAGCTCTGTCAGAGTGATCATTGGGTTCTTGGTCTCCTCCCTAACTAAGGCCTTTCTTTCCCAGTACCTCAGACTGGCCAGACAGAGCCCTGATGGTTTCAGACTTCTTCCATTTATGGATGATGGAGGCCATTATGCTCACTGGAACCTTTAATGCTGCAGAAGTTTTTCTTTTTCTTTTTTTTCTGCACCTTTCCCCAGATCTATACCTCCATACAATTCTTTCTCAACAATTCATTAGCACCATCAACTATGGGACCTTATATAGACGATGTGTGCTTTTCAAAATAATGTCCAATCTACTGAATTTACCACAGATGGACTTCAGTCATGTTGTAGAAACATCTGACATATTTTGAGTGCCATAGCAAAGGCTGCGAATATTTATGCTCATGTTTGTTTGTTTTTTGTTCTATCAATGCGTTGGGTGGGTGCTAACTTCCTACAATTTAAGGCTTTAGTTTCAGTGAGTAAAATGGCTAAACGTCACTCATAGACCAAACCTAAACTTTTAAAGCCTTATCTACAGTAAAACAATCAAACACTACTGGAAACAACAGCACTTAAACATGTAATGCAGACGCAAGGCAGACTGTATTGCCCAACACATTAGTATGGAAATCATGGGAATTCAGTAAAATAAATTACATTCATGAATAACTAAAACTTGGTCATTTGCTAGATTTCTAGTCTAGATTTCTAGATACTTAACATTTCTGAATTTCTGCTTACCTGAACCGGCCTGTGTGGTGCCAAAACCCGAGGTCCAGCACTGAGTTCCTTGGACAAAGTTCTGGTTATATGCTGGCAGACAAGCAGGCTGAACTTTATCTGGTTAACACAAAAATATGTATTTAAATTTTGCCAACACATCAGCCGCCTTGTGTGCTCAAAAGGATAGTATTGTAGATAGATCTGTACATATACGGTAAAACAACTTCACTATGTAAAGCAGATTAACAGTTTGACTGTGAACTCACAGGCTTTCAAAGCTCAGACTGAGCAGCAAAGGAAATATTTTCATTGCTATTACTATCCTGCACATTGTTTTAGTGTCCTGTTTTTGTTAATAATCTACACAATCTACTGTAGACTATATACAGCAGAGAGTAAGAGAAATACTTATTTGATCCCCTGCTGAATTTGGAAAAACTTTATGTAATGTGTATGGTTGCTTAAAATAAAGCTACCATAAAAATTAAAGACTGTTCCTTTCTTTGAGCAAATTCAGCATGGGATCAAATAATTATTTCCCCCACTATACTGTGCAGAATATATATGCATAACACTCTCCATAGTGCTATTAAACACAGGTTTCATCATCGAAGGATTTCTGTGCTGGATATTTCCATGGAGGAAGCAATTAAATCCTTCACACACTCTGCTTTCCAACATGATGCCCACACACATGCTTATGTGATTATTAAAATCTGAACACAGCTATAGAGGTTGGATGACTACACACATTTGTTAAAGAATGTAAAGATGCAACTAACCATTGAAAGTGACTGGGGATGTAAGTTTGAGAAGAACAACATCTTGGTCATTTGTTTTAGTGTTATAGTTCTCATTGACTATGATCTTCTCAACAAAGTACGGAACAGGCAGGTTGTTCAGCGACACCGTTCCACCATATACTCTCCAGTTCTGAGGGGATAGAGCCAAGTTGTCTCTGAAACCCCGAAAAACACTCTTCAATGGACAGCAACAGATTAATGTAGATTTCAGCACAGAATAATTGGCATTATGGTTTTTAAAATGTATGAATTTTGAATTGTTAACTGCAGCTGGACCTTAAAATATCTACAATTACAATGTACAGACTCTAGGAATCAGAGAGTTTATTAAGGTAGACTATGGTCAATTTAAGAGAGTGTGATAAAACATTTACAAAGGTATGTTTGTTTTATTTTCTTTTCTTTTTTTTTGTCACCTTGGGAAACAGTGGGCAGCAGAAAGCACAAAATCAGGGGAGATCAGGACTCCTCCGCAGACATGGGATCCTCTGAACTGTAGTGACAACTGCCAAGGCCAATGACCTATTTTAGCTATGGTGCCACCAATGATCCGGGACGTGGCCTGCTGCTTACCACAATCTGGACAACAATGCAAGGTACCATGCAAAAGAAAGAAAGGGAAACAAAACTATTGTCAGCATACAGTTTTATCCTTGATGAATGCAGAAAAAAATACATTGTATGTGCCAGCGTTGCTGCTGCAGTGCTGTTAGATCTTCATAGGAGTCACAATGTTTTATGTTATCAAGGTCACCTAACAAAACACCTTGTGGCCATAACTTAAGAACTCTTTGAGTAATTTTTACACAACTTTAAACAAGTCTTAAGATTTTATGAGGCCAAATTTTAGCCAGTTAAGTAGCAGAGGGGTTTTCTTAACTGCTTTGATGAGGTCCTAACATCCACTATTGGCCCTGTGCTCACTACCAGAAATTGCAGACCCACCACTGGCACCCTGTGCTTTTCGCAGGTAAGAGCAGGTTCACACTTACCATATCTGAGAGACATGAAAGGGTCTAGAGAAACCTGTATGTTATGGTGATATGATGGTTTGGAGAACCATATCAATGAGAGGATGAACAGACTTCTGCAGGCTAGACTATGGCCCCCTGACTGCCATTAGGTATTGGGATTAAATCATTGGATCCACTGTTGCACCCTACACTGGTGCAGTGGGTCCTGGGTTTATAGTTCATCATGATCTATAGAAATCTATAGAAATCTGGAATCGAAGGTATGGCAATCTGGAGATGTTATTGAAGCTCAAGTTACTTTGCTTTGGCCTTCAGGTCATCTGTATTTTGGGGGTTTTCTTCCTCTTAAATGTCTAATAGATTCTCTTTGGGATTCAGATCAGACCGGTTGGCCAAATGCAGTAATGATTATCAGCATTCTGATCACGATTGGTAAACCATTTAGCAGTAGTTATGGCATTGTGGATAGGTTTTTATTCCGTTAGGAAAAGGAATCGCCAACTAGAAATCAAGTCCTCATGAAGTTCTCTCTCCTGGTATATGGCTGCATTAACTTTTGATATGATAAAATATCACTGACATGATTTGGTGCCCCAAATCATCATAGACAGCAAAAGCACACAGGACTTCAAACACTTTGGATTCTGTCTCTGTCCTCTCTTTCCTCCAGACTTCAGGACCTTGATTTACAAATGAAATGCGAAATGCAATTTGATCTTTTAAAAGGACGTTGGACATAAAGTCCAGGTAAGACATTTTTGATATTGTTTCTCACATTCCTAATATCAAGATGTATTTGGTGGCTCTTAATGCTAAAATAGCAGCCTCTTTCCCAAATTCAAAGCTCTGCCAAGTTCTTTGACAATCCTTTCAAAGCTTCATCTTGCCTGTTAAAGTTAGCCTTTTCAGCAGTGACCTTCTGTGGCTCACCCTCCTGGAGGTTGTCAGTTATCATCATCTGAATAACCGTACAGCCAGCAATCATCCCCATGATTGCGACCGTGTGTACTGACCAAAGCTATCAAAAATTCTAACAGAAAAATGCTTGAACCTTGAAATTTTCAGAAAATGATTCAGATACTTTTGTTAGTATTGCACTGGCTAATAACTGCATTTCAGTCATAGGTACTGGGTGTAAGGCAGACATAGAAAAAGAAATAAAAAGTGTGTGACATATGACTGTAGGAACAGATGGAGGCTCCTTACCCACACACTGCAGGGAGACAGTCTGCTTGTTCGGACAGGGAGAACTGCATGTTGCCACAATAAGGGAAACATGTTAAAATGGGTACATGCAGTCAACCAATGCTAATGTTGTTAACCAACAAATCATATGTACCTGACATTTACCCGAGCCTGGATTGGAGCAGATCTTGTACTGTTGTTCAGTGTTAAACCTGTGGAATCTGATTGAATTGTAGCTGTCATATAGACGCTGGAGACAGAGAGAAAAATGATTAGATAAACGTGCACATATAGAGACCATTTTCTGCAGTTAATATCTGAGTGAATCTGTAAACTAATTGCGCTTCTATCATACTGAGATGCCCCACTGGTAGTCATTCCTGTGGAGAATCAATTCAACCCTAAACACAGCAGCAGATCAGGTGATGTTTCATGAACCTCTGTGGGTAATTACAGGTTGGGGTTTGAAGCCCACGTGTTTAAGGGCTGTTGTTGAAATCGACCCTTCCAAATGACAAGCTAAATCACTCATTCATGAAGCCCGTGCTAGGTCTAAATGATGATAGATAATGGTAAGATATATTATGAAGATTACCTTTGATCCAAATTTTTTCTCAGCTGCCTTTAAACTTTTTAGCCTTTATTTATATAGGGCACTAGAGAGAAGACAGCTAGTAAAGGGCCTCAGGGTGTATGCAAACCCAGGCCTCTGCAATGGTCTGGGTTGCCTGTTCTACTGAACTATACCAGCACCCAGCTATCTTTAAACTTTTTTATACATGATGTTCAATACATTTTAGGTGAGCTATGACAATAATAGGCAGGGTAAAGTGGTGATCATACTTTCTGAATCCTTGCCGCTTGCAGATCTGCTTGGCTTCATTGTCATCCCACCCTTGGTTACACACTGGTAGGAAGCGGCCATCTGTGGCTGTTCTGACCTGCAGACTGTTTCCCTCACCAAACCTCACTGGAGAAGTAATAACAAGAAGGGATAACAAAAAGAATACACCTTAAATCTCCTAAGTCCATTATGTGCACATGTGACTATTAGGCAATTTTAGCTTTCATTTTGCAGAAAATGTTTAATTTGCCAAGACCTTTCTTGTGCATTCTTCTAATATATTTACCTTGTTGTTAGGCATTACATAGAGTGTATAATATGAATAAAGCCAATACAATTATACATGATTCAGATTTAAGTTGGATCCCCTAAGAATTCTTACATATATTGATACATATTCCTTCCATAGATTATTATTGTTATTTTCCAATCCTACTTCATCTTCTTTCTTTATGAGTGTGCTGATTTACCACAGTATGCTTCGTCAGTGCCATGTTGGCAGTCCTCTTTTCCATCACAAATCACAGTATTGTTTGGGCAGTTGTCCTTTGGCAAAACTGCACTTTGGGTTTTCTCATCATTGCTCCCATCATGCTCATCGTAGTGGATCACTGATGTTGCTCTCCTGGTGCCGTACACAACTGTGGTTGGAGAGTATGTAGTAATGATTTTAAAGTAAGTAGAGGTAGAGTGTGCCATTATTGTTATCCTTCACACAAACAAAATAATGAAATAAAATAAGAACAGTAATATGCATCTTAAAATTGACTTTCCATCTCACTTAATAAATATCAGCAACTATTTATACGTACTCCAGTTAACATAAATGATTTTCAAAGTGAGCACCGCATGCAACGGACCACACAGAGAAAACATTTTGTCAGTGCCAACAAATCTCTGTGGAAGTAAAAAAATTCATATAATTCCATTCCATTTTTATTTATAGTTGCAAAATAATGTGTTATATACTGGTAATGACATTTAATAACTGAGTTTATGCTTCATACTGTTTTTAAATACCAACATACACAAAAATGAGCAAATGAAAATAGATAAATTCTTACACTCTTAGGACCACAAGGGCACAAAAATACTGTAAGTAACTGAGATTCACATGCAGATACAACAGGTTCAAATAACTTAGTTCACAAGTTTTGATGACACTGTTCAGTGATCAAAGTATACCTCCAAGCCAAATGGCCACCCCCAGCAGAGCAAGCAACAGTAGGACTGACACCGACACACCAATGCACCTTTTCTTGCTCTCACAGCATCCCTTTTTCTTCTTTGGAACTAAACACAGTCAGAACAAAAGCATATAGTGACACACATATTAATGATCGTTGGAGCGACTCTGACTCAGCATTTATTTTGTTTGTACATTTGCAATACGTGGATTTTATTCCTAGAAAATATGGGAGGAGCGGGTATAACTCACTTGTGATGGGCTGTGAGACTTGGGGAACAGCCACAGATGATGGATACCGAGGGATGTAACGTGGCTGGGTTGGGGGCATCATCCCTGGACCGAAGCCATACACCACCTCTTCATAAGACCTGAGGGGTGGCTGTGTGTGGACAGCAACAGAGTAGTAGGGAGGAGGGGGGGTGCCCTAAGAGAAAAAGACAAAAACAATGAGGGCAAAACAAATACTCTGCAAGATTTCAAAGATAAAATCTCTAACTGGAATAACAAACAATGTCATGTGAAGTCTATGTCCAATATTATGTAATCACTCCTTGGGCACAAGATGTTGTTTGTTTGCTTTCTATGTTTGCTCATCTTGAGAGTAGTTTTATTTTAATGGGGAGAACCTGAACGTTCTGAATTTCAACCAAATTAAATCAAAGTTATTAATTGTTTTGCATGTCAATGAGGGAAATTAGTATTTGGTCCTCTACAGCCTAGCTAGAAACCTGACTCTGACCACCACCATGTGCAAGACCATGGTCAAGGTCATGCAGGGGCATAGCCAGAACTCACTCATATAGAAAATCTGTGGAGAGAGCTGAAGTTTCAAATTGCCAAGCAGCAGCCAAGAAAACTAAAGGATTTGATTCTGTAAAGAGAAGTGGGCCAAAGTGGGCCTTCCTGAGATAAGTAAAAACCTGGTGACCCCTGTGCTTGCCAACAAGGATTTTTCCAGTACTAAGTCATGTTCTAAGGCATATATATTAGGTATAATATATACAATTAGACATACATGAGCTAAAATGGTAAATCATCCATATGTGTTTCTTGTTGTTAAGACTCTGCACATTTGTGGTTGTCAAGAGTCTGCATGTAACCTATTGTCCTCCATGATATCCAAACACTGTTATCAAGTCTACACCAGCTCAACAACCTTATAGGCACAAAGAAAGAAGTGATGTATCCTGGCAACAGTGTCTAACAGATCAGATTTAGGAGTATGTTCCTCATTTCTCAGTGATATCGTCTCTGCTAGTAGCCATATCAAGAATTTCAAACAAAGGTCTTAATCCATATTTGGAGACTTGCATGGGACAAGTTGGTGCAAAATGATAGTGGGAAAAATGCACCTAAGAACAAGTTTGTTCGCTGGGTTTTTCTTAGAGGAATAAGTGGCTCAAATACTTTAATCCACATGGGTTAAAGGTCTACCATGTGTTCATTGGGAGTGACTCATGGCACAGACTACTGACTAGTTAGATAGCCACCTTAGTAAAAGAATGGTGTCTAAGCAGCTGTCAGCCGTAGTGCGTTTCCCTACTGTATCTACCAAATAACTGGTTTTGGTATCACTTCGTTGTTAGCAAGTGTTACTTTAATAAGTTCTCCCAAAAGTGTTGGAGGTTAATCTGGGCAAAACAAGGATGTTGCAACACTTTCTAATGCATTTTTTCTTTTTGTTTGTTTTAAGAGGGTGTGGTATTGTTTTTGGTCAACAAAAAAGTTCCAGTAAGCATTTGTCAACCTTAGGGTGTCATTGACTGGAATCACTGCATATAACAATATCTCTCTGATTGCCTTTCTACTACGGAACAATCCAGCAATCCAGCACCCTAACACTGACCCGGTGTCTCGTTTTCTTTTTTCCTAAGATGATAAAGTTAGTCTGTGGGCCATACCTCCCCATTTTTATCAATTATTAACAATGATCACCCCTGGCCCCCATCCCACACTTTGAGAATCACTGCACATGCTGTGTTTATTCTGAAAGGAATTTGGCCTGTGCTGCTAGTGTTTCAGTGTCACATGCACCATTTCCTTGAAATAGTGTGCAATGGCATTTTAGGTATGTTTTCTCTTACTGGCTAGGTGATTCAGGTGATTCTGCTACCCAGTCAGGAGCAGTAAAAAACCCTGTGAGTGTGCACAATGGACTATAATTGCCATAGGTGTAGCACTTGTGTAACATAGCATGGTGTTCATTGCCCATTGTTTCGCTTTAAAAGATGTTTGTCTATTTTTTGTCAGGGATAAATCTGAATCTGTTGGTTAAAGAAAACCCTTTTTTCTTTGTTATTTAAAATATTATTTTTTTCAATTGAATTCGGTCATAAATAATGTTGAATCTTAATTAAGCTTTAAAATTAAGATACATTTATTTATTAGAAGACTGCACTGGTTATAGACTGCAATTTTGTTTTAGAGCAAACAAGTTAAAAAAGATTCATCCTCATGTGTTCACACCAGGTATGCAGATAGAGTCAATCTTTACCTAGTTATATGGTTACAAAGTACTTAAAGTCTTATAAATTATGTCCACTGTGCTAAATCAAATTTGGGCAGAAAAATGTGAATTTGATTTGTTATTTTCTTCATCAATAACAGCATGATCTTTGGTTTTAAACCAAGTTTTCTGCTGATTTCTTCAATATTCATGTTTTCTTGTTTTAATGACAAATGGTCTGATTAATTTATTAGATTAATTTCACCGGAAATTAATCTAATAAGAATAACAACACTGGTCAACAAGCATTTTCCTTCTGAGACTCTTTCACCTGTATTTTAGCAGATTTTACTGGCTGACACCAAACTGGAAAATTATGTTCCAAGTACTCGCCAACTTCGATGATGTTTCAGCATTTAAGAAATAAGTTTGGTCTCAAGAAAAGTAAAACCAAAGTTAAGGAAAGCATTTTTGCTGGTCCTGAAATCTGCGAACGGGATGTTTGATGATTGGTTCCGAATGAAACTGAACCCAGCTCAACTAGGTTGTGCAGAATTTTCTTAGCAGTCACAGAGGAAAAAGTTTTGCTGAGCTTGTGGATAACACACTGAAAGTGTGTGAACTACTAAGATTTTCCCATGCTCATTGCTGGAGCATGGCTCATGGATTTCATCAAAATAAAAAGCCAATATCAACTCTTGGTCCCTACAAAGACAAACAGATATGCTGTACAAGTGAAAAACCAAGAGCTAAATTAACAGAGATTTGCTTTAACATATCTCTAGGAAACAAATTAAAACAGTCTTGGCAGAAAATAGCTACAATTCCAAACATTGTGTTGATATATTGATGTTCAGCAGTATCAAAACATGAGTGATGTGTATGTCACAAACCTGACACGCAAGCTTTAATTTGATTACATATCTGAAATCACTGTAAAACAATGGATAAAGACCTGGAATTTCCTACTAGCAAATAAAAATATATTTTGTAGATCAGTCTAATGAGGCAAACCTTCTACTGGTGCCTGGTTGTGTCTAAAGGTAACAAAATCTACCAACCAACATGTCACTAACTTACATGTGAAACTATTTTCAGCTAAACTAAGCAAAAGTATTTTTGTACAGCAATTAAAACGTGTGCTAATTTTAGTACTGTGCTCTTTATGCGACATGTGGGAACGCAGCTGGTGATATCAACGTTTGCAAATGCTAAATGCTCTGTGGCTGTACCTGTTCCATTATCAACTAAGCCTCTGTAGAAAGTCATACAATGTGAAAAAACAAGTTTCTGATGAGTCATTTGACCTCCTGACATTCTTATAGCATGAAAGAGAAACATTTGTTTGTTTTCACATACATACATACATTATTTAAACAGTTTTTGTCACGTTGTAAGTGATTTCAATCCTGAAACTGCTGCTATGAGCAGTTTGCAGTTTGTGTATGAACTGCACCAAGAAATTGAGAAAAAATAAGATGTGCTATTAGGGTAGGGTCACTGGTAAATAACCCTTAAAGAAATACTTTCCTTTATGCAGTCTAAATTTTGGGCTTGACCATTGCCTTTCCTCAGCTGTTGAGACCTTTTTCTAATATCAATGTGATCACACTTCCATAAACTGGGGAGACGAGCATATAGTTCTCAAAATTTAGATTTGCTATTAAACCTGTTTCAAGTTAAGTTCAGTAAAAGTGTGAAACTGTGAAGGCAAGCATTACTCACCAACAAAGATGTATAGTTTTTTTTTTTTTTAAAGACCTATAGGCAGCATAAACCTTACTTTATTGTAATCAAATGCCTTAGCAGAATTAGGTGGAGGTATAGTCATATTTCTCAGCATAGTGCACACGGTCATATTTCACAGTTTGCTCTCAAGCTATTATTATAAATAAAAGGTGGAAAAATTAGAGGATCTATGCAACACAAAGGACAGCATCACTCACACAAACCATGTCATCTAAAATTACAAAATCCATCCATCCATTTTCTTCTGTTAGCACAGTTGAGGGTAAGCTACAACATAATCTGATATAAAATGGTAAACTAAAACTGTCCCCCTTTTTTAATCTGCCAGCCTTGTATGGGCAAAATTAATAATTCTAGATTCAAACACAACATCCAGAACATACAATGAAATGCAGAAAGGTGCAATTACAGGTATCTCTCTCTTTATTTTATCTAAAAAGACAAGAGTTAGTACAATGAAAATGTGAAGTTTAATAACATTATTTCCTCCATCATCACATCAGGAATATACACAATTTCACAGACACAGGGATTTGTTTATGTGTTCGTGCATCTATACCATATCTCTATATTACACAGTCTAAAATTGAATAAAGAATACAAATAATTGCCCATATAGACTATATAAGCCAAGACAGAAAGCCTCTATAACACCTGAAGGAAAGTGAAGTCAAATCTTTCGCTCTGTAATCTCTTTACTGAACAACATTCTTCAGCCTTCTGAAGAATGCAACATATACTCACAAGCAACACAGTTCTCTAAATTCAAAACAATGCAAACTGAAGCAGAAAACACAGCCATCATTCAGGTGAACAGTAATTAAGTGGGAAGTTTGACTATTGAGTGAATACACGCCAGCAAGAATCAGAACCTACCGGGTCATGTTTATCCATTGGACTCAGGAAAGCAAAGTGTGTAGAGTGGAGGTGAGAGCAGGTGGGTGGAGCTTTTTCAGTGCAGGTTTACACAGTCTGGAGCATGGTGGTGAAACATTAAGCACGTTTGTTCTCCTTCCTTTCGTCTCCTCTGCTTTTTACTCAACTGTGTTTCCCACTCAACTTAAACCAAGCAATAGGTAGGTAGGCCTATCTTCCCCCTCCCATCGTAATACCTCCCATGTAAATCCTTCCTTCTTTGCTTCACAGAGACGGGCGTGTCCAGTGCACCAATATCCTACCTGTCAGACCAGTTTTGTAGCAGCAGCATACTGAGATTGATTCACAGTATGAAGCTCAAATAACCTAAGCTGAGCTGTCAGGGCCCTGGACTCAACTGGCCTCTTCTTCCAAGAGTATGACATGATTTCTTTTTCAATCTGGAATTCATGGATGTAGAATTCACCACAGTGTATTTAAACCCTGGAGACAAGCAGACTGCCCGGCCCCACAACAACAGAGCAGCCCATCAGCCTGGACCCCGAACAGACGACCAGCTCCTCCTGGCTATCTGGTCGTCTGGTCCATGACTTCTCTTGGAAGACAGCATCTCGTTCTTGGCTGGGGAAGAGAAACTCTGGGCCTTCTTTCTGACTGTAGCGTCGAAGCACCAGTCAGTGTATTCCTTCAGAGCATCCAAATTCTCCTTGTTGTCCTCCAGGGTGTTGGACATTATTATGCAGATATGTGTTGTTGTCTGTCAATTTTCTGGTGTGTTTTAAGCTTCAAAAAGTGTCTGTTTAATCTTTATTCCCCCAAGTCTCCAGCGTCTGACCTCACCTAGCATTTCCGTTCCACCTAGCATCTACCCAGGAAGACTTCTACATTATTAGTGCGATTTCTCCCTCTGAAAAATATAGGGGGGTGGATCGATACAAATATTGATAGTTTATTTGTCAGGATCTGACGGCGCCCTGACCGGTCGACCTGCCAGTGTGTGTATATCTGTGTGCGTGTGTATGTGTCTCTCCTATCGCCCTGTCTTCCCCTCCGGCTCCGCTGAGATGTGTTAGGAGGTAACCTAGCAACAGGCTACCTCCGACCCGGAAGTGCTGTCGCCCGGAGCTGCCACACCTGCAGTCAATCCACCAGCTGCTGCCAATCAACTACTATCTTCAGCAGGGCTACTTAATGGTGTGGCTGAGCGACAGACAGCGCTGGAGTATTGCACTAAGCCTGGTAGTGTTTTCGAGTCGCTAACGTTATTGAAGTGCTGTCTGATCTTCGTACTCATTCTGCTGTCGTGTGTGTGTGTGTGCACCCAGGGATTGACGGAGGATTTACGGACACTAAGGAAGCACTTGGAGGAGAGACGGGCACTCACTACCACGCACGGGCTTACACGGAAGGAGGGACGCACTATCACCATTGTTGCACATTTGAACTGTTGTCACCTTGCTGCACTGTAAATAAATGCACTGTCATTATTTCTGAGCTCCGCGCCTGAGTCCACTCTTTAACAACCGTGACAGAATACTCCAGCCAGCCATGGACTCAGCGGACTCAAACCCAGTTCAACGAGAGCTCTCCGTTCAGGGCGAAGTTTTGGACCGCCATGAGAGCATGATGAAACACATCATGACGGAACAAACAGCGATGCGACAGGTGCTTGCAAACATTCAAGGTATGTTACTCACCGCGCCCGGCACCTCAGCTAAAAATCCACAACCCACTCCATCAGTAAGTGTGGCTGCAGCTTGCCCACTACCCCCTTCGCCTCCACCACCTCCACCTAGGCGAGAACATACATTACCGGTTCCGGAGAAGTTTGATGGAGATATAACAAAGAGTCGAGGCTTTCTGATGCAGTGTTCATTGATTTTCAGACAACAGACACAGGCTTACGGCTCAGATTGTGCGAAGATCACGCTTATGGTGGAACTGATGACTGGCCGGGCGCTGCAATGGGCACAAGCCGTTTTAAATGTTCAACCAAATATCTCCTACCAGGATTTTCTGACCAAGTTCCTCTGTGTGTTTGATAAAGGAACGGATGCAGATGGCGCTGCTAATCGTTTGTTTACCCTAAAGCAGGGACATAAGAGTGTCGCGGATTTCTCCATTGACTTTTGGATCCTGGCCGAGGAGACGGGCTGGGCAGAAAACGCACTCCGGGGAGCCTTCCTGAACTGCCTAAACGAAGAACTCAAACATGAGTTAGCTACGAAAGAGCTACCTAAACCCCTTAGCACTTTGATTAATATGTGCATTCAACTGGATAATCATATAAGAGAGTTTGGGAGACGGGCAGATGAAGAACGACGGCTGGCAGGAGGCGCCAATGCGCCTACCGGGTTGCTTCCTTCTCACTGGCGAGAGGAAGAAGAAGACCCAGCGGAGGATGAGGAACAGCCGATGCAGCTGGGCCGGGCTTGGTTCGGTGCTTCCCATCGGAGGAGAAGACAGCGCACGGGTGAGTGCTTCGTGTGTGGGAAAAGGGGACACTGGGCTGATACCTGTCCGAAGCGAGTAAAAGACTCCGCCCGCCAGTAGCTGTGGGGATACTGGCGGGTGCTACGGCTAACTCTGTTCCCCATCTCAGTTGTCCGGCCAAGCTGATTTTTCATTCCCTTACTCACCCGTGTAGCGCGCTGATTGACTCTGGAGCTGAGCAGAGTTTTTTGGATGAATCACTAGCTCATAAATTAGCCGTACCCATTGTTCCTCTCCCTGAACCTCTCCAGGTTTCGGCTCTTGACGGCAGCCCTCTGACTACGGTCACTCACCGCACTCGTACCATCACACTCACCCTCTCTGGCAATCACTCGGAGCAGCTCAGTTTGTTTCTTTTTAAATCTCCTGATGCTCCCCTTGTGTTGGGCTATCACTGGCTGCGACAACATAATCCGCAGATCGAAAGGGCCACGGGCCGTATTTCAGGGTGGAGCAGTCAGTGTCACGCTTTGTGCTTGCGCTCCGCGACTTTTGGTGCGACGGTCGCTGGCTCCGCGGAGCCTGTTGCGCCTCCTGATTTGTCTGGTGTTCCGCCTGAGTATCATGACCTGGCCCAGGTTTTTAGCAACGACAAAGCCTCCTCACTTTCTGCCCCATCGCCCGTACGACTGTGGCATTGATTTGATTCCCCGCACTCCCTTGCCCACCAGTCGACTTTATAACATCTCCAAGCCCGAGCGGGAGTCGATGGAACGGTACATTAATGACTCCTTGGCGGCCAGCATCATTCGACCCTCCACTTCCCCTTTGGGCATGGGATTTTTCTTTGTGGCGAAGAAGGACAGGTCACTCCGGCCGTGTATCGATTTCCGGGGTTTGAATAAGATCACGATCAAGAACAAGTACCCCTTGCCCTTGCTGGCGTCCGCCTTTGAGCTCCTCCAGGGCGCCACGGTTTTTTCCAAATTGGACCTCCGCAATGCTTACCACCTGATGCGGATTCGTGAAGGGGATGAATGGAAAACAGCATTCAACACTCACCTTGGACATTTCGAGTACCTGGTGATGCCTTTTGGGCTCACCAATGCCCCTGCTGTTTTCCAGGCTATGATTAATGATGATCTCATTAACCACTGTGTTTTTGTCTACCTAGACGACATCCTTGTGTTTTCCCGGAGCCCAGCAGAACATGTGGAGCATGTGAGGCTCATACTGCAGCGCTTATTGGAGAATCGCCTGTTTGTGAAGGCTGAGAAATGTGAGTTCCATGTTCCAACTGTGTCTTTCCTGGGCTTTGTGGTGGAACAGGGGCGGCTGCGTGCGGACCCAGGTAAGGTCAAGGCGGTGGTTGAGTGGCCAGTGCCCAAGAATCGCAGGGAGTTGCAAAAATTTCTGGGATTTGCCAACTTCTACAGGCGCTTCATTCGCAACTTTGGCTGGATTGCCTTGCCTCTGACTGCCCTTACCTCTCCCATGTTGTTGTTTCAGTGGTCTCTGGATGCTCAGCGGGCTTTCGGTCAACTGAAGGCTCTGTTTTCATCTGCGCCTGTGCTGGTACAGGCTCACCTGGAGCTCCCATTCTTCGTGGAGGTGGATGCTTCCGACTCAGGGGTGGGGGCCGTCCTCTCGCAGCGGGTGGCCGGTAAGATGCATCCCTGTGCCTTCTTTTCTCGCACGCAGAGCGGAATTATGATGTTGGTGACCGGGAGCTTCTCGCTGTTAAAATGGCCCTGGAGGAATGGCGTCACTGGCTGGAGGGGAGCAAGTATCCAGTGGTGGTGTGGACAGACCACAGAAATTTGGCGTACCTCCAGGCTGCAAAGCGCCTTAACGCCCGACAGGCCAGGTAGGCCCTGTTCTTCGCTCGCTTTGACCTTACCATCACTTACAGACCCGGGTCTCGCAACGCCAAGGCTGATGCGCTGTCTCGACAGTTTACGCCTGAGGCCGAGGGCGATGAGAAGGACTTGCCCATCTTGCCTCCATCTTGTTTCGTCGGCGCTTTGACCTAGGAGATTGAGCGGGTTGTGCGGGACACCCAGCGACAGGAGCTGGATCCTGGCACGGGCCCGGAGCGCAAGCTGTTTGTTCCTGCGTCGGCCCGCGGTAAGGTGCTTCAGTGGACCCACACCGCCCGTTTTGCCTGCCATCCAGGTAAGAACCGCACCGTCTCTTTCCTGCGCCGATTGTTTTGGTGGCCCACTCTGTTGCAGGATGCTGGGGAATACGTGGCGGCTTGTCCTGAGTGTGCTAAGAACAAGATGCCGACCTCGGCGCCTGCTGACCTCCTACGCCCTTTGCCTGTTCCCATGCGTCCCTGGTCGCATGTTGCTCTGGACTTTGTTACGGGACTGCCTCCGTCCTCAGGTAATACTGCTGTACTCACTATTGTTGACCGGTTTTCCAAGGCTGCCCACTTTATAGCCCTGCCACAGCTTCCTTCTGCTCTGGAGACGGCTCGCCTTCTCACCCAGCATGTTTTTCGGCTCCATGGCATTCCTCGGGACATCGTGTCTGATCGTGGTCCCCAGTTCACGTCCCGGGTGTGGAGGGAGTTCTGTGCGGAACTAGGGGATCAGGTCAGCCTGTCCTCGGGTTTCCATCCCCAGACCAACGGCCAGACGGAACGGGCTAATGAGGTGCTGGAGGCTATGCTGCGCTGTGTAATCTCCTCCAACCAATCGACGTGGAGCGAGCAGCTCGCATGGGTGGAATATGCGTACAACTCCAGTACGTCGGCGGCCACCGGTGTGTCCCCGTTTGAGGCGTCCTTGGGCTATCAACCCCCGCTTCTTTCCATCTCTGAGGGAGAATTGGCCGTTCCATCTGTCCAGCTCCACATGTGGCGCTGTTGGAGAGCGTAGCGCGCCGCCAGAGCGGCCCTCTTGAGAACGGCGGCCCAGAACAAGAGACTGGCCGATCGCTGCCGCGTCCCGGCACCGGACTACCAGGTGGGCCAGCGGGTGTGTTGAATCCAGTGACGGTTCGGTTGAGCCTGCCTCGTAACATGCGAACTCACAATGTTTTTCATGTCTCGCAGGTGAGGCCTGTTAGGACCAGCCCACTGGTCGGATCAATATAATATGATATGATATGATATGATATGATATGATATGATATGATATACCTTTATTAGTCCCACAAGGGGAAATACTGGCACGATAGGATTGATACTTTGTTTCTATCATCATAAGATGATTCATCTCATAAATCATGACACACTGCTCTCCCCTATGTATCTGTATCGCTATTGGCAATACTGGTCCAGTATTTACTTGGTATCAGGTTGACACCAGAATTTGCAGTATTGCACATCACTTCTTAAAAACAAAAATAAATTGAACAATATATTTTACATTGTATAATACATAATAATTACTACATTGCAAAAAAAAATGGAAATATGATACAAATTAAAATTAAAAAAATCCAAATTCGTATTGAATTCATTTTTTCAGAAGGTTAAATAAACATTCTACTTTCAAAAAAGAATAAAGGTAGCACTTTATATTGATGTCACACTATTAAGCATTAGTATTAAGGTATTATTAAGGTATAAGCAAGTGCTTAAATCATCATTTATGTTGAATTAGTCTGTCATTCATAAATATAGATGTGTTTTTATCTGTATTAATATTATATTTATAAATATATCTTTTACAGTTACTCCATGTACAGCTATCACTACTGTACATGGTGTAACTATGTACAGCTATCACTGCTACTACATTACTGCTAGTAATGATCATAATCATAGTCATAATAATATCTCTGTATTCATAAATGTCATAATAAGGAGGGGTAATGCTATACAAAATTATGAATTAAGTACATGTTAATGATTTACTAATATCTTAACAGTAGTTAATACTTTGACATTATTATAAAGTGCTACCAATTTGAATTTTATGGTAATTATTTCATTGTTTGGGCTTTAAAACATTAAGAAAAATGAAATACTGGTGGCAAAATCACAAGGAACCAAATCGTGGTAATACAAGTAATTTTGGATGTGCGAGAAAGCATTTTTCTCACGAAATTGGTGCCTTTCTGCACAGATGTGGCTCCTGGGTATTTTTGATTTGCACCTGCCAGATTCACTTTATATATGATCTCTACTTCCTCTTGCAGCCACACATTTCTTCACTTGTTCTTTTTTACCCCTTTCAATTTGAAACTAAAACATAATTTTCATCGCTGTTTTCACTTTGACCGTGCAAAATGTATAACTGACAAGTCAAGTCAGGTCGGAATTTATTTCTATAGCAGATTTTAAACAACCTCAATTGTTCTACAGGTTATAAGAGATATACGCTACGCATAAAAATCACTAAATCAAAAATAAATATACACTAAAATCATGAAATGAAAAATACACATAAGTCTGTGTTTGCATAATAAAAACTAGTGAACTCTGCTCAACTAGAACTAATAGCAAGCAAGAATAAGTAGGTTTTAAGCAGTGTTTTGAAACGACTAAGAGAGTGGGTGGCTTTTATGTGAAATGATCGGTTGTTCCTTCAATTAGGAGCCACAAATGAAAAGGCTCTATCACCTCTGCTTTTAAGGTTTGACCTAGGAATATTGAGGAGCAGCTGGAAATGCAGCGACGCAAAAGTCAGTTGAATAAGGTGGTGCCAAACCATTGAGACTCTTGAAAATCTGAAAGTCCCACCAGGCTGATCATCCTCAGTATTTCCCACTTGGTTGGGAAATACTGGTAGGTTGGTGAAAATTAAAGAAAAAACTCAAATCTTCCCTACAGTGATGGAATCCAGCAAATGTTTTGCTTTGGGTGGCATTTTGCTGGAGTGTCTTTTGAACTTTTACACTCTTCATTACCCTCCCGATGGAATATCTTTTAAGCAAAAAAAACTGCTTCTTTTCACCTGTAGAGTTCCAGAGGCTTATAGCATCAATACAACACACAGTGAAGTTGTTATGGCAGCACATACTGGTCTAACACAATGTTAATACCAACTTTGTCTTAGTTGTGGCTTTAATTTTCTCACTCATCTGTAGTTTAGTGTAGTGGATACTATTTCTGCAAACTCTTTGCATCTCTGTTGCTCATCTTTGCTGAACCGTTGTTGAGCATGTTGCATAATATGTATCTTACAAACTGTAAACATGAATGTCTTCACGTATCCTCAGTCATCCAGGCAAGGGAATCACAGGAAGCTGATTCTGTTCATCTGGACGTTGAATTTCCTTCGGGATTAATAAAGTATTCTGATTATGATTCTGATTATGAATTTACAGTTTCAGAAATGTTTCATGACTCATCCAGGTGACTTCTTCGGGCTCTGAATGCAAAATCCAGATGAACAGAATCAACTTTTTGGAAAACATGAATGTGAGACATTCGCAAACTGTAAACACAGTTTTAGATCTGAATCTAGATGATTTGTTATACGTCATCTGCCTGTTATCTTCCCCCAAGTTTCCTTTGTTGTGACTCTGCATGACTGTAAAACTGATGCATAAAAGATAATGACCTTAAAGGAAATGTGCTTAAGTGTAATCCAGGTGTTGTAATGTAGATCTATATTATGAGACCTGATGTTCAGCATTTTAATTTGTCTGCTCATTAGTGGTTTATTCATGGCTGATATTAATGAGATACTTAATGATGCACTGAGTTTGTGATACACACTAGAGAGTATATTCACTGTTATGATGCACCTTTTCACACCACTAGAGGGTGATCTTATTGTGCATGAAGCCAAAGGGCACTTATAACTTAAAAAGTGACTTGCAAGAAAGTCCCTGTTCTGAACAACAGCAGTTGATCTTGTGACCTTTTAAAAAAGACTCCCTCCCCCAAAGCTCACATTTAGTCAGCGGCTCTCTGTCCACCTGACATTATCAAATAGAGATGTGGTGTGCTTTGCAGAGACCCTGTTTGCATTTACTGGGAAGTAAAACTAAAACGAAATCACATGAGAGGAGGTGGTGAGAGAACATGGGGGTATATATGGCTAACTTTAAGAGAAAGCTACTTCTCAGAAATGGAAGGCACTCTTTACTAAAGTACATCTAGATAAAAGCTCCTTGAATAAATCAACATCCCAATGTATTTCTCTTTGGTATAATTTAGATATTGAGGTTTGTGCTAGATCCAACCAATCCTCTTTCTCATACAGTTTCAGTGGACTAAGCATAAGTCACATGCAATCACAATAAAAGAAAGAGTGTGGTACTCCCATGGGCACCAGACTCGTTCTCTTGTTGGAAAAACTGGGTAAAGCCTGAAACAGTTTAAAAAGATGAGGAAGGCTAGATGACATTGCAGGTTCAGCAGTCTATGTCCTATTTGTTTTAGGGAACTTATGTTAAGCAGTAAATCAATACCCTTTACACATTTACAGTAACGAATGAGCAGAATCCAGCAGACAGAGGAAGAAAAGTAATTTGTATGTGACGCTTTTAAACCTTGATATGCAGCAGAGACAATGATGGACACAGTGAAAAATCTGAGAATTATGCAGGAATAAGTGATTGTTAACGGTTTAACAAGGGGTATTTTTATGAGTCATTTCTTAACCAGAAATCGATATATATCTACCCATAACACACATTACGCCGTCAGCTTTCTTTGTTAATCTGCAAAACAGGAGTAATGAACTGAACTACTGAAATTTTGTGTAGGATGAGGTGTAGAGATAAGGCCTGATAGTCACTGTGGTTTCTTGCGCACATAGATAAAAGTATATACTTTATTCATGTGATATTTAAAGATATAGGTTGCCTTGCATCCCTCATGTTAGATAATGTAAGTTTCTAAAGAACATGGAAAAATATTGCTGCCTAATCACACATAATAACTCGCATGCCGGCGACATATTAATATGGCTTAATGTATGATGAAGCTATATGCCTGTTATCCACACAAGCTAATGATTTATTCTTATCATCAAGTGAAGTCTGACTTTCAAGACCTTTATTTTTGATTTATTTAAGTGTTAGTACAGAAAAGTAAGCACATTCACCCAAACTGGGGCTATAATCAACATAGATCTTTAGTTGTCTCTGTTCTTCTATCTTCAGCCATGGTTAAGTGCAAAAGAAAAAAAAAGAAACAACATATGCAATGCATCAAACCACAAAGGAGGTCGTGCTGAACAAAGTGTCACAGGAAAAGGTAGACAAAGCCTAAAAGAGGAAACCAGTGATAAGACGAGTTTCCTGAGTTTAAATTTTATATTTGTCAGTGAAAAAACAGAAATTACATAAACAAAAGAGTATACAAAGTGAACTGATAAACACCAGAATGAGTCTTTGATAGTAACTACTGCCTACATTTTAGGGGGGGAGGAAAGTGAAAGGGGAATTCCTGAAAGCTTCCTCTTCTCATATCTGGTGTAGACACACTCCAACTGTGTTTTTTTTCTGATAGTGCTCAACACTAATTACATTATGAGCCCGGTGAGAGCATGGAAAGGGGAAAAGAAAAAACAAAAGAGGAAGAAAAAGGCTCTCTTGTTGAGAAAGGCAAGAGCAAGCGAGAGATGAAACTAGCAGCAACGTCACGGATATAGTCACAACAGGAAACTCATCATCTGAGAGGGAGGGGAGTTAGGTGAGCGACAAAGGTACTTGGTGAGAACTATGTAAATAAAGTCATTTTCGAAAAACAAGGGGCCTCTTCTTCTTCGTACCGCAGATGTGTGGGCAGCACAGTATCAGCAGAAAACAGCTGCTTCCTCCTTGTTAATATTAATCAACAGTTTAGTTTAGCTCTTCTGTACAGTTACACAGAGCCACTGTGGAGGCTGGATGTTTCTGTCGGTGATGATTGGAATAAGGGACTCTGTTGGCGACTACTAACCGGATTCTAACTAAATGGTGTATTTCCAGATACTTGAAATGGATATCAAAGCCAAATTGCTGGGTTTTGTCTTCTTAATGATCTACATGAGCCTTGTGTCAGGTAATTAAAAGCTTTTCTTACGCTCTATTTGTAATCTTACTTAGTATGTCCAGTTACGGAAAAAAGTCACAGTTGATCATTTACTTAAATAACAATTTAAAAAGTATTTAGAAGGTACTATATTTTTCCTTCATGATCATTTATAATATTTGTATTATTTCTATGATCAGATGAAGCCAGTAAATGAGCTGAACGGCAAGAGTGGAAATTCTGTTCCCTTTCCAAAAAACCCAGAGTCACTTAGTTGGAGATCCCATAAATCAAAGCTTGTCAGCATCTTTTTCTTCTTTTCTTGACCACAAGTTTCACACAAAAACGTCTGGCAGTAACACTTTCGGAATATGTTCAGAGGGTTTTACATTACCATTGACTTTATAGCTCATTCCCTATATACAGGAATTCGTGTTTGAAAAAGATATGTGTGTATATATATATATATATATATATTTTTTTTTAAACTTCCATTATTGTAACAGTTAATGTACGTCTTAACCTCTTTTTTTCTATATCAGGAGCCGAGGGCATTCCTGGTCCTGCCAAAGTGATGGTGAATATTTTGGATGGTGATGTAACACTACATTGGGACACACCTGAAGATGCACCTTCAAACTATTACTACAATGTGGAAATGGCAAAGTAAGTTTAACTTACATATCAGTAAGAATCCTATTACAGACTTACAATATGCCAATCTCTGAACTTCCTTATCCTTATTTCTTTTTAATTACATTTTTATTCTCTGTGACTTCATTTTGATTTTGTCTTCAGTTCGTTTTTCAAGCATTTGATGTTAATTGTTTTTCAACTAAGAGTTACTAAACCTTTTTTTAAGTTCATATTTTTATTTTGGTGACTGTTTTCTGTCCTTAGGTACCAAGATGACTGGGCCATGTTGGCAAGTTGCACACAGATTAATGATAACTACTGCAGCCTTAACAGTTTTATAACTGATTTTGAATCTGGCTACAAGGTCAGAGTTCAGCTGGTAGCAGGGGGCGATGAGTCTATTTGGGTTCGTAAGAAATTTCTCCTGAATGAAAGTAAGCACAATTTGTTGTGTTATTTTTAGATTAAAATGCTCTAATTAATAATTCAGACACATAATAAGATTATTTCCTTTCCCTTCTCTGATCATAGGCAAACTGCAACCTCCCTCCTTCACATTGTGGGCTACATTCAGCACTATAACCGTCTCTGTTCACCCAAAACCCATTTTGAAGAAGATTTTTCCTTTTGGTTTAAAGTACACCATCTACCTAGAGGAGAAAGGACAAGATAATAAGGTAGGTTAGGATTAGGTTAAAGCAATAAGGTTTTTACACCTTTTCCAACAACTTCACAATTTAAGACTGGAAAATATAATGATGAATTGCCCTTACTTTTATTATTTAAAGCTTATTTAAAGAAAAAAACAGCTGACTATGTTCTTGCCCTACAGAATACCACGGCATACTTGAAGGATGACATGGAAGAGGATCAGAAGACTACTTTCACTTCTCTCCATTGGGGTAAAGAGTACTGTGTCAGCGTCAAGTTAGAGGGCAGTGGAAATCTCCCCACCAGCAGTGTTTCCAAAAAACAGTGTCTGCTGTTGCCAGAGCAAGGTAAAGAAAAAATGGTAGATTATTTAAGAAGATTATTAAATATGTCACCTATAAATCACATTTACACAGGGCCTGAAAACAGGGATGGCAGCTAAATGCCAAACATTTGAAAATTTTTCAGCATTAAAACAAATCTTAATAAAGCATCTATCGTCCACTGCGTGTGGTAGATTTGATTAGATTTAGATTACACCTTTATGAAGTATCATTGTTAGTATGATAAAAGCTCAGCTATAGCCTTGCTTTTTTTCAGCAAGACACTCACATTTGGTAAATTCTTTGGTGCTTTTGCTCTTTTCAGAGTATTACATTATTGCCGTATCATCCCTATCATTTGTGGGTGGGCTGGCATTAATTGCAGTCATCGCAGTGCTGTGTTACCTGAAACGTCCAGAGAAAACACCTGCTGCACTGGTAAGTACAGTAAACTATAGACAACTGTGCACACTTGTAGTGTCAACTATTTGGAAAACAGAAAAACAGTATTTTGAAAAGAGATCTTACAATGTGCACTAATCCAATGTTTCATAAATCAAATCTAATTTTCTTTTTTCTTTGACTCACCTTAGAAATCCCCTGCTAGTGGCTGGCTTCCACTCTATGTTGAAGATGGGACTGTGGAGGTGGTTACAGACAAAGGATGGTTTCTGTCACCATACAGAAAAGACATGAAAGATGGTGTGAAAGACCCAATCAGTCATCTTACAGTAACAGAGGACAATGAAGAAGAGGAGAGGAGGACCAGCATGGATAGTGGGCTCAGTATGGAGTCTAACTCAAACATTGAAGAGAATCCACCAACGAGACAAGATGACAGTGGCTGTGGAAGCATGGGAGGACCTGAAAGCACAACTAGCAGCCAAACAGATTACCCACTTGAGAATGAGCGGGCTGATTCCATTCGGAAAAGAGAGGACAGTGGGGTGGGTCTGGGCTGCCAGATGATTTCTTGCATTAACCTGGATGGGCAGGACAGTGGGCCTCTAAAAGAGTCTGCTGCTGGAGGCAACTATCACAGCCAGAGTCCTTCAGATGTGCAGATGCAAGCTTCTGATGATGAGGAAACATTTAAACAGATGCTTCCCAACTTGGTTTTGGCCGAGGTGGTCACGGGCTACAGAGCTGGGCCTCAGTCGTGTATCTGTTCAGGAGCTGGTCAGTGCATTTGGTGTCATCAGCAAGGCCACGATGAAACCAAAGTCATCAAACAATATAGAAAAGTGTCTATTGAAAATGGACTACTTGTAAGCCAATCTGATTTAATAGACTCTTACAAAGGAGATGTTACACATCCAGGTTACTCTAGAGAGAAACAAACTGACACACACATGATGGATGACTTAGAATCAATCTTTCCACTGAGGGATTTTCCTCTGCTGACCTCTCTGTCCCCGCTGCCGTTAATGAAGTGTGGGCAGGACTTCAATATGAACAATGTGTCCCTTTCTCTCTGCGATGTACAGCTGAAAATTGACTGATAAACTGTGAGATGTGACAAAACACTTTATTTAAAAAGAAAAAAAATCCTGCCACCGCATGTTACAGTGCAATACTGGAGCAATAAACTCACATTTTCTACTTAATGAAACAGAAGCACTAGAGTGAGGTAAAATGTTCCAGTGCCAGAAACTGAAAAAACATGCGGAAATCTTGGGGATAAAACTGAGTGGTTAACAGGCAGTTACTGAACATACTGTAGGAAGGAAACAGAGGTTAGATTACAGAGCTACTGACTGGTAACTGTTGGAAGGAGTCTTGGGAGATTATGAAGACTGAGAAGATTCTAAGAAACGCCCTTTTTAACCCTGTTTCACTGAGTCTATTTACAACTGACTAATGTGTTGTCTGCCGGAAGTGAAACTGTGTGGGGAGCACTGAAGAGAAACGGCTTGATAGTTATGTGCACTTGGACATTTTGTGATTTCATCGCCGCCAACAATGAACTTTATTGCAGTTGCCCACATGAGAATGTTCTTATTTCTCAGCAGTGTGTTTAATTCACACAGTTTCGTAATACTTAATCAATCCACAAACTTTTTACAATAACAAGTGGTTTCACCTTACTTAACAAGCAAACTTTGATATAAAGAGCATTTTGTGTCTGATTCTCTTTCATGTTTTCTTACATGGCAAAATATTTTCATGTTTGTGCTTATAAGACCAGCTACTTCTTTGTTCAATCTATTTATTAGTCTATTTATTTAATGCCTTTGTTGATACATGTGCTACTCATGATTAAAACTTGGACTAGTCTGTAAAATTCATATGTTGCCAAGATTCCTAAAAACAATGCCTAAACCTAGCTAAACAGTGAGTGAAAAGTGGAAAAAGTGAAAGTGGAACATGAAAATATTTTTTGAAAAGAATTATTAAATTAAGTTAAAAAGTCAAACTCTTTTCATTTGAATTTAAGTCTTATCCAGTCACCTGCAACTTTATGTAGCATTGCAAAGTATTTTGTTGAAAGCAAACGTTTTATCCAATTTAGATTTAAGCGAAGATTATTTTTAGACATTCACAAGTCAGTGAAACCAGCTGACAGACGACATGCTGTTTTCAGAAACTATGACTAAAGAAAACCCAAGGAAAACCCTGAGACAACAAAATGATACCTTCTTTAAAAAACCATTACACAAGACAATCTGTAGGCTACTAGGGATCTCCATATGCAAATTATGTACAGGAACCAGGTCAGTGGTTTTGAAGCTTCTAAACTGAGAAACAAACACTTCCTCTGTCAGGCCTTACCCCATTTCTAAAAAGTCCCGAGAAGAGAATGAATATTGTCAATATGGGTTGATTTCCATACACCAAACACAGCATTAGGGAAATCCTGTGACAAGTATTCTATGTATAAACTGCATACAGGGAAGTAAGACAGTTTCATGCAACTTATCATAATATTTTTACATATACACTGATGATTATTGTAGAACGATGTTGGGAATTCCTGTGGTAAAACTTTCTTTTTGCGCTCCTACTGTTCCCCTACTTTTTTGAATGTCTGTGCATTCTCCAGGTTGGTAATTGAACTTGAGGGGAACTCCCAATTCAATTACCAAAACTGGAAAAATATTTGGCTAATTTTAAGACAATTAAAATGCAACACAAAACTTCCAAAACTGGGTTTTGTCCTCTGTATGATTTCAAAATATGCCTACACCCACATTAGTTAACAGGAGAAACATGTCACTTTGTTTCTCCCATTATTGCTAGATTAAATCCTTCTCTGTTGAGAAGTTACTGTACTTACAGTACTAGAGCAAATGCAGGGTTATGGCAGGTATCACAAGAACTATAGTGCAGCTTATGCTTTATCTTATGTTGCCAGCAAAGACTAACATCACAGAAATAAAACACGTTAAAAGAAGAGTCTCTGTTTTCATCTTTTCATCAAAAAACTGAAAAGCCTTCCTCACATGATCGCCAGCTTAATTCCCAATGAAATAACGAAAATATGGAACTGTTCTCCATTTAATAATAAAACACTGTCACTTGAATCACTGAGTCAATAAACTACTATCCTACTATAGAAAATCCTTAACAATACAACTGTTCAGTGCTGAGAATCTAATATTCCTGCAATAAAACAACAGCAAATCTAAATCTGAACCCAAGTAAAAAAAAAAGAACAACTTTTATTTACCTAGTTTTGGTGGTGTTTACCAATAAAAACAATAAATATTAAATGTTAAATGTTAACCAGAGTATTGGAACTGTTTCAGAATTACTATTAGAAAAGACAGTTTTGCATGTAATCTTATATTTACTCTTTGCTGACTCATTTTTTGAGACTTGTTAAACTACGTGAAACATCTTTATCTTAAAAAAAAAATATCTGAGTGATGTTGTGAAGATATAAGACCTCAATGTCTAAAACCAGAAGGTTTATGCATTGCCCTGGGGTTTCATAGCTGATTTTTGTCAGTTCAGTAATCCATGCATATCCAATGATCAGTGACTGCAAATATCTTCACATGCAAATTTATGTGCAGTCAGTGAAATATTTTGGGCACTGAAAAGTTAATACATTATATTTTCTATTTTAGAGCTTTAGTAGAGAATGTAAGTGTATTGTTGTACAGATATGAAGGTTTGTTTTTACAGTTTGAGTTAAAAACCATCTAAAACTATTTCAGTTGTGAAAAACCTTTGTCTTTTGTGAGATATGACTCATTTTCACTGAATTCAAAAGATGACATTTAATCACCCCCACCTCAGAGAGGTCATTGTTTTTTCAATACATGAGTTAGACAAGGTTCAGTTTCATTATGGGAAATAAAATAATGAGACTATAAGGACTCTACCAACTATCACAAGTATCAGAAAGGAACCATTATGTGCATGTGCATTAGGAGGGAAGTCACCTGCAGCTTACCAGAAAACTGCCGTGTTGCTGTGGTTGAGTTGTTGATATTCTGCCTTCAATGCAAAAAAAAAAAAAAAAAAATCTCCTCTGCAATACAAGTGTATATATGCTTCCTCCCATTGGTGTGTGTGCATATGTGTGTGCATACTCAAATCTGTATCACGGGACACCGCAACATCTTGTCAGTTTCTCATGACACATAACAAAACTGCCAGTGCGAAATTGGACGCAAATATTTATTTCCATGTATAATTTTATATTCTTAAAATCACATGATATTAACATAGTTCTGCATATACAGAAAAAAATGCAACACCTCTCCTTGTTTTAAGAAAAAGTTCGCATTTTCATAAACATAACTATAGAATAAAGTTGTTGCATGATACAAATATAATCAAAAGGAATCAAAAAGTAACATGGTAAACAAACTCCTCAGTCTGGGTTTTCCTCAGGCTTTTACACCAACATAAAGCAGCAAATAACAAGCAGGAACAGAGCCATACATGTTGAAAAAAGGTAGGTGGTGTGTAGGAAAGTGACAAACGACTGAATGCCTTCCATCAAGGTGATGATCGAAACACAGACAAGATGTTATTTCATGCTTTTGCTAATGGAGAAGGGAGGGGGAGCCTTCTTCAGGCCGACTTTGCTGTGAAGCATAAAATCAAAAGCACCCATGTGATCATGAAGCAAAGGAGGAAATAAAACTTTTAAAATGATGTGAAAGGTCTACACTCAAAGGTCATTGTGGAAAAAATCTACTTACGTGAGCACTTTGTCTTTCACCGACGGAGCTACAGAATAAAAGGAGACATAATAAGTAAGGTTTCTAAAGCACAATAGTGTGGTGGCTTTATCATGCTGTAGCATTACTGCTGGGCAGTGATGCAGTCAAGCATTTAACCACACATATGACAGTTTCAGAAGGATATTTAGAGAGTTGTTTCAGTCAAATTATTACACCATGTGGATAGTTTCTTTTATTTTCCTTTTTTGTGCATGTTGAAAACGATGTTTCTGAAAAATAAGCGGGTTCATTCCACTTCTGTGGAACTGACTCTCTCTTGCCAATCCAGCAAACAATCCTTTGCTGGATTGTTTCCTCTTTCTTAAGAACGTGACTTTCAGATTCTAAATTTATGCTATGTCTCCATACAACACTGGCTCATCCCTTGAGTTAGTTGCTTTTTTTATGCTTGAATTACTCAGTGTAATTTACTTCAGTTTGAAGTGGCTTAGCAAACAAAACGAGCAAACAAAAAAAATCTGAAAATGGGAAGGCACAAGGACTGGAGCTAAAGAGCGGATATTGTCCAAAGAAAAACTTTGAAATTTTTTCAGAAAGCCTGGGGAACTATCCCCGAAGGCAACTTTAAAACATTACAAGAAATTCTGGCTCTTTGGAAGCAAACTATAAAGAAATGAGAATTTCACAATTTGTGATGCAAATTTGTGACGCAAAAAAAGTTGATTTGTGTTATGAATTTAATACCCTTGTTACTCACAGTCAGCGGTTAGTATAATGACTTATAATGACTGTTAGACTTGACTAAGTGTACGTTTTTTAATTGGGGAAGCAGCAGAGATGCTGTAGACACAAGCTATATTCTTTGTGACCAAAAGGAGACAAGAAGAAGTATGCTTTTGTTATCTCACCTTTTTTCTTGCAGCAATTTTTACACTCTTTACATTTGTACTTGCAGCAGAATTGTACAATCCCTATGGTGAATAGAATGAACAGGATTCCAAAGCCAACAAGAATCCCAACGGCCGTTGAGTTTACTCTGCTTTCTGCAAATAGAAAATTAGTTAATTAGATCAATACTACAGACTAATACATTTTCCAATAGCCTTACAGGCATGTAAATAATAATAAACAAGGTTTTAAATGACACGGAAATTGAATTTCATGGGGTATTTCTAACAAAAATTAATTACCAAACAGCCTGTCTGGTTTCTTGGGCCTAATTAGATCAATATATATGTGTGTGTGTGTTTGTTTTGAATGAATATTGTCCCTGATTCTAATTGGAAAATCAATCTGTAGCAAAAAATAAAACTGGCCATTGCCATTGTGGTTCTCTTTGATGCAAAACTGAGAGACCAAGCGTACAGACAGTTAAGAGTATTGCTTTCAATAAAAACAAGTATCACACCTTAAACTCTTTATAAACTTCCAGAACCGTTAACAGCTTTCAAGAAAGATCTCTGTAAGTTAAAAGTTGACAGCTTGTAATACATAATGCATGTAAAACGCTTAGTCACTGTATGAAACAGAAAAGCAAAACCAGCAACACATTTAAAGGCAGTGTATCTATAGAAAAAACAAGAAAGAAAAGAAGTTTGAAGAAAACTTTCTGCGAAAGTCCAGTACGTGACAAGAAAGATAAATCTGACTCATTACACAGAACAGTTTTTGATACTTTCTCGCGTGTGTCACATTTACTGTAAACAAAACTAAAAAAAGGTATCTCAGCTTAAAGAGTCTTACCACCATTCCCCATAGTTGATTTCTCAGGATGACTGTTGTTATCACTTTTCTTTCTTTGAGTCGCCCCTGTCTGTTTGGAGTTGAGCTGTGTCACTCACTTTCTCGACTTTACATCAGCCTTTTTTAAGTTATTTGCCTCAACTGTGAACTAGACCAAAGGTTCTCTGTCGTCTGCTCTCTTCGCCTGCGTCTGCTTTTCCATGTCCCCATACCAGTCATGCTTTAAAACCAGTTCATCTTCTTTCTATATTCTCCACCTCTTCAACCCTACCTTCATTAACATTTGCTAGAACAATAGAAGTGGTTCTACTGGCCTGTCATTCCTTTTGCATTGTCACTCTGCGAGCAGGGGAAAACCAGTTTGATGATTAAATAACCGGACACGCAAACTCAAAAATAGAAAGTTAAGCTTTAAGAATACTATGTTGAACATAGAGCCTTACATTTGTGATGAGACTATTTTGTGACTTTAAATCAGGACATAGAGCAATCTACTAACTGTAAGATTGGTAGTTAAATCTCTGGCTCTCTTTGCCATTAAGATAAAGACTGCAGTCCCTGTATTTGCCCCTGTATCAGTATCTTAGGCATGAGACTGAACCCCAGGATGCTCCTGATATAAAGTACTTAAATGTAGGAAAAAGTGATTGTATGAATGGGTGAATGAGGCATGTTATACAAACTGCTTTAAGTTCTCAAGCTGAGTAGAAAAGTCTTCTACATAAAATCCTGTTCATTTACTATCCATCTATTTGACACCTGAATTAGGTGATGCATTGGGACTCCTGCTGGATGGCTGAGTTATCACACATCTTTGTGACAGCAAACAGTAAGTGAAACCAAATTTTACCTGGGTGAAACAGCAAATGAATGGATCTGAGTCAAAAGGCAGTATTGGTATTGAGTCACAAGTTGCATACAAAGAAGTCTGAAAATACAACATGCTGCAAAGGTTTTGTATAAGTGTAAAAAGTCACAAGTTTAAAATAAAAGTTTCCAGCCAGAAGAGAATTTTTTTTTATTGGCTAGTTGTTTTTTTTATTTTCAGTTTTTTCTCTGTGAAAGTGTCACATAATAGGTGGGCTTCTGTAGAATATACAAGGAGAATCCAGTGCAGTGACCCACCAGCTCCATGACCTTAAAGTGAACCTTTTGGGATTCATTTTTATATTTTTTGTCCTTCACAAGTTTTCTTGATACTGAGCCTAATATGTATATTGTATGTTGTTGTATTATATTGTGCATATTTTGTCTATCTGTGTGTTGTTGTATATGAGAATAAAAAACGGTTGCTATAAACTCACCACAATTTAACAAGTACTGTGCAAAACAAGTCTAAAAGACGTGCTGACACTTATGCACAAGCCATTACCAGTGGTTAAATGTTTCCTGTTATTAAAACTGTCTGAGTGAATCATATTCTGACATCACGAGCCTAATCACAAAATGCAAACCACAACGCTGCACAGCAAGTTAAATGCCTTCCCTAACTGCATATCTTAAACTGATAAATGTGACACATTCTCTTGCTGCTGACAAATCCAGATCAAAATGTCTTTAACACCTCCACATTTATCTGGAATTTGAGCTAAATGTGTTACCTCAGTAACACATTTAGCCCTTTTATTTTTCTTTCTGTTATTCAACTTTTCTACCCTTAATGCTGTTTCATCTCCAGGTATTTATGACGTGGAATCGTAGCATTTACTTGTGGGAAAATTCCTGCTAATTGAAAGGAACCAAAAGAGAGCAAAGAAATTGGTGTTGCAGTTGTGCTCCACTTTTGAATTATTAGTTTGCGTATTATTTATCTCGCTTAGCCAGTCTAGTTTGACTCAACCAGCCACATTAACAGTATTTGTCCTCAGTTCTGTCTCCTGGGGGTTTTTGTAGTTCACTGACTTTACTTGCGCAGCATCATAAGGTCACAATTTTAAATCATCCAAAATTTTAACCATAATGACATTTACTTCCTGTTGTTCTTAAAATAAGATAATCATCACAGTAAGCATTAGCTTTTAACAGTTAAATAAGTATTGAAACTATAAGACATTCACCCGCACTTCTTACCATCATTGATCTGCTGTGGAGGGGTGACAAAATATCTTGCTCTACTGGCTTGTTGCTTATATTTTTTTTGCACAAATGTATTTTTGGCACTTTGCATGTGAACAGTAAACAAGAAAGTTCACATGTATCGAGACTAACAGTGTAACCTGTAGTCCCAAACCATCTGTATGTGCACAGTGATACTGACTGCAGTTTTATCTGTTTTTGACCTCTGGCAACGTATTTTCCAGTCACTGCATTCCTGTGGCTGCACGTTGCTGATGTGCTGCTGCTTGCTTATTAGAAGCTTGGCTCACAGAGCAACGCTGCCGGGTGCAGTACCTACACCCAAAGCCAGATGTCTGACTGAAATATGCAGGCAAAACTAAACCTGATATTTGAGCACTTAACTTTGCAATTTCTATCAAACAGAAAATGTTAGTTTGATGTTTATTGTTATTTTTAGTAACATGATTTACAGTATTTTTTATTTTGAGCCTTATTTTTTTATCTTTCTTTTTTTTTTCTTTTTTTTTTCTTTCAGTAATCTTTTTGCAAAACTGTAGTGCATATATTGGTTTTCCTAACAACAATATGGTGACTGTTGAGGCCTTTCTTAAGTTTTGCATCTACAGGATGGGCCATTTATATGGATACACCGTAATAAAATGGGAATGGTTGGTGATATTAAAGTCCTGTTTGTGGCACATTAGTATATGTGAGGGGGCAAACTCCTCAAGATGGGTGGTGACCATGGTGGCCATTTAGAAGTCGGCCATCTTGGATACAACTTTTGTTTTTTCAATAGGAAGAGGGCCATGTGACACATCAAACTTATTGGTGATGTCACAAGAAAAACAATGGTGTGCTTGGTTTCAAGGTAACTTTATTCTTTCATGAGTTATTTACAAGTTTCTGACCACTTATAAAATGTGTTCAATGTGCTGTCCATTGTGTTGGATTGTCAATGCAACCCTCTTCTCCCACTCTTCACACACTGATAGCAACACTGCAGGAGAAATGCCAGCACAGGCATCCAGTATCCGTAGTTTCAGGTGCTGCACATCTCGTATCTTCACACCATAGACAATTGCCTTCAGATGACCTCAAAGATAAAAGTCTAAGGGGGTCAGATCGGGAGACCTTGGGGACCATTCAACTGGCCCACGACGACCAATCCACTTTCCAGGAAACTGTTCATCTAGGAATGCTCGGACCTGGCACCCATAACATGGTGGTGCACCATCTTACTGGAAAAACTCAGGGAACGTGCCAGCTTCAGTGCGTAAAGAGGGAAACACATCTTGAGGAGTTTGCCCCCTCACATATACTAATGTGCCACAAACAGGACTTAAATATCACCGACCATTCCCATTTTATTACGGTGTATCCATATAAATGCCCCACCCTGTATTTTAATATCTATATATATAAACATGATGTTGACAAATGATACAATGGCCATCAGTAAGTTTCAGAAGTTACAGAGACTGTGGAGGCCATTTGAGTACAGTGAACCCATTATCAAGTTCAAGAAACAAGTTTGATACACCCATCAGAAAATGGGTACACTGTAGTCATAAAGGGAAGGGTATGATCAGCAGTAATGATCACATAGGCTGTGGCATTTAAATAACACTCAGTTGATGCTAAGGTGCCCAAAATATACCAAGAAAATATCCTTCATAGTATTATACTACCACGATCGTGGCTCAAGAGTTGTAATCGGAAGGTTGCCGGTTCGAGCCCCGGCTCCAACAGTCTAGATCATTGTGTCCTTGGGCAAGACACTTCACCCATTGCCTACTGGTGGTGGTCAGAGGGCCCGGTGGCGCCAGTGTTCGGCAGCCTTGCCTCTGTCAGTGTGCCCCAGGGCAGCTGTGGCTACAATGTAGCTTGCCATCACCAGTGTGTGAATGTGTCGATGACTGAATGTAATGTAAAGTGCTTTGGGGTTCATAGGGACCAAGTAAAACTCTACACAAATACAGGCCATTTACCAGTCCGATTCATGAGTTCATGTTGTTTATTCTTAATTCTGACATCTGAATGCTGCAGCAGAATTGACGGTCATCAGACCAGGGAATACTTTTTCATAAATTTCAGAAAAATTCCACAGGCATCAGCAATCCAAATCTTCAAATGTAACCCTTGTTTCTGTACTGCAGGAAATAGTTGATAGAGTGGGAATCCATTCGTTTCTTGAAAAGAATCTTTTAAAAAAAAATTATTGGAAATAAGTTAGCAAATTTACAGTAAACTATTTTCCTTTACTATTACATCACACTGAGAAGTGTCACTGATCCTCTGCAATGACAGTAATCATAGGAAACCAGGCTGCGCCGCCCTGCGTCTATAAAGATATAGTCTTTCACAATCAAGGCTACCTGCTTGCGGCACACATAAGTACCGTAAAAGAGTACACTTCTCGGCATAAGGCAGTAGTCCTTATACTGCGGGTGGGTGGCAGGTGACACAATAACACAATTGAATGTGTTCCCGGTAGAAATAGATACCAGAGTTATGATCATAGTTTCTGGAAAATCTCCACAATAAACCACACAGCATATTTTACTTTCCACGGCTCACATATTTAGAGTTTTGTTGAGATAGACATTCATATTCCAATAAGAAAATGATTTGTCTATTTGCTTAATCCAGTCCACTCATGTTCCAAAATAGCACTATTTATCTTAAAATATAATAAATATCTAAACTGATTTATCTGTTTGTGTCTTTTCAGTAAATTTTCTCTTGAGCTAAAACAAATTTCAGTTTTATTTAATGATCCTATTTTTACAAAAGGATTGATTTGAGATGAAAGTGGAGAGACCCGGGAACTTGAAATGTGAGATTGTTAATCATTAACGGTTTATTTTTTTGAGTCTCGCAGGTTTCTTGAGGCCGTATCAAGTTTCACAAAATACACACCTGTGTGGACAAAGGAGGGCTTGCGCTAACTGGTGGGGAGGTAGTAGTGAAATAGCTTTGATGGTACATTGACCAGGCATGTGAGGGCGAGAGAGAGTGAGAGACGGAGAGAGAGAGGGAACATTCAAGTAAGCGGTCTACAGAGTGGAAGTTTGCATACCAGGTGTCACTTCCAACCAGGCTGCTCCCTGTTCTATAGATGCTTTACTGAGAACTTCACTGAGAAAGACTGACAGCAACAACCATTTCTCAAGTAAGGAAAAGCAACATATGTTTATCTGTGTTAATGTAATAAATTCTCTCTTTTTTTCTTTTTTTTTACAACTTTGCAATCGTGATGGCATCTAGGTCATGTCTACGTCATTATACGTGTTTTATTGTATTCATCCAGAAAAGGGAGAACTGAGGAAAGAACAGCATCCTGTATGAGTTACCGATATGGGGAACTTCACCAGCTCAGAGAAAACTTTCATAATTCTGTTTCCAAGTTTCGGCTTTACTAAACTCTGATAAGAGCATGCCTGATAAAGATGTCTTAGCTTTAAAGGGGATTCCCAGATTTTAAATTTCTGTAGTCCCACACATTTTAAAGTTCTTCATATGAACATTCTTTCACTGAAATTTCATGGAATGATAAGATCAATCTCTGACGTCATTGAAAAGAAACGGAAAGCTGTGCGGAATTAACGTGTATGCGTTGCGTCCATTCGTGATGGGCTAAAGTTGGACATAGTCAAATACAACATTATCAGCTGTTTTAACAGGAGATTTTTGGAGTTGTTTCTGCAAGCATATTTTTATTTTAATTTGTGCAAATTTGGCATTGTAATACTCGACACCATTAATATGTTTTTAAACGACCTAATATGTGAAACAAAATCACTCTGCTTAAATTCTTCTGAGGTTTGCACAGAATTCAAATGTGCTGCTAAAATAATTGTTGCTCAACAATGCTTTCGTAGAATAAGCGATACAAACGCTCGAAAATAGGAAGTTCTCTTATTTGGTTCATGTTCATCATCATTACGTTTGAGTCTCAGCAGAAACACACATGTATTTAAGTTAATATGTAACTTATTACCAAGATGTTCATGCCGTCCTTGAGCTTTGCACACAACTAGATTTAAAAGAAAACAGAAGATACAAACAACAGGTGGCTTCCACAAAGAAGTTAATTAATTTTATCTGCATTAGACTGGATGTCACGTCACAGAACTGATAGGATCATCAAAAAAAAAAAAAAAAAAAGAAGCAGTCTTTTAATGGAATCAAACAAGGGCGTACAACAGCTTTATTAGATCACTGGCTTTCTCTCATCTTCTCTTTTATTGTGTGTGCAAACATTTTGTCAGCTGTTGTTTAATCATGTCAGACTGTTGGAGAGGGTAAATACTGTGACTGCAGCATTCACGCAACTTACATTGTTTGCCTGTGAGAAATGTAATATAGCAAAGGGGATATAAATGATGCCTGATTTTCTTTGGTAAAAAAAAATGTGGTAAAAAAAGGTGGCAGTGTGTAATGCTGCTTGATGACAATTTTCCACAGGCTTCAATGGGTAAACTCACAAAAAGACTTCATGCATGTAATTCAGGGTGGAGGCTCTAAATGTCTTATTAATTCTACCCCAGCCTGAATTCCAACAAAGTAACAGCAGTTATTGGCTGAAAGAGACCTAAGCAAAAATGATTAGCTTCAAACTGATTCACTCCGGCAAGTCTACCTGTATACTGTAGCAGCACACCTGAAGTACTATCAGTCCCTCCATTTTCTTATATAGTGTATGCTGTGAGACAACTGATGATACCATATGAGAGTCCAAGTGATGAAGGGTTATTTCTTTTAGTAGACCTGGTCAAACAGCACAGTCAGCTCCTGTTTATTTACAATGGTTCTTTCTCTTCAGATGACCTTATCAGTCTTCTCTCTCGCACACTCCCAATGAAGCTTTTTTTCTTGCTCTGCCGTCTATGCTCAGTGTCCCATTCACAGTGGCTTCATTTTTAGAAACTCTGACTTAGTGACCAGGTCGGTCACTGAATGCACCTTTAAAAGATAATTTAGCTCTTCAGAATATTAAGAAGAGATATTCTGCGGCATGGCTGAAACAGACGGGGATGTTGGACCTTTAGTCACAATCTCAACAGTCACTACAGTTGTCACTACAACTGTGGTGTGCTTGTACATATAGTATTACAGTAATCTAAGTAATCAAAGTAATCATTAAACTGTCAAAAAAAACCAGATTGGAGACACACCTAAACCTCCGAGCGTACGCCGTGCCACTGGAAAATTCAAGTTTTACTGGTTTGTGTGTTACGTTTGTGTTTTTGCATCCATTTGTATACATGGAGATGGTTTGCCACATGAATGTGTGTTTGCGTAAAATTTGAAAGCCAAAGAATGACTGAAAGGGGGGTAAAGAACATGACAGGAGAAAAATACAAAGAGAGCATGCTTTGTGTCGCAGAGGCTAAAGAAGTTTAGATATGGAGGACGGTGTGGGAGGAGGGACAGAAATGAGAAAAGTGCACAGGTAGAGAGAGAGCCAGAAAGCAAGGGAAAGAGGAGGGTTAAAGTGTCAGGTTACCTGGACTTTAGTTTTGTTTTGTCAGTGGGAATCGATCGTTTAAAAGAAGCTCTCCGTGTTGATTTGAAAGGCTACGTATTATCAAGCTTCATTGCGCCCTTGGGGTTTTGAAGAGGGGCATCTGATTAAGTTACTGTAATACAGAAAGAAAACAGGAAGGAAGAAGGAAGACAGTGGGAGACTCAACTGAGCCAGGTTTTGTAGCATGACGGTAAGAGGAAGGGGACAAAGATAGCCAAGGGACAGCAAAATTTCTGAGGAATCCCACCTCCTGAAAGGGAGGGCAGTGTTTACTCTGTACTCTGTGACAAGCTACATCAAGCCTTACCAAAAGAGACACCTTCACCATGTGGGTAAGTGCAACTGGAAGTACAATCAACATTATTTACATCGTGTAGGTATACAGTCAATGGCTTGCCTTTAAGAAGTGATTTGAATAATGACCTCTGGATATTACGTGGTAATAAACTTGATATTTAACGTAATATAAAGACACTGGATAGACCTGTTGCATTGATATTATTTACAACAGCAGCTATGTTGAAAGGATAGCTCATACAAAACCAGAACAGATGTTGTGTAGTGACATATTTTGAGGACCTTATCAACGGTCTGTGACAAGTAGCAGTAACACGCAGGAACATTTCACATTCATAATTTTGCCAATAGAATTTTTGATATTTGAATGTAGAGCACGGCCGTATGAAGAATACAATACTTTTCATAATAACACAGCACGGAAAAGACAGCCACTAATGTTGGACCCACAAAACTGAGTAACACTTAACGCAAACATGGGTATACAAGAAGTGTGTACGTTTACTCATTTCAGGGTTCATAAAGAATAATTCCAGTCAAGTCTTTTTTTATAGAGAGAGAGAGATCTAGGTATTTGTTATATTAAAATTAGTAGCTTCACACTCATCCCAAGCAACAAGCGATGCTCCACAATGGCTCTACAGGAAAGATCAACATGCACTGGCTATTGCATAGAAAACTACATATTATATCAGCCTTATTAACATCAATAAACAATTAATGGTCTTATGTTAAAAAGGAAAAATGACAAAGTATCACACACGTTCCCAGAGGATGACTCTTGTGTGTGTGTGTGTGTGTGTGTGTGTGTGTGTGTGTGTGTGTGTGTGTGTGTGTGTGTGTGTGTGTGTGTGTGTGTGTGTTACTACAACAAGGCAGTAAAGGAAACATACTTGAGCTTACCGTACCAACGGCTTTTTTCTGTTAAACTTGACCCAATTATACTTTTTCCCTTCAAGGCTTTTTGGCAGCAGTCCACTGTATGAATCAGCTAGGCTTATTAAAACTGGAAGCTTACTGTAGGTGGCAATACAGAAGGAATCTCACCTTATTGCGATCGCAAGTTATACCCTTAGAAGGAGTATCCTTAACTCCAAACACAAAGCTGTTGGTTTTTGTTCTGGGTTTTTTTGTTTGTTTGTTTTAAATTCATGTATAAAGGACATTTATATTTACATACAGTATTTTGGTTAACAGCCAAATAAAACCAAGGACTTCTATTCATATCAAGTCATTGTTATCAATGACTTGATATAGGCTGTCATTGATAGAGCCTTGGTTTTATAGGCTGTCATTTTTTTTCCCACTTGTACTTCACCACTGGCCTTTTGACGAGCAAACATTACTAACAGTGTTTTTGATCCAGTGCAGCACTTCCAGTGTTTTTCATAAACAGGTTAGTTGTTGCTCTGAATAACACATGACTAACTAGTACTACCAGGCTGTTTTGAAATACTGCCCTGACTCATAAAATCGTTTATATTTGTCTTGGTACCAATGACAACATCTAAGTTTCCAAGTACACTGTCGTCATATCTCATGGCATGACAATGCATTTTTACAGGAAGGTCCACTCAAGACAAATTTCTTTAGCCGGCTTCTTGGTTTCCCATGTTGTATGGCCTGCCCACTGTTTTGTTTATCCTGCTTTTATTACTTCCCGAAATAACTGTAATTTATACCACAAGCCGATAACCTACTTTCTCCTACTGTTTACTTCCCCCCATAAACGTTACTTCCAGTTGGTTTCAGGGATGGGTGTGTCTGGTTCTTTTGTGACTATGTATTGACTAACAGTGGTTAAAAATAAAATAGTTAATTAAAATGGTGAATGTTTTATTTTAAATGAATAAGCCAGCCAGATGAAACATGGTGAAACACAGTGTTTAAATCTCAGAATCACCTTATATTGCTTTTTTTGCTTCTTTATTTTTTAAGTATATGGATGTAGACTAACTACAGCTTAACAGAATATTTACTGTAGGAGTGTAAAATTCTCATGTTATTTGCAAAGTGCCACTGGATACTGGATTTCTATGTAAAGTGAAATCTGAGAATTCTGAAATGTCAGTAAATGAAACAAAGAGGAAGGTGTCACATTCTTTTATACACTGTATTCAACTCTTGTACTTTAAGATGAAAGCTGAATGCTGAACATGAGCACATGAGCAAAACCAGCACAGAGCTACTGAGCTACTGTTCAGAAAAAAAAAGAAAGAAAGAAAAACCTGCCCAACAGCATTCTTCGCCCCTCTCTCTCCACAACTTGTATATTTCCACTGACAGACAGTGGCAGTTATGGGATCTGTTTTCAAAATTTGCCTTCATACTTCTCTGTAGCTCTACCAAATTAAGTGATACTAGTGACACATAAATGTGCAAATAGAAGGGTGGATTACCTGATATTTCTGCATCAAAAATAAGCAGTAGTGAAAATGAAAGAAAATAACTCTTCCCATTTTTAATCTTTGTCTTTTGTTTTTTGTTTTGGTTCTGGAAAGTCCTCACTGGTTAGTGACCTGCATGTTATGTTTTTGTACCAGCCGATCTGAAGCATACGTGCTACGCTAAATGTATTTGTACTCTAGCGGTTGAAGAGCTTTGAGGACAAGACAAAGGTAGAACAGCAGGCTGATGAAAAGTGTTCTTCGAGCTACCCCTCTGTAACAAAATATACCGTATACTAAAATCTTCTAATAGGCCAGTCAGCAGCCACATTGATGTGACACTTGATCTACAGTATAATGCTACAGGTGAAACCACATGACTAGCATAATGTGTGCCAAATGTTGGAAATGCAGTGAGACTAACAGTCATAATTGAGCATAGCACAACACAGATAACCTTTGTTTGTGAAAGGCATAAAAGTGGTTGAGATTCAAAATGTTGACATATGTTGTTGAGATGCTGGGGATAAGCAAGTAAAGGTTTGCATTTTTCGAGGGGGGACAACATTACAGTAGCATTTTAGGAAGTTTAAGAGGGAAGTTGAAAATGTAGTTATTATTTCACACAGCACAGTACAGAAAGAGATTTCACCAGTTTTGTTCAGTAAAATGTTTATTTAATTCCCATTAAAGACTATAGAGTTTTACATTCATATTAAGAACACAACTTGCAATTTTAATTGCAAAGGTGACTGGACTTGAGGAACAGTAATGGCAGTCAAGCATGACAATCACTCTAACAGATACTCCGAGCCGAAGCCATGGGAATTTTTCTGTGTTGTACACTTTCACCACGGTATTTTGCTCGCTGCTGTGTGAAATTCATGAACGCTCTACATGCTTGACTGAGCAGTTTACACCAGTATGACAGAAACACCATACTTTTTAAATAGATTTTTTCCCAGTCCCTTTATTGCACAAGAAATAAAGAAGCGAACAAGTTTATCAAGTGTTTTTTGAACCTAAACAAAGCTAAGATATTTTACCAGTATACACAGTGGTGTGAAAAAGTGTTTGCCCCCTTCTAGGTTAAATTTTGTTTTTTGCTCTTTTTTTTTTTTTTTTTGCATATTTGTCGCATTTATATGTTTCATATCATCAAACAACTTTAAAGATTAGACAAAGGAAACCTGACTAAATACAAAATTTATGTTTTAAATGATGATGTCTTTGATTAAGGGAGAAATTTGGGTTAAATCTACAGATGCAGATGTTGTTATAATTTCTGAAACTTGGTTAACTAAATCTATTACTAATGAAGACATTAACATATATGGGTACAATGTATATCGCACTGATAGGCCAAAAAAAGGAGGCGGTGTAGCTATTTATGTCAAATCAAGATTTAATGCTTCGATTGTTCTGTCCCAATCGATATGCAAACAAATGGAGTTTTTGGCCTTGAATGTAGATATTGCTAATACTTTTTCGATAACCATTGCTGGGTGTTACAGGCCCCCATCTGCTTCAAAAGAGGCATTATCTTCATTAAAGCACCTTTTGGCTAAACTAAATTATACCGAACTACTAATGGCTGGAGACTTGAACTGGGACTGGCTAAATGCAACTTCTGGTGAATTTAAAGAATTCTGCGATTCAATTAATCTTACCCAGCTAGTCTATCTTCCTACCAGGCCAAATCTTAAATGCCCTGAAAAGTCTACATTAATTGATTTGGTTTTAACAAATGTACCTCATAAATTCTCTTCACTTGGTGTTTTCTGTAATGACCTAAGTGATCACTGTGTTGTTGCTGTTTGCAGAAATGCTAAAATTCCAAAATGTAAGCCACGCATAGTGTGCAAAAGGAATCTTAAACAATTTAATGAACAGGCTTTTCATCATGATTTGTCATTAGTTAATTGGGAAAAAATCGGACTATTACCAGATGTAGAGCTAGCTTGGACATATTTTAAGGAAAGTTTTATGGGAATTGTTAATAAACATGCCCCCTTACGGAAAGTTAGAATTAAAGGTCGAGAAAATCCTTGGTTTTCACAGACACTCGCAGATAGCATACACAAGCGTAATAGAGCATGGGACAAGGCGAGACAAACAGATACTTCCACTGATTGGTCTGTTTTCAAACAGCTTAGAAATAAATGTACTTCTCTTATTAAAAAGGCCAAATCTGAATACTTTTTGTCTGTCACCACTGAGAACCTCAATGATCCACAGAAATTTTGGAAAGTAATCAAGTCTTTTTCCGCCAATAAAATGACTCAAACCTTTCCTAAATCTGTTGTAAAAGATTCAGTCTCAATTAATGATAAAACTGAAATTTTGAATTGTTTTAATGAACACTTTCTATCAGTGGGTTCCTTGTTTGCTTCTGCAGAAACTTTTTTAACAAATACTTGCCCAGAACTCTCTATGTTTTCTGGAGACCGTTTTAACTTTGTACCTTTTAGTGTTTATGAAGTGCATAAAGCTTTAAAGGCTTTGGATCACAGAAAACCTCCTGGTCCAGACTTGATGGAACCTTATTTTTTGAAGTTGGCAGCTGATTTTATTGCAGAACCACTCTCAATTCTATTTAATTTTTCAATTAAAACCAAAGAAATTCCAGCGGTTTGGAAATCAGCTTTCGTTTTGCCTTTATTGAAAGGAGGTGATCCATCGGTGTTGACTAATTATAGGCCAATATCAAATTTGTGTGTTTTATCCAAAATCCTGGAATCTCTAGTTTGTGACCAGTTGAAAGAGTTTTTGTACTCTAATGATATTGTCTCCAAATTTCAGTCAGGCTTCAGGAAAAAACACAGTACTAACACTGCCACTATGAAAGTGATAAATGATATTATTGTGGCACTTGATAAGAAATTGTACTGTGCGTCACTCTTTATTGACCTCTCAAAAGCTTTTGACACTGTTGATCATGCAGTCCTAAAAAACAGACTGCTCAGCCTTGGATTGTCAGAACATGCATTAGCGTGGTTCTCAAATTATCTGAAAAATAGAACCCAGTGCATTAAACTTGAAGGTCTTTGTTCTAAATTTGTTGCTGTCCACAAGGGGGTGCCACAGGGCTCAGTTTTGGGTCCCCTTCTGTTCCTTTTATATATCAATGACTTGGGTCAAAATGTCTCAGACACAAATTTGCATTTTTATGCTGACGACACAGTTATTTACTGTTATGGATCATCTCTTGCTCAGGCCATTGAAACTTTACAGAAAGCCTTTGTTGCTTTCCAGCATTCACTTATTCAGCTAAAATTAGTTCTCAATGCTGACAAGACTAAGCTAATGTTGTTTTCCAAGTCAAAGAAGGTCCCGGAGCCTATTCCAGTGGTGTCCACCCTTGAAGGAAATGTCATAGAGATAGTTCATGAATATAAATACCTTGGTGTCTGGATTGATGACTCCTTCACCTTTAAACCACATATAGAGAGACTAGTAAAGAAACTGAGACTTAAACTTCGTTTTTTCTTCCGTAATAAACAGTGCTTTTCTTTTGCAGTAAAAAAACGTCTTGTCACTGCAACCTTTTTATCTGTGTTAGATTATGGTGACATTCTGTATATGAACGCTTCTTCTTCATGTCTTCTAATGTTGGACACGATGTATCATGCTTCCTTGAGGTTTATTACCAATTGTAAATACCTGACCCATCACTGTGATTTGTACTTAAGAGTAAAATGGCCTTCTTTGGCCATTAGAAGACAGGGGCATTGGTACACTTTTATTTACAAAGCTATGCTTGGATTGCTGCCTCCTTATATTTGTACTTTGGTCACAAGGACAAATAGTGGTTCTTACTCCTTGCGCTCAAATGATCAGCTGCTGTTGTCTGTTCCCCTTGTCCGCACAGAGCTGGGTAAGAAAGCCTTTGTCCACTCTGCGCCTTTTTCATGGAACATGTTACAGAAAGACTGGAAACTAACTGAATTGTTGTCTTTAAATGTTTTTAAAACTAAACTCAAAGGCCTACAGGCTGCCTCAATAATGTGTAATTGTTTTGTGTAATTTTAACTTTGTTTGTTCGTATGTATTTGTCTTGAAATGTGCTGCCTCTTGGCCAGGACTCCCTTGAAAAAGAGGTCTTTGATCTCAACGGGACATTCCTGGTTAAATAAAGGTTAAATAAAAATTTAAAAAAAATGTTATCAAAACCTACCTGGTCCTAATTTTCTCTCTTCTTAAATGATGAATTAACTACATTTCATGGAAATCTGAGTTCAGTTCCAATAAGCACACCCAAGCCTGATTACTGGCAGACCTGTTGAATCAAGAACTTCTGGTTTCTGGTCTATCAAGACATGGAGGAGAATGTGCAGCCATTTGTTTATGTTGAACCCAAGTGTGCTCTGCAGCAGGACAATGATCCAAAACACACCAGCAAGTACACCTCTGAATGGTTTAATAAAAACAACATGAAGACTTTGGAGTAGCCTAGTCCCGCTGTGGTATGACCTTAAGAAGGTGGTTCATGCTCAAAAACTCTCCAATGTGGCTGAATTATAACAATTCTGCAAAGATGAGAGGGCCCAAATTCCTACACATCTCTGTAAAACACTCATTGCCTGCTATCATAAATGCTTGATTGCAGTTTTTTTCTGCTAAGGGTGGCCCGACCAGTTCTGAGGTTTAAGTCCAGTCATCTTTTTACACAGGACCATGAAGGTAATTTTTTTCCCCTAAGTAATAAACACTTTCATTTAGAAACTGCATTTTGCGTTTACTTGTGTTATTTTTGCCTAATATTTAAATTTGTTTGATGATCTGAAACATTTAAGTTTCAAAAACAGGAACTCAGGAAAAGACAAACACTCCTGTTACTCTCAGATTATGAACTATAGCCCTGATAAAACCCGTAAATGCCAAACAACATATCACAGTTCTCCTCTTTTTCTTCTTTTTTGACTGTTCATATACCTCCATGTCATCCTGATGCAATCCTCTTCCTCTGCAATGTTGGCAAATCATTCTTCACTACTTTATTCCACTGTGATATTCATTTTCCTCTTGTTGATTTAATAGTTAGTAAATTATTACTTGAATCTGAAATCTGTAGGTCCTGATTCTTCAGATAATTTGTTACCTGAGTTTCTTCACAGATTAGTTGTTCTTGTTGTTTTCTAAAAGTAGCATGTCTTGTCAACAACAGCTAATGAGGGCCAGTGAGGCAGGAAAGGGACTGGTTAGATGTAATGAATATGCACATAATAGCTTAATGGTATGAATGTGAGAGACACCTCAGAGCTGAAGAAATGACTGAGTGAATGAGAGAATAAAATAAGCTACTCTGACTTATAATTGAACAAGAGACACGTATCTTGGTAGTGACTGACTTTCTGGTGTAGTACAGGCAACGAATGAGTGAAAGAAGAAAAATGTGTATATTAACTCGTCTGCAAGTTGAGTAATAGCTTTGGAGCATCTATTTTTAACCACAAAGCTCTGTAAAACTCTTCAAGCTCAGCACCAAATACCTTTTTAATGTCTTTGTAATGTGAATGTAACCATTCGCTGGCTAAACCCCAAATCTCTCCCATGACACATTTGATAATTAGCACATGTAGCACTCACTCTACCTTTTGGAGGTACACTGATTGTCAGTGTTGCCTGATTGTTTGCTGTTTGTATGATGTAAAATCAGAGGCCAACTTCTAACTACCCCATAGAGCTCATTTGGAACCAGCCTCATTAGTTATCATTACTGACCATCAGAATCAGCTTGATATAGCAAATATGTGTACATATACAAGAAATTGATCTCTGGTTATTTCTTTGCTCTCCATGTACACAACAGACAATACTGACAACATGGCATCAACATGACATAGACAACACATAACAACATGTCGCATATTTATGGTGCAATGGTGCAGAGTGGATAAGGAATGGATAACCGGTTACTATATATACAGTAACTATGCCAATAATATTACCAAAAGTCATCTTTGAACAACTGTTATGTATGAGCTAAAGTAACATCTTGCTATGCCGCGGCTAATGTAAGCTAGCCAGCCACTTTGTGTGTTGTTAAGCAAAAAGGTAAGCAGGAAAAAAGGATTATTCAAACAACTTATGTCAGAGTCAAAGACCATCTGCTCCTATTACCCCTTTGGTGTTACCGATCTCCACTAAAGAGACCAAAGTAAAATGAGCTTACTGAAAAAATATTCATGTTTCTAACTGCAGTCTGTGTAAGGTAAACATTTTTAAAAAGACACTGCAGGGCTTTTTTCAAGCACAATTCAACCTTGTGAAAAATCACAAAATCAAGGTGTCATCAGTCATCAGTAAGTGTACTGATTTGAAATCATGGATCTGCTGCTGTCTTAAGTCTTCTGTAGTTAGGTCATTTAGACACATTTCCTAATCTGAAAGCCAAAGTATGAAAATGAAACATAGGCATTACTCGTGACTGAAATTTCGTGACTGAAATGGACTGCATGCACTTACACAAGCTGTTTGACTTGCATAATATGGGCCTTAAACCTGATTCATTTTATGTGAAGGACACTCACCCTGATCTATCAGTTTATACTGTTTCCACAGTATCAGCTTCAGTTAAACAAAAATTTCACTGGGCCCAAGTACAGCCTGTCACAATACTCCTCAGTACACAGGACACTTTGTACTGTTGGTGTATTTTGTGCTTGGGCAATTATTCCAAAAAGACACATTAAAATGTGAACATCACATTCTCTGCCATGTTTCCATAACTTGTCTTTTTCTGTGATCCTCCACTAGACAGATTGTATTTTATGCACTGATCTACAAATGCAGACCCATAAAAGACAGATCCACCGGTTTACTGTTAATACTTAGAGAACTGAAGAAATGGTAAAACCATGAGTATGCAGGGAGGAGATGTTGGTTACTGGCAGAAGGGCTAAGCGAGCTGAAATGGCAGCACTTGAAAAAGCTGTGAAAACAGGTGGGGCAGGCCTACTGTGGTTGGCTGAGTGAGGGCTGAAAGAGGAAATGGGTTAGGGGTTGATTGGCTTTAGCACTGTTGATTAATTGAAACATACTGACAACATGGCAGATCGTGCTGAATTACAGGAATGATGTTAATCAAAAAAAAAAAAACAACCCTAGCTAAAGCAACAAAAGGTAATCAAAGCTAATTAGTCCGGTGGCCTAACGACCACTGATACCATCATGTTAGTAGACTGAACAATGTAACAGAGAGGAGATGAAGGCCCACCTTTTATTCACAGCTGTCTAGATGTGCAGATGAAGGGCAGGTGTGATCAGTCACAAGTAGACTAGGAAATTGGGTCTAGTGTTTCACACACAAACATCCCAACTCAGACGAAGACAAGACACAATGGAGAAGAGCAAGGCACTGTAGGAAACTTAAGTTTAAGAGAGCTATTTTTTACACATATTTAAACACTTATCTGGAACTAAACACAAAAGCTCTGCTGAAAGAGTTTGTGCAAGCTCAGCTACTTACACTGACATTTGCATGGCAAATAAAGCATGTCCATGCTCAGGGAGTTGAAGGAGGTATAACCTAGAGACACAGGCACCTGATGTGATTACACCCCAGTTTTCACCTTTGCTTTTGTCTCTTCTGTCCTCAGACAGCTGCTCAGCTCCCTGAGGAAACCTCAAGGCCATTAAATCCTACAAACCCAGGTAAGCTATAAGTTTGTGTTGGTTTGGGATCAATATATGTATTTTTGCTGCACTGTAATAATGTTTGCATAGTATGATAAATACTTGGAAACAGCCAGGCCAGGCAGTAATTAGAATTTGCATGTGCACACTTCTTTTTTTTTTTTTTTTTCCATCTTGACAAATTTTCTACCCTTTTTGGTCTCTGTTCTGCGGTTTCTATTCTGCTATCGCAGTTTCCTGTTTATTGCGTCCTTACGTTTCTTTTTACATTCTGTTATCTCACTTCTAATTATTCTTCTTTCTGCAGTTCCTCGGCCAGGACGCCACAGAAGGCCCATGACGGCTCCAAACACCCCGAAAGAGAAGAGAGCGAAGATCAAGAAAGTGTTGATCACTACACTGACAGTTATGTTGATACTGGGCATACTGGCCATTGCAGCATACTTCAGTGAGTTACAATTCCTAAAAAATGTACTTCCTCAAAACACACTTTACACACTGCAATATGTAAAACTGGCCACACCCTTGTGATCCTGTCCTTCTCTTTTCTTTTCAGTTAAAAACTTGATTGAAAGCAAATACTTTTTTTGCACACGGTCTGTGAAATTCATCCCGTTAGACAAAACCTGCGATGGGCACATTGACTGTGCAGGAGCAGAAGATGAAATTACCTGCATGACGACCTTTAAAGTAAACACTACATTTCCAGGTAGAGTGCACTCCCCACTCTTTCTTTGTCATCATAAATAAACGAAAAACTGAAAAATGCCTCCCCCTCATTCCTCTCTCCAGTGCGACTCCAGTCGAATGATCAGGTCTTGCAAGTTTACGGTCCAGACTCAGGTTGGCGGACTGTTTGTTCTGACGACTGGACCCAAGCGCACACACAGACGGCATGTACACAACTGGGATACACAATGTGAGTTTACAATGACAAGGTGTTGAAATATGAGGAATACCTTGCAAATTTAACATCCCTGTTATGTGATCTGAAATCAAGCATAAAATCCCCCCCTGCTTCCACAGGAAGCCTACTAGCAAAAACATCTTAGTAAGCTCCTTAACGTCACCGATGAAAACTGGACCATTTACAGCTGTCAGGCCAGGGACCTCAAACACACCTATACAACAAGCCACTGCTGACCGGTAAGGAAGATGTCATCATATGGAAGCCAAATCATGATTTCATGTTTTGCCATTGCAACATAAACTACACAAAATAGAAATGCTAATAAGGGAACTTTCAGTGTGTCTCTTTCTGCTAAATGTATTCTTACAAAGAAGCACCGGCTCCTTGCGAGTTGCTTCTGCATTTAGCTAAAAACAGGATGTCAATATACACTTTCCATGCTTGGTATCCCTGTTTGTTAGGAAAATCTTCACTTTTTCTCTCCTTTTCTTTTTTAGATTTCATTCCCCCCCCCCCCCCCCCCCTTTTCATATGCAACCCCTTCAAATGAGTCTTTAGTTTCTATTCCTGAAAGACAAAAAGTCCCACAGTTTTTGTTCCTTCTATCTTATCCTTTATGAAAGTGAACAAAACAAAGATTTTACTTTGTATAAAACCCCAGCAGAAATGCAAACGAAATTCTGCACGAGGGTGAAGACAAGTTAGCAATTGGATGTGTGTTTTCTATATTTGACTAATTGTGAGGCTGTTTTGTGATCATATGAATAATGTCTGACATCTGACCAACTCCTCTTACATCTCTTCAACAGTAGTGTATGCCAGTCTGGATCTGTGGTATCTTTATCCTGTTCAGGTGAGTTTTATTTTTACAAAGGCAGCACCTGTCACTAATATTGTTTACAACACCTAACATGGCAGAGTGAAGTTCTTGGCTTTGTAAGTGGAAGACTACTTGTTGTGTGGAGAGTTTCACACTAACAGGCCCATACATGTCTCCAGGAAACAGCAGAACTATTTCCTAGCGACATATAACAAAGTAGCAAATAAACAGACATAATATAAAATGCAGTTTGAAATGAACCACGGGTCCTTGCAAATAACAATATTATAATATCTTATCAGACTGTGGAAATGTGGGCGCTGATGATCGCATCGTTGGGGGCACTGATACATCCATTGACCACTGGCCATGGCAGGTCAGCCTGCAGCGGTCTGGCCAACATACATGTGGAGGCTCACTGGTGTCACCGCGCTGGGTAGTCACTGCTGCCCACTGCTTCACTGGGTCAGTATAGTTACCATACTATATCATTTCCACTAAATTTGCTTTGTCTTATTCTTTAGCCTCATGATCCCGCTTCCTTCTTGCTCTCTCTCTCTTTCTTTTTTTTCTTTTTATTTATTTATTTATTTTTTTTTGCAGAAGTAATAAGGAGTTGAGGCAATGGGCAGTGGTGTCAGGCCAGACGAGCATAATCACACTGGGAGGCTCCTCTGTGGACAGAGTTATAGTGAATGCAGACTACAATGCAGAAACAAATGACTATGACATAGCACTGATGAGACTCACTAGGCCAATCACAGTGTCAGGTTAGTTTAAATTGTATTCGGTATGTTTGTATTCAGTAGGCTCAACCACCTCTCTGTTGCCCTCTAGTGGCTATGCGTCAAATATCAAGCTTCTCACTACGTAGTAACTTATATTCATTATATTGTGTGATTAGCTTATATCTTTATATGTATTTTCAAACTCTCAAAGTTACATAAAACAAATAAAAATTTCCACTTTATTAAATGTTTTTCTTCTAGATGTCAGAAGACCAGTTTGTCTGCCTCCTAAAGACTATAGCATTACAGCTGAAACCTACATGACAGTGACAGGGTGGGGATACCGACGGGAAAATGGTGAGAAATCCTACATGTAACCTATTCTTTATCACCTAATAATGCAAATAGAAAAAATACTTTTGCCTGTCTATGAGGTTGCAAACATTGTGTGCTTGTGTTCTGCCTTCAGGTGCAGTTGCTGACATACTGCAGGAGGCCAAAATCCCTCTGATAGCTCAGTCAGTATGTTCCAGCCCCACAGTCTATGGTAGTATCATAACAAATAGGATGCTCTGTGCAGGCTTCCCAGAAGGGAAGGTTGATGCCTGCCAGGTAACAGGCCTCCAATTTATTTTCTAATTTACATTAGAATTTGTATTCTGGGTATTATAGTTATTTTTGGTGAACAAACTTCATTTTTAAAATGTATTTTAAATGTCAGGGGGACAGTGGAGGCCCTTTGGTGCATATCAGTGACTCCAGTTGGAATCTGGTAGGCGTAGTGAGCTGGGGTGTTGGCTGTGCCCGGAAGGGAAAGCCAGGTGTTTACACCAACGTGGAAGTGATGCTCAACTGGATCCAAACAGTCATTGAGGTACTGCATATGTTGAAACAAAGTCACATCACAACATGTTTGTCACTTCACTGGCTAAGAATTTTCCTCAAAAATATTAAAAACATAATATTGTAATTTAATATATACAATCCTCAAGATGATTTCTATTTCATCTCTACAGAAAAACCCATGATGTCATCCACTGTGATAAACAACCACCATGAGAATCCAGTGCGGTCTACCTCTGATAGACTGTGAAACTGTCAAACCTGGTTTTGTTTTGGTTTTTTGAGGGTTTTTTCCATTTTGCTTGCCAAAAGGTGAGAGAAGGTTGCAGAGAGAGGGGAAGTTGAAGATCTCAACAGCAAAATGGAAACAGAAACACAGCCATATGCATAAACAAAGTGTGCGCGCGTGCACACGCACACACTTCATCAAACACACACGTCAGGTGCTGCTTGTGCCATTTCATATTCGTTATCTCAGGGGACAATTGTATTTATGCCTGTAGCTGTGTGAACTAGTATGTTTGGGATCTTTATAGCAGAGTGTCATACATGTTTTTTTGTTTTTAAAGCATTTTTGTGTTCGTATGTGTCTTTGTCACACCCAAGTAATTGACTTGTTGTTGTTTTGTTTTCCTTAGAGAAGAACCATCAAAGTTTATTTTATTTATATTGACACTAATTGCTGCAAACGCTTTTTTTTTTTTTTGTGTCTTTTATTTTTGGAGTTTGTCCTGCAAGCCTCAGATATAATGTACTTGATTACTGTGTGCCTTGACTTTTGGTTATGAATGTGTGGTTAGGGTTAATATGTCCAACTGCTACAGAGAAAGGTAACATACCTTATTATCAGGTATCGGTAATATTTTAAAAGGGACAAAAGGTCTGAGTTTAATGCATTTATTGTGCTATTTTAGATGATCACTCTATTAAACGGCAAAGGCACTTTCTTTTTCTTTTCTTTTTTTTTTCTTTCTCTTTTGTTTTGCAGGACTGCAGGTGTGATACTTCTGACCTCAACATGATTTAGCACTTTAAGTGGAAAGTGAGAATTAAAGGACCTCACTTTATGCGCAGAGGATTTAGGTCACAAGTCTACACATAGATTTAATACAAATATTCATAGATCACACTCCATGTTGGCTCCATCATGAGTAAGCAATTCACTCTCACTATAACCAGAATATTTCCACTAGTGTTCACCAAGTTATTTCCTTCACTGCAAGGGAATTTCTCCCAAAAATACTGCAGAATTTGTTTTTGTCAAATTTATTGCAGTTGGTTAATTTTTGCACTCAACCAAAACTCATTCAAACAGGAAATCAACCTGAATTTGTTATAAAACTGTTTCTTTACTAAAAAAAAAGTACTTTATTATATCATATATTAAATAGAGTTGGACATGAGTATGAGTGCCATGAGGACTAATATTTGTGAATATTTTCCATTTTGTTGTTCTTGTTGTTGATGTTGTTGTTGTTTAATCTATGAGACGTTTGCAGAGACAATAAAAACAATGTTAACTTGGTAACTGGGACAATTGTTCTATTCTTAATTGTGTGTCGTTAAATGTTTGTGTCATCCCAGCCTCAAAGAAACACCCACAGACCTTAAATTAAAGTGATGAAGAAATATTTTTTTATCATTATTTACATTATGAACAAAAGATGAAATATTAGATCAAACTTTTAATTCAAACTTTTTGCACAATCAGATGATAGCCCACCTTGCTTGGAGAAACAATCATTTGTTCAGCATGATTGAAGATTAAAGAAATACTGCCCCCTTATGGTCAACAAAGTACAGGGACTTTACTCCATTAACCCTTTAAACCCTAACCCATCTTTAAAGCAGGGGTGCGCAACTCCAGGCCTCAAGGGCCGGTGTCCTGCAGGTTTTAGATGTCAAACACCTGAATCAAGTGATTAGCTCATTACCAGGCCTCTGGAGAACTTCAAAACATGTTGAGGAGGTAATTTAGCCATTTAAATCAGCTGTGATGGCTCAAGGACACATCTAAAACATGCAGGGACACCGGCCCTTGTGGACTGCGATTGGGGACCCCTGGTTTAAAGGGTTAATACCTGACTGCCGTGCTGCGCCGTCTTTTTCGCTGACATTTGTGTTTGCGCGTGCGCAGTGTGACAAACTGCGGTGACACCCTCACGACCAAGCGATTGATGATCGGGAGCTGGTCGTGAGGTGTTAATCGCGTCTCGTTACCCCACGTATACTACACGATGCACGACACACGATCAAGGCTAAAATCGGGCCGATCGCCAAAACGGTCGCACGACTCAAAAATCGGCTCAAAATGGGCCAAAAATCGCACAGTGTAAGCCCAGCATAAGGAGGCCCAATGTCTCCTGCAGAATTTAGATGGTTGGGTCAGCCTTCCTGCCTTGTAGCAATGGTTCGAGCCGTTGCTGCTGGTGTAAAGGTGTCGAAAATGGTTTCTTGTTATACTTAATGATTACAGTACACCCATCTTCTGGTGGCTGTTTCCAACAAGGTAACACTCCATGCACCAAAGCTCAAACTGTTTCTTAAACATGAAAATGTGTTCATTGTACTCAAACGCCCTCCACAGTGACCAGATCTCAATACAATAGAACAACTCTGGGTTGGAATGGAATTAAGAGACTCGTCATGGATATCTAGCTGATAAATCTGCAGCAACTGTCTGATGCTATCATGTCCAAAGTCTCTGAGAAATGTTTCCAGTATCCTTTTTGAATCTATGTCACGAAGGAGTAAGGCAAAAGTGATTATCGACCTTGTACTAGTTAGGAGGACCTAATAAAGGGTCCACTAAGTGTATGTGTGACTTTGAGTTATATTGCAAAAATAAAACACTTGATTACATATCAAAAGCAACATTTATTTTTCAAGAACTACAAAAGTACTACAAAAGCCAGAGATAAACCCCATTAGTGGTTACTGTTGATGTACAGATGCAGTCCACCACCAACTGACAGGCACAGTCTTACTGTGCAAACCCAGGACAAAACCTCCACCTTGCCCATATGTACCCTTCAATCTAACCTTTCACCAGAAAACAGACTGATATGAAAATCTTAACATTAAGAATGAGTGATGAGGAAATTGAATGTGTATGGACCTTGAAATCATTCAGAATAATACCGGAGCAGCTAACTTGCAACTTTGGAAAAATTAAGATGGACTTATGGTTATCTTCTGGTCGGGGCTTTGAATGGATCATCCTGTATCAAAAAAAAAGAGAGATGAAGAAAAAAGGATTAAGGCACGAGTCAGAGAAAACTAAAAGATGTAACAATGTTGGATAAATATATGTGTGATGTCATGAATTCAGATGCATTTTTATTGCACCTAAAATTATATGATTTAATGTTAATCCCACTTTACACGACACATCCTATACATGAATTTGCCTTCTTGTTTTACCTCATCATCATCGCTGTCCTCAAATGCAATTCCTCTTGACTGGCTCTGGCTCTGAGAGCCGTATTTAGAGAAGGACGATGATGATGAGGACGACGGTCTGGTGTAGAAAAGAACAAAGATTTTAAGAAAAGCCATTGCTCTAAAATACAACACTATATAACACTTCTACAGTCTAGGTTTAAACAAACATACTTTGGAGGCGGCCGGGCAGCTTTTGTTACAGGTATATCTTCATCTGAGTCATCAATGATCACCTAAAGATGGATAAATATGAGATTAAATGTTAGTGGATGGTATGCTTCACTTAAAAATGGAGATGTGTGAGTTTATGAGTGTTACCGTTTATCATTAACTCACTTCATCTGTGTAAGATTTGGTGGCTCTAGTCCGAGAAGGCTTTTGAGAGGATGCCTGAAATGCTGAAGAGCGAGGGAGGAAACATACAGCGGACGTGGGACAGATTTCTGTGAATTTTCTGTGGCTCTTTTTGTGGATAGACAAGTGCAACATGTGTTTACAGACAGTCACACTAACAGAAGTTTACATTCCCCTACCCTGAAAAATGCTCCTGCTTTGGGATGTTGTTGAGGACTTCTGGGACCGACCCCGACCAGCTGGCTTTGGTTCAGAGGCAGTCGCACCTGAACAGCCCGAAAAATAATGGAACAAGTCATTGAAATCATGGATTGATATTATATACGTTGCTTTTTCTGTACTATCACATTAGCCTATAATGTCTATAATATTTATGCGAAATGTCATCCCATCATGACATCATGTTATCATCAATGTTCATTTCAGAATTATACAAAAAGCTCCTTTTTCATGCAACACAAAATGGGTTAACAATTTAAAGTTGTTCTGCAGCAATGGAAGTCAAAAGCTGGTGCTACAATTCCTACAGGTGTTTCAGATTTTCTAGATTACTTACAACCTCCTTTGTCTGTATAAAGCAGTGTTGGAACACACTGTGGTACCATACCCTTGTGAGCATCAGTTGAACAGTACTGTATTGCAGAAACTAGTGTGTTGCTACACAAATGGTGAGAAAAAAGCAATTAACAATGGAAGAGAGACAGAGCATCATAACACTTAAAAATGTAGGTCCTTCCTACAAAGAAATTGGAAAGAAAGTCAAGGAGTCGTTATAGTTTCTTTCACCATCAAAAGCTACTCAGAAATTGGGGCAAACTCTGACAGGAAGAGCTCTGGCAGACCCAAAGCCACAACTGAATCAGAGGGCAAATTTCTGAGAGTTAACAGCTTGCGTGATAGGCGGCTCACAGGACAAAAGCTTCAAACACAGCTTAATAGTGGTTGTAGTAAACAAGTCTCAGAAGAGAAGACTTTGAGCTGCAGGTTTGACAGGACGAGTTGCAGCAAGAAAGCCACTGCTAAGATGTCAGAATAAGACAAAGAGGCTTGCCTGGGCTATGAAACACTGTCATTGGACTACTGAGGACTGGAAGAAGGTATTATGAACTAATGAATCAAAATGTGAAATCTTCGGTTCATCGTGCAGGGTTTTTGAATGCCGTCAGTAGGTGAAAGGATGATTCCACAGTGTGTGGCATCAACATCAAAACATAAGTCCAAGCTATGCCAGAACTCCTCACGAAAAATGAACAAGATGGTAAGCTTGAAAACATGGAGTGGCCAGCACAGTCTCCAGACTTAAACCCCATCGAGCTGGTTTGGGATGAACTGGACATAAGAGTGAAAGCAAGTCAACCTACAAGTGCCACACATTTATGGGAACTTGTACGTAGTCACTGCACTGTTGCATATCAAGATTTTTAAATACACCTTTACTGCTTCTCTTTATCGCCCTCACCTCTGCCCCTCCCTCGGCCACCACGGCCTCTGCTTCCTCGCCCTCTGCCTCGTGTAGGTGCAGCAACTGGAACCGAGCCTTCGTCAGAGTCCATATTAACATCTGAAACATCCTGATCTGCGAAGTCACCATCACCACGCTCCAACCGGTGAGCCTTAGCTCTGTTCATAGCCTGAGAAAGAAAGAGACAATTAACCAAACACAGAAATGAATTTCAGGCTTCAGTGAAGTCATTACTTACTTCTTGGATGTCTTTCTCCTCCTCAGCTGTGTTCTTTTTGGAATCTCTGAATAGCCGAACCTGAAAATATAAAAACATGAAAAATATATAATATGACAATAATTACTCCACTTCCACTACATGCTACGTTCTTTTACCTCTGCATCTATATCCTGTTCTGTGGTTACTCCTCTAGACTGAAGATGGAGCTGTGTCTTCTGCAACTGGTAAGTGATAAGCTCCTCGATGGCTTCCTTCTCATCTTTGTCAACAAACTCCTGAATGGCCTTACCCATGCCTTGTTCAGTCAGCAGGGACAGCTGTACCTTCTAGACATACAGAAAGAATACAAAGATCAAATGCCAGATGAAAACAAGAGATTCCATACACTAAACATGCCGGTTTTAAGATGAGCACACCTGCTCTGCTGCCTCAAAGTACTGCTTGACAAGGTCCTCCACTCTCAACCCTTCGACAGCAGTAGGTTTGAACAGCTTCCCATAGTCAATACTGCTCTCATCTAAAAAGCAAAATGAATTAAATCAGAGGGCTGAATGGTCAGTTTACTCTCTGAAGCAGAGCTACATTATGGGATTTATCCAGTGCTGAGTTAATGGTGTAGAGATTCACAGCAGCAGCCAAACCTTTGATTTCCTTCTGCTCACGGCGTCTGATAAAGTGAATTATGTCTTTCGGGTTGGCCACACGATCCACAAACTTCTGGCTGAACCGTGAGGTATTGAATGCCTCAAAACCGCCACTGTAGTCCACCTGCAAAGAGAATTTCATATTTAGATTTCAATTAAGCAGCAACATTAGGATGTATGCACACAGTGTATCCATCTTACTCTCAGGCGAATAAGAGGTTTCTCAGGTGTAAGCCGACATCCAAGTCTTTCCCTTTCTGCTTCGTCCAGCATCTCTGTGACCTTTGCAAAACAATAGTCCTCCACCTTCTTTGTTACATGAGGTGTATCTGGTGTAAAACAGTCCTGATGATCAGCCAGCACCACATCCTCAATGAAGAACTGACGCACAGTCTTCAGGGGGATCTCTTGCAATTTCATTTTACGACCTTTCACCCTCAACAGACCAATTTTCCTAGATATGAATAAACAGACAAACAGTGTTTTGAGAACTGACATTAAAATACATTCAGAATGTGATTCATTTAATGTGTGTGCATTCATACTTCTTGGTGGCTTCTCCAGGAGAAAGGGATGTAGCTACAGAGCTTCCAGGCTGTGACACATAGAAGAGCTGCTGTTCATTTAGGGTGGGTTTAATCAAACACTCATGTTCATGACCCCACACCACCAGGTCAAGGAAATCATCCAGGAACTGCTCAGGAATGTAGTTTGTAGGACCATGTTTACTCCTTGACAAAATACAAACACAGAAAAAGTTGTTGGTATTTTTACATAATTAGGTGATCAAATAAAAAGAAATTTATGAACAAGTTATACTAATACAAGATTTTTTTTCATGTCACAACTTCCCTCTCATATACACTGTTAGGTTTAATGTATGTGTTGTAAGTTGCCATTTAAAAAGCTAGAATGCTTCTATTTGCTCTCTATGTAACCCGCGCATATGAGTACGTGCACGACCTCGATAAGGGGAACAAGCAGCCTTGAGAAGAACAGATTCTATTCAATGAAGGAAGCCACCTGGCTGGGACGAGATGCCGACATCTGTGTGTAACCAATAAAAACAACCTGCAGGAGGAAAGCAAGTTGAAGTGGGTTGGAGACAACTGCTTCCCTCTTGCAAGTGAAAACTTGAGCTCTGTGTGACCTCGTTCCTGAGTGAGTTTCTGTTTATCCAGCAGTATCAGAGGTAAGACTCTGACATACAGAACACCCTGTATGTTTACTGAGGAACACTTGGAGACAGACTTGTTTAGTAAATGAAATAAATGAATGCACCATTGTGTGTTTATTTAATTATTGAATTAATTAATTAATTATAACACATATTAATAATTCATGATAAGACATCATTATTTAACTGTATGACTAGTTAACTAAGATAGGAAATAAATTCAACAAATTAATAAATAAATTCAAAAGAAAATAATTACTTAAATGTGTCATTAATTAGTTAAAAACATGTTTTACTATTTCACTATTTATTTATTTTTATTTCATGGTTCCTGGATCATGAAGTCATTTAAACTATCACAACAACTCGTCAACAGACCCACACATCTGCTTGGTTACCCTGCACAGCAAATCAAGATGGCCCAATCCCAGATTATGGATTGATGCAGTGTCAATGTCAATAGGTGGTTATATGGATTTGGAGTATCCAGGTATCCCAGAATACATTTCAAATTAAATCGCCAGTAGCATTGTTTACTTAATTATGTACTTTGTAAATTATTTATTATGTATTTCAAAATGTAATTATTATATTAATGACCCGTTTAACTGATTACATGATGAAGTATTTATTTATGTATTTATTTAATACTGTTTGACCCTTTCAGCACTCCATAGTTTGACACAGCTGCATCTCAAATGCTTTTAAATGATGTAGTTACCTGTTCTGATGGATGGTGAAGAGGTTAAACCAGCCATCTTGGTCTTCTTTCGGGCGAAGCATGGATACCTGTTTGTTGACAAACATCCTGTACAGGCGCTCATCTGGGATAGAACCTTGAGACATATTAATACAAAATTAAAATCAATCGTTGATTGATTGACAAATCTTAGTGAAACAACAAGATTATTTTAGGAATGGACACTACTGATCCATCTGGAAACATGAACCTACCAAGACCATATAAGGCAAGCTTGGTGATGCCTTTCTGTATTAAAATGGGACTGATTTCTATCTTCTCCACAGAGTGGGAGTGGCCAAAATGATTGACAAGTCCGGAAGCACTCAGCAGATCCAATGCACACAAGCCTTCAGCCTTGGAGAAAACATACAGAAATCCACATACTTGAATATTAGTGCATGGGTGTCACGGTCAGGTGTATGAGAATGGAAAGAGAGGACCCAACTGCAGGACTCACAGATTTATTACACAAACAGGATGAACTGAACATGAAAGGTTGACCTTAACTACTGAACTAGACTGTAAACACACACGATGAGTTGACGACAACAAGACAAAGAACTGAGGGAAACTGAGGGCTTAAATACACTGGATAACGATGATGAGTGGAAACAGGTGAGAACACAGCTGAACTAAATCTGATTAATGACAAAGAGGAAGTAGAACTTAACAGAATGCACACAGACAGAAGACTAACACAATAAAACAGGAAACACACACGTGAAAACAAACAATGACAAAAGGTCCAGAACTGAAAACACTGGGTCAAAGGAACCCTGACAATGGGTGTTGTATCTGAATTCATAACTTCCTTTGTCACTAAAAGCAACTCACTCCAGTTGGGTCATCATGGTTCCCATGAATGCTGAACACAGGAATAGAGATGTTCAGGTTTTCATCCTGATAATTAACCCAGGGGAACCTACAAGATATCAACACACACATAACATTTATACATAACAAATAAAACAGTGTGTTATAGAAGTTTAGCACATGTTGTGATTAAATAATTTGAAGTGCCTCAATAATGCTATGCTTTTTTATTAATAAGGGTTATAAAGTTATATAGTATAGTATTAAGTGGACACGGCCCTGAAAATAAAGGCATTACACTACGTGTCTTTGGGGGGTTGAATGCTGCAGACTCACGCTTGCCTGGGAAAAGGTAGATAACAGGGGACCATCTTCTAGTGGAAAGTTACTGAGACACTGTTTTTTAGACTAGAATGAGAGAGCTTCTATAATAAAACTATTGGGGGCACCACCATTTTGAGATCCGCGGCAACATGTCATGCAGGACGCATCACCCTTCTAGAAGTCACTGTGTAAGTGTGAAATGGTCTACTAAGCAGTGTTTTGTCTTCCATCGGATGCCTATGAGGAATCAAAAGAACTCGGTGAAGTGTTGATATTTAACACAGACACGTGACCGTTTACCATGTGACACTAACTTGTTTTTTGGGCTTGTAATCCTGAAATACAGTTACAAACCTACTAAACATTCCTTAGATGAGTAAAAGAGTAAAGAAACCAGTATATATACTCTCTCAGAGAAAGTAACACACTTTCATAACAAGCTTCTTGCTGTGTAACCCTTGCATTCCCCCTGACTGCACACCACATGATTTAGATCATTATGTTGTTTAAAAACGAATTATATTGGACAAGATATGAAGGTGTATAAAAGTTTAAATAATTATCAGTATTATGTGTCAAGATGGGTAACAAACCCCAGTTACTGGCCTGGAATTGTAATCACTGGATCAAGTGGACCACAGTTATTGCTCAGGTATTTACCTGATTTTTATTGTATTTATATTATAATGATACTGACACATCTCTGTACATTATCTCTTACATCGTCAATGAGTCAGCATAGCTCATTTCTCATTAATATCAGTGATAATTTGTATGTTAAGTGTATATGAGTGATTGGATGTGATCGCCACCATTTATCAGATCCAATATGGCGAACAGTTCTTAAGCGACCTGCACATGACATTACGTGCAAAACCTCTATAGGATGACACCAAGTGAAACTGACTGTGTTGTGTTGAAGTTGACTTTCTGGTCACTGAGGATTTCGAAGCGTACAGGCGAGTCTCCCATGCAGTATTTTCGCAGCATAGTGAGGCACTTGTGAAGGCACTGGCGTGAAGGTTTGTTGTCATGGAATAAATCGCCACCAAGGAGGATGAAATCTACCTGTTAGCAAAGAAACAAGCAAAAAGAAAAGAAATGGATACTTGAGACATGCGGAGGTAATGGTCCATTCAGGTCCACTTACAACAAGCACGCACCTCATTTTGCTTGGCACATTGCAGGATTTCATCTAGTGTGGTGTATGTGTCATTTCCACGAATGGCATCCTTCTCAAGGTAACCAAGGTGAATATCTGTAGCAATCAGGATCTTGAAAGTATCCTCATCATCTCTAGAAAATGGAAACATATGTGTACATATTACATGGATATAAACATTACATTCAAGAACACGTTCAAGAGGAAAGACTTAAAAGACCATACGAGGTATTCTCTGAAGACATGATGATGTGTTTACAGCTGGCAGGGGCTCAGCAATAAGGCTTTTCTGCAAAAAATACAAACAATATAAACAATTCATATTTATTTTAAAAAATATCTTAAGGAAACTTACGATATTAAGAAACTTAAGAAAATGAATCATAAACAATAACAATAAAAATAAGTGGATATTTGTAAAAAGTTCAGAATCAAAAATAGCACTTTTTTTAAGAGTCCCTATGTCCCAAAAACATGCTAACGACACACTATGCATGATGAACCGCCGACCTAACTTATTATTATGTTAGTAAGACCGTAGCTACAGCTAAGAGTAACACGTTATCGGAAAGACAGCAGGTTAGCTTTTGCCTGTGTTGGAAAGCGGTGGGTGAAATGTATTAATAGCATGACTACAACAAACCTATCATGTGTTCGTAAATTTGTTGAATGTAGCCTACAGTTAAGATGCCCATACGGCCTAGGTAACGACCCAGATTGGAAAAATAACACGACCATCCCACTTACCTTCTCTAAAGTCTCTAAACTACCCAAGTTGCCATAAAATTCCCGGCAACTCTTGCAAACCCTTGCTCCACCCCTCAAGGGTGTCTGAGAGTTATTGTAGTTTCATTCCTAAACATCTCGATTCTTCAAAGCGGAATCTCCGCTGAGGAGAAACTACATTTCCGGTAAGCCCACCGTGTGCGCTTGTTTTATGGATATTGGCACTCCGGTCCGCGTCTTTTATATGTCCTTAGTGTCTAACGAGTCATAATGTGATTTAAACCATTCGTACCCTTCAGAAACCATGGACTGTGTCGCTTGTCAAAGTGGTGTTTTCTTTTGCACAGCCCATATTAGCACAAACGGCTGTACAAACTGTGCTTAGCTAGTAATCTGTCAGTCGTAATTAAAAAGCGATGTGCTGTAGTTCTACTCTCAGCTAGCATTGCGTCATTTGCATTTCTTTAACACATGCGAGACAGGCTGGAATGGTTGCATTTCGATGGAGACGCTGCCAAAAACACTCGCAGCTGATGCTACGCGGGAAACGGTAGTATTACCAGATTTGGGTGAATTTCAATTGAAAGAAAAATTAAAAGCAGGTTGCCACCGTTTATCTTGAGTTAGCTAGACTGCACAGGAAGCTGCCTAGCAGCAGTTGCTACAACTCAAACTAAACGATGTTGCAAACCTAATAGTGGGCTGAAGTTATTCTGTGTTTGACGTGAACTGGACGGAATGAATATAGTTTTTTTTCTCACGGTCATTTCACTTTCTGTACTCCATTTGTTGTTTTTGGCCCTGTTCTATTCGCTCACTGTAAAAAATGTAGATGCCAGCAGTTATCTAAAGTCTAATATGGAAAATGCAGATAACTAAATAACATTTAGTCCTGTTTCCCTGCAGGAATCTTATCCACCACCACCACCACCAACCTGTGGACCGGTGCCTGACAGTCTGTCTCTGCCATCCTACAAAGACTACCCAGCTCACCGACCTTTTATCAACACACTTGTGCATCACAGACCTCAAACACACACTCATCAATCATATGTTCCATCATCACCCATCAAAGCCTTCCCTGAGACCAACAGTACTGGTACAATTAACTTGTGCATCTCTTCTGTTGCCTGTGTAGAGTTTCCATTCAGGCATTGTAGTGTTTCAGAGCTCCATGGTTACACATGCAACATGATGCTGCACTACTTGAATGTCTCAGCTTCACCAACATCTATTCATTCGTCCAATCATCCTTTCTTAGCTCCTGTCATGTTATCTTCTTTTTCCTTTTAGACCCCAAAAATATCTTGTTACACCAGATATGTCACGATATGCAGACCCTTCCTGTAGCTAACTTATATTTTTATGTCTGTGAAGTGATCTTATCTGCCTTGAGGAACCTACAAGAAAAGATCAGGAGGTTGGAGATGGAAAAAGGACATGCAGAGCGGAGTCTGCATGCACTGGGAAAAGATGCTTCACAAACACTTCTACAGAATGAAGATATTACACCGAGACTCTTAAATGATCAAAAAGACCCAGAAAGACAAAGAAGTGCCCATTCCAACTGCAACCAAGGTGAGTATAGATAGATAGATAGATAGATATATGGTGATAATAATTTAATTACCTTTTCATATACTTTTATTACTGTCTTGTTTCAAGCTATAGTCTTTTTTTTTTTTTTGTTACCTACATGTCTTCTGCGTATCTTCTCTCTATTTCTAGTGCTGATCAACCACCTTGCTGCCGCAGAGTCTCGCTGTTTGAAGCTGGAGCGACAGCTGGATCACATGAGGAGGATGCTGCGCAATGCCAGAACAGAGAGGACCAACCTGCTTAAACAGCAGGTTAAATGTCATAGCCTGTAGCTTTTCATTTAAAATATACAGTGGTCCCTTGTCTATCGCGGTAGTTACGTTTTAAAAATAACAGGTGAAATCCACGAAGTAGTCAACGTTATTTTTTACAATTATTATAGATGTTTTAAGGCTGTAAAACCCCTCACTCCACACTTTATACACTTCTCTCAGACAGGCATGAACATTTTCACACTTTTCTCTCTTGTTTAAACTCTCTCAAAGTTCAAACCTTCATAGCAAAATAAGTCCAGTATTATAGAATGAAACCAAAGTCACCCGCGGTTGCCTTTGACGGTGCAAAATGTTTCGTCGAAATTGTTGTGTTTGTTGGGGAGAAAACTTAAAAACATACAGTACAGCACCTCAGAGTCACACTGCTAGCGATAGAAAATTGATGTAAATTTGACAAGCTGAACGCATTCTGTACTGTACAGGAGACACAGTACAAGATTGATTGACAGTGGTCTACAGCCAATCAGGACGCAGAACACAGTGCACTGTAAAAAAAAAAAAAAAAAGCATGCAAAATTATACAAAAAAAATCGAAACAGTGAGGCCGCGAAAGATGAAAGATGAACCGCGTTATAGCGAGGGACCACTGTATTCATTTAAAAACTTGAAATCAGTAGTCCGTAGATCCATATTCTTGACGGAGGCGCTCGCACTTTCTCCTTCTCCCTTATCTTTCCTGCTTGGCTTCTCATGTCTTTTGTATAGTCTCGCTTAATCTCTAACCCTAAGTGAGTCTCCCAAACTTGTTCTCTAAAACCTAAAGAAGAATTATGGATTTGATCAACTGGTCCCTTAACGAAACTGACAACTCTGGGCTTGGGAGAGCCTGATTGTCCTGCGGAGACATTTGCTGCTGGATACTCGATGGTCGGCTGTGTCGTGTGTCTAGCGACACTCGATGGAGGACATTGAACGACATCTACCAATTCGGAACCATGATAACAGAGTTTTGGCTGATTGGAGCTGGCTCGGACCTGGCTTATCGAAGAACAAGAAGCGGCTACAGCTGTTCAAAATTCCACAAGGCTGGCTGACATGATAGAGGATGGGCAGGGCTGTGAGTACTCATACTGCTTTTGAACACAATATGGATAAGATCTTGGAGAAGCTCATGGCTCTGCTATATGGATAACATCTTGAAGAAGAACAAATGGAATTGAGAGACCTGTTGATCAGTGACGGACATTAGACCAACTGTAAAATTGGATGTAGTTTGTTCGCACTAACCAAACTAACTACCCTCTTCAACTCATGCGGCCCCCTGGCGGCAGCTGGATGCTCAAGGCAAAAGCTGACAGGAATAACAATCCTCCTTTAGATAATAAGACTGTGTTGTGACTTTCTCCCTCCTCATTCAAGGCCACCCACGTCGACCGAAGATTGTTGATCTCCCTGTTGGAGCTCAGTCTGGGGGGAGTTATTTTTTCTCCTCGTCTTTCCTCATCTTGTGCATTTTCCATTGTTATACCTCTCTGACCTGTCTTCCCCATGTGATGTTGTAATGTATGTATGGTTGGAAGGGTAAGATGGCACTGGCGAAGGTCGGTAGCCTTAACCCAACAAATTTCCCACATGTGGGACTAATAAAGGTTATCTTATCTTATTGTTATCTTCCTTTCAGGACATCCTGCAGAAAGCCAAATCAGCTGAGTGGCAGTCTGACACAGCATCACAGTATGCTCAGTTTGACAAGCTGGAGAGACTTGAGCGGGAGTATCTCAGACTGACACGTACACAGAACATTTCCGAGGTAAATATACAGACTTGTTGACGTAGTGTCAGGTACACTGAAATTATCTACTGAACAACCCATGCTCTTCTGTCATAAGGAAGAGAATATTGCCATTAAACATCATAAAATCCATGGCAGTGGCATCAGGCTTCCCCAGATTACCCACAGCTTGTTTTTGTTCAAGCATGGTTTGATAAATCAAAAGTATGAGTATCAAACTGCTGTCCTGGGGGCTCTAAATGTCCCACCAAAGGGTCTGATTTTGGCCCACAGTTAGCTTTGCAAATTGGGGAAATTGCAGTGAAGCAGTGCATAATTTGTTGGCTATTTCACTGTACTACTTACTTAAATATAGATGAAGCAAGTGGTTCACAAAACATTTAATCACTAAAATAGGTTGTTTTTTCATGCCAGAAATAGGACTTTAAAGCATCTCAAGCTATTCATCACCTGGTGGTGTCTTTTCTAAGATTACTGAACAACAGTTTTAGTGTAATTTTCAGTTGAATTTCCCACAGCTCATATTAAAGAAAACAGATAAATGTTCACAAGAGTTTACAAGAAGTCTTTAAACAGACCAGAACAAGACAAAAAGAATACTGGTTCTTAAGAGGAGCTCAGAATTTAAAATTCTGTATGCTGTCATGGACCTGGATTAATCTGCACATTAAGAAGCTAAGAATTATTTTCAGGTTTGTTCTTTATTTGTCAGTATTTTCTATTTTTACTGGACTTAAAAGTGGTAACAAGTAAAAGTTAGTGTTTTGATATATTCATCGTATGATGGGTTTGTTTGTCTTCAGATGAAGATCCTTGAGTTGGAGATGAAACTACAGGAAGAGGAGTACCAAAGAAAGCTCATCCAAGACAAGGCCAACCAAGTAATGAGACATGAATTATAATTTTCATCTTTGCTCTCTCTGTTACTCACTTTACATACTTTCTTCTTTCCAATGCTCAGCTACAGACGGGGTTGGACGCCAGTAGGATCCTGCTGCAGTCTGTGTCACCGTGCCGATCCGCCAAGAAGCCCAAAGAGAAGAAGTCCAATACAAAGGTTAAGACCTTCACATGCTCAGCTCATGGTTTTACTTCTGTTTGAGACTGCTAAGGTTCCTTCTTTATAAGTAGATGGTAGAAGAGACAGTTTTGCTCACAAGTGTAGATTTTATTAAAAAGGTTAAACATGTTCATCAGGGAAACCAGATAAAAACATCAATCCAAATTCCATCTTCCCTAGTTTTATTTCCATTTCCTTTCCAGAAATCATCGCAGCAATATTCCCACACAGAGCCACATTATAGACTGAGCCTGAGAGATGTACCCTTTGTTGCTGGAACGGTATAAAAAGACATGCCCGTGTGATGGAATACAATGGTCTACCATATTTAACATGCACTTCCCTTATGCTGACTCGCTCTCTTTCTCTCTGACGTTTAGTCAGTAGGCTGCAGCCACTCGGTCAGAGCCAACGTCCAGTCAGTTTTGTCTCTCCTGAAGCGACACCAGCCCCACCTCTGCAACAGCCGCGTCCTCTCACGCAACACGAACGGCTCCGGCACAGACGGCCACCGGCATTCAGACAGTTCCTCTTCTTCCTCTTCGGCTAGCGGGGAGGAATTATCGGAGCTGCTGCAAGCCCTGCAGGAGGAGCTGCGACTCATGAGCTTGTGAGCAGTATTTCATTTGATCTCGACACAAGGCAAGTCACAGACGACGATTATCAAAAGTACTTTGGGGGGTTTTTTCAGTGTGTTTCTGCGTGTGTGTTGCAGGGAGCATGATGAGTTAATGAGGCAGGTGGAGGATTGTGTGTTTGAACAGGAAAGAAAGGAACTTCGGAGGGTGCAGGAGAGGCTGTTGTTGAAAATGGAGAGGAAAGGAGAGCAGATCAGTAAGCTGTACAAGCACAAGTCGCAGGTGTGTTTTCACATATGCAGTCACTAGTTTTCTTTCTTGTTATTTATTTTTTATTATTATTATAATTTGTTAAAACTTGTGTCTCTTATCTTTTCCTGTCTCTCTGCCAGATAAAAAAGTTAAGAAAAGAAGCCAATTGCAGGCAGAGCAATGGGAACGAGCTGAGGGTGTCTACCACAGTGTCCACCAGAGGTCACTCTGCGGCAGCAGTCAAGGCTAGACCAGGAGACAGAAGCAAAATGAATCTGAGGCTCCTGAGGGACATGAAGGCTCTGCAGACCTCATTACGGACCTGACACTTGCCCACACTTTAGGTCACTCTTGTTGGTGCTATTTACCTCCCCTCAGCAATTACTTCAACTTCAAAACAGACACTGGCTGAAAAACACTAGATGAACACGAAGAACCAGCCTGTGTTTACCAAGCGTCTGTTTGATGAGCAGGTTCAAGAGCATATGACCTGAAATTCTTTAATATGTTTTTACTAGAATATTTGAAAAGACTGGTATGAGTCAGATTTTAGATGTCACTGATGATCAACACTAACTGACTTGTTTAAAAGCTTTGTTGTTTTTTCTTAATAATTTCTCATATTACTGTCTGACAATATGTTGAGAATATTTTAAAGAAAACTGGGCTTTAAATGGTACTTGATTTATTATTTACAAGTACTATTAAAGAGACAGTGTCTTGGTTCACGGAGCATTTTACCCCCAACATTTTCCTCTTATCTGTTTTTATGCAAGTAGAGACCATTGAAGTCTCTCTACATCTGTTTTAAATCCTGCAATTTGTGTATGTAAAAGTTACACTTTTATATTTTCTATGCAGTTGTAAAGTCCATGATCATTTCTAGAAATGGCCCAAATGTGAGGGGATTTCTTTTTACAATCAGGAGTAAACTGGATCTTAGTGAAGACACGTTTATGTTTTTATGTTTGTGCAGTATTGGTCCAGTACATGGTTTTGGTTGTTGAGATTTTTTTGTGGGGGTGGGGCCTGGATACTGAAAGTTTCCTCAAACCCTCATGTGCTTGAGGTGCTCCTCTTCCAAAGACTTGTCCTTCCTGCGTTTGATGCTGGTGTCCGACTTCAGTGAAATCACAACATCCATCAAATAAATTCTCCATTCCTGATTACTTTTTCCCATAATTGTGTGAATCATTATACCATTGCATTAAAGGACCATTTAAATATCTGTTTCTGTTTCCCTTTTTTCAATCCAAATTAAATTCTGTTATGATTTCCTTCATTATCAGCAATGTAAATAACAGTACCCTCTAGCTGTTATTGATTAAGGTGGTCCAAATACAAAGAATTGTTTATCTGCACACATATACAAATATATGAATCAAAATTACTTAGATGTGACAATAAGAATACATGTTTTAACCCTCCTAAAATGGGTAAAAAAGAGAAATTTGGCTGCTACAATTGTAACTCATTCTCAGTTATGAGTTACAGTGATTTTCGAGTCCCTGTTATCAAAGTGTTATTTATAAGAGGCTGTATGTCACCCAGACCCCAGGGGGGGTTGTTAGCACCAGGCTGGACTGGACAACTCCTTTGTGGAGATGAGACTGGGAAGTCTCTTAAACAGGCTGGATTTTCTTGTTGGTTATTTTATGAGAGAAGAGACTGGGTGTGGTGAGAGAGCGGTGTGACGATAATCGTGAAGGGGAAAGCTGCTGGTGGACAAACTGCACAGAGACATGGTATGCTGCTTTTCATGGTATGCTATCTTTTATTATCTTAGTTTCTCAGCTGGCCTGATTTGTTTGTTGTATTCCTGACAGTATGGATTTATTAATGCCTGTTTGAAATCGCTGGTAGTGGAAAAGTTTGGCGAGGAGGCGTGGGTCAAGCTCAGGTAAAAGAAAAATTTCTCTTTGAGAGAGTTGAATTTTTCAAAATCTGTTTGCTTTATTAATGAATTTTTACAGCAGAAACACATTTCTGTTACATTCTTAAAACATATCAGGAAATAAACATATTGTCTTCCCAAAATCATCATCATCATCATACACAGGGATGAAGCTGGAGTCCAGGACACCTTCCTGACACATGAAGTCTACGAAGATGAAATCACTTTGCACTTAGTGGCAGAGGCCTGCAAGCTTTTAGGTGTCTTTCCATTCACGAGTTGTTTCAATATATGAAATTGAAAATTCCAGTCATACATGTTTTTATTTATTTATTTATTGATTTACTTTCAGGAGTAAAACCAGAGGTAGTCTTGAGGCAGTTCGGAGAGTATTTCTTTGAGTTTTGCAAACGCTCCGGCTACCATCACATGCTGCGGACTTTAGGAGGAAATCTGTCTGAATTCACGGAGAATTTGGATGCACTTCACAGCTACCTGTCGCTCTCCTATAAGGTACTTGCTTTCACATCTGTCTCTCTCCCCCCCCCCCCCCCCCCCTCTTTTTTATTGGAGATATATTTTATTTTTCCATGCTTGATTCTTGCAGGAGATGAATGCACCTTCTTTTCGAGTGGAAAGGAACCCTGATGGAACCATGCTTCTCCATTATTATTCTGACCGCAGAGGACTTTGTCACATTGTTCCTGGTTTATTTGAAACATTTCCTTTAGAAATAACAATTTTGAGCTACATTACTCTCATTCTTAATATGGAGTATTTGGATCTAAATACCAAGTGTTCTCTTTTGTAGGTATTATTGGTGCTGTTGCTAAGGATTTTTTCAACAGTGAGATAACAATGGAGATTGTTAACCAGCTAGAAGAACTGGAGAGAACTGGAAAGAAGGAGCACGTGGTTTTCCTAGTTAGCAGTAAAACTGATGCTTCCTCAAAGGCCCAGATCCTTCATTCTTTGACTGATGAACCTAATACCACCGTCGGGATCAAAAAGGTTAGATTTTAGAAGTGGTAAATTAAATAACAATTTTATTTTACTGGAATTCTAACTCTTTTCTGTTTATTCAAACAGTCTGATCATGAAAAGAAAACAAAGATCAGTTTCACCATGCCCAGGAGTCACTGGCAGACATCAAAGGAGTTGGTTCACATCGGAAAAGGTACAGTTAACATAAAGCCTTGGAGCAATGGGCTGTGCCCAACGACTCCTATAAGACATTTGCATTTTTACATTTGCATGTATAAATAAATATTTACAACATTTATTTTGCTATACAGGCAAATCATTGAAGAATTTTGAACCTGTGTATCCCATGAAGCTCAAAATTGACCTGCAGACTTTCTGCCATGCTTTCCCTTTTCATGTAGTCTTTGATGAGCAGGTAGAATTTACAGAAATATATACATGGTTTAGATTAGCGATGAACAGTCTCTGCATAAACCAACTCAAGAGTCATAAATAATTAAGTCATATAATATTAACGGTGAAAACCTAATGGTGGTGGTGTGTGGTACAGCTGGTGGTGCATCAGGCTGGAGTGAATCTCCAAAGGACTGTCCCTGGGCTGCAGATTGTGAATATCCATTTAGATGAGTACTTCAGCATTGTGCATCCTGAGGTGACTTTCACAATCTCCAGCATCCGGAAGTTCATCAACAGCCACTTTGTCATGCAGACTCGCAGGGAAATGATGCCTGAGACATGGAAAGGCCGGCCTATGCTTCAGCTCAGAGGTAAAAAGAAAGAAACATTTTCTTTTTCTTATGTGTGTATTTTTTTCCATCTTCTGTTATTTGTCTTCAGGTCAGATGATCTGGATGCCTTCTCTGCGCTGCATGTTATATCAAGCCTCTCCTTTGCTGAGAAGCCTTCAGGAGCTGGAGGAAATGCACATGCACATTTCTGACATTGCACCCCATGATGTCACCCGAGACCTTATCCTACTCAATCACCAGCGACTGGCTGAAATGGAGCTATCCAGTCAGCTGGAAAGGAAGAAGGAAGAGCTCCGCATCCTGTCCCAGCACCTTGAGGAAGAGAAGAGAAAGACAGAGAACTTGCTGTATGCCATGCTGCCTAAGCATGTAGCCAACCAGCTGAAAGAGGGCAAAAAAGTAGATGCAGGTTAATAGATAGTTAAAAGATATAAATACTGGATAATTTGTTTGGGCCTATCTGATGTGGCTGTTTTGCATCTTAATTTGTGTGTATGTGTCCTACAGGAGAATTCAAGGAATGCACCATATTGTTCAGTGATGTAGTGACGTTTACCAATATCTGTGCCATGTGTGAACCCATTCAAATCGTTCATATGCTTAACTCCATGTACCTGCAATTTGACCGACTCACCACTGTGCACAATGTCTACAAGGTAAATATGAATGGTGTAACCTGGTTTTTTCCATGTACATTTCACTGGAAAAGAAAAGAACCATTCATGCATTTCCATAAAGCTTTTGGTTACGGGTTGTTTTTTTTCCCATCATGTCATCTGTTTGAACCTGACAGAGTATTTTTCTGTTTTTACCAGGTTGAAACCATAGGGGATGCCTATATGGTGGTAGGTGGGGTTCCTATACCTGTCTCCAGCCATGCTGAGAGGGTGGCCAACTTTGCTCTGGGCATGATTATAGCTGCCAAGGAGGTTATTAACCCCATAACTGGAGGACCCATTCAGGTGCAAGGAAGTTTATAGAGCACTTCTTAAGTAAATGGTTGTGAAATGGGGGGAATTTTACTCAATTATTGTGCTACACCATTACGGTAGTTCTGCTGTAAGCAGCAGAGACAAAAACACACTTTTGAGTGGAAGGAGTCTTCTTTCACTCCCCCAAATGCACCTGTGCCAGAGTTTGAATCCAAATATACATATGTAATTCCATCTGTGTGATGTTTTGTATTTCTATAGATCCGTGTGGGTCTCCACAGTGGTCCTGTATTGGCAGGTGTAGTTGGGGAAAAGATGCCACGCTACTGTCTTTTCGGAGACACTGTCAACACTGCATCTCGTATGGAGAGTCACGGCCTCCCCAACAAGATCCATTTGAGCCCAACTGTATACCAGTGAGGAGACACATAATATTGCACAAGAAAACCTGCATCCATACACACTTTCATGTGCTATGAAACCTGTGTTATCATCAGAATGATTACTGCCTTTATTTCTAAGTCTTGCCTTCATATATTTCAGGGCTTTAAAGAACAAATGCTTTGTCATCCAGAAACGAGGAGAGATAGAGGTGAAGGGAAAGGGGAGTATGACCACTTACTTTCTTGAAAGAAACACCGGAGTGAGCGAGCAGCAGATTATGGGTCTCTGTGACCTGGAGGCCACAGACGGAGAGGACAGCAGCCAGGGAAGCTACCAGCCAGGTCTGTATAGACCAAATGTAGTGATTTGTTGTGTGTCTTTGAAATTATAACTGATGGTTGTTTGACATTTCTGTCTGTACAATTCCTCCATCTAAAGCACAAGTGCACACTGCAATAGATGCACAGCCTTAGTATCACATCCTCTACAGAGAAAATAACAAAATCAATATGATAAGAGGGGCACCTCAATTTCAACTGTATATAGAAACAGTCTTGGAGCAAATGTGACCACATAAATTCCTCTAGATTGAATAAAGTATTCTGATTCTGACTGTGTTTTTGTCCTCTTTTACAGGTTTTGAAACAAAGCATAAAGATGAGCCTTTCTTGATCCCAATGAATTACAAAGACAGTCCAAGTGAATCTCTGCCATCATCAAATATGTCTGAGATTCAAATCTGCCCAATTCTCAAGCCCACCGACTCAGAAAGCTATGGAAGCCTCGACACTGAAAACCAATCAGAGGATGGAGCTCCTGACCAGTTACAAGCTACTGCTAAATTTGGCCAAACAGAATACACAGAGAAAAACGTAGAGGAATTAGACAGTGATAGCCACGTGGACATGCAGGAGCAAAACTTGATGAGTGATTCTTTGGAAACTAATATCGAAAGAAAACATAGCCAAACCCAGTTCTGTGTAGTTCTCTGAGCTGCTAATACTAATGCATAATAGTTTACAGGCTGTAAATGGTTTATCAGCAAGAGTGGATGTAATGATGAGCATGAACCCTTGCAGCTGACACCAACTACTGACAAAACAACTTTGCTGCAGAGATTATGTTCTGTACTTCATCAGTTAGAGTGATTCGCTGCACTGTACAAGGTTTTCTGTTAATGTGTCATTTATTGGATGTTGCAGATCAAATGTTGAAGTTGCAGGTGAAGTTCAAGTAATGATTATATGCTTTGGTTGTAGCTCATGCGTCTTATATTAGAAGTTTTAATTGTGTCTGCCCTGCACAGTGACAGCGGCACAGTAAGCAAAATGTTTTCATGTTATTGAGAAATGATTATCTATCTATGGAATAATAAAACAGTCTCCTTTAAACATGACTTTCATACCATTTATATTTAATATAAATAATCCAAACACTGGATTCTTTTAAGAAGACTTTTATACATGAAAGCAAAGATTGTGATTTGGTTTTGAGAAAACAAAATACATGCTCAGGAACAGCAGGTCATCTTCAGGAGGTCCATTGACCATCTTCTTCAGTTTACATTGTGAAAAGAAACCAAGATGAATAAATAATGAATAAAACATCGCTCATGAGGTCTGAGTCAGCGACCACAGCTGTCCGTAAAAGGGTTGTCACCTGCAGGTGTGTGTGTCACTCTCAAGCAACACCCGGGGTCAGGTGAAGAGACCAGATATCTGATCCTCGCTCCGGAGGGCTCTGTGCTTCATCACTGTTGACCATGGTCACATGAAAACAACACCTGTAACCAGAGTCTTCTGTTTGTGTGGTCAGGTGTGATAAAAATCGGTCTGCTGGCTCACTCACTAAGAGCCCAGTCTACATTGGCCTAGATGAAGAGGCCAACCTGTCACCTGTCGCAGGCCACAGAGGCTCAGTTCATGTCTGAATTTTGCCTCGTTTAAAGTCTGGTTGTTTTCTCAAGAATCCGTCTCAGTTATGGAATCCAGGTCAGACAGTCTAGGATCCCCCTGGTGTTTGGTCAGAGCTGGTCGACTGGTGTAAATGTCATCCACAGGTAGAAGGAAGGTGACAGTTTTCACCTTGGACCTTAAGGTGCAAAGAAAACACAAGAATAATTTTGCTGCAGTTTCAGAGATTCTGTATAAAGACTAGCCTTTTGAGGCAAAGCAATGAACAAAGTACTTTGAAATTAGCCATTAATGGAAACAGTAGTTAAAGCCTCTGTGAGGTCAAGTTTAAGATGAATATTTGTTTAAAGCTACAGTTGGGGCATTTATAGTATTTATCTCTACCTGTTTTTATGAACATATTCCTGCAGGGAGTGCCGGTTGGTAATTTTTCCCACATCTTCCTTTGTTGAGTTACCGAAGACACCTTTCCCATGTTGGATTTCTTCTTGCAGTCTTTCCCAACCAGAGTTGCTTGGCCGGACCCTGTTAATCCTTCCATCCCGTACAGTCACACCAGACAGGTTGGAACTTGTAGAGTACCTCCGAACAGTCATCACAGTGTTTTCTGTGAAACAGCACAAACATGATGGATTGAAAGATTTTTATTTATTTATTTTACAGGGCAGGGATGCCTATAGACAGGAAACAGTAATGTCATGTTCTCAGGTGTCTCTAAATATTACGTTTTAAAGTTTATATAAAATTTACGAATATTATAAAAGGCTATAATTAACATATTTTGATTTTTCCTTAGATACGTTGTTGGCATTTATTGTGAATAAGGAATCTCCTCAAATCTCCTTAAAAAAGGATGACCATTGAATCAGAACGAGCCTATAATGAGCCCTATTTCTAGTTTTAAAGTAAATTTTAATATAATAAAGAACCCTAAGAGATAGCCTATCATACTATTTCATTAGTTTAAACTCAGTCTGATGCCCCACTCGACTTCCCTCTTACCCTTGTATTGTCCCTCCAGGACTGGCGCAGACGCATTTCGCCTCAGGTTCACATAAGGGTTATCATCCTTGTCAGCCTGCTTCTTAACTGCTGATGACACGGGACTAGCTTCTCCTGGCATGGCTGCAAGTGAACGCTGACCAAAGTCTCCCCGCAGCTCCCGGTTCTCCGCTTCCAGCTTCTTGATTTCATCCCGCATCTCCATGATCACCCGCGCCAGGCTGCGGGTGCTCTCCATGGTGCTGTTGCTGCGTTGCCAGTACCACGGCTTCCCAAACACCGGCAGGGAGTCGCGCAGTAGAAGCTCACTGTGCTCCTGCGGCTTTATCATTGCAGTCCCCAAAGCTTTTGTGGTCCTCCTGCTTAGAGGCTTTCCAGGTTCTCTGCGTCTGTCAATCTCGGTCCAGATCTTGTTATGGGGAAGATTACATCGCCTTTCACCACTTGTACACCTGAAAGCGCTCCGGTGATCATCCAGCATCACACAAAGAATGTTTTATTCATCACACCCGGCGTCCGGTTTCAGGAAAACTAAGCAGGGGTCGGAAATGAATTGTGCACTGCACAAAAGCTAGAGCGGCACTTAAAAGGAGTTTTTGACATCGTTTTTGTGCCTATAATATTTGTAGCAACTATATGTTTAAGGTGTACGAATGATTTTGGCATCCCAGCTTTACTGTGTGGGGGCCATTTCTCTGTTGGGATTACAATGTCCTCCCCCTGAAATATTAATTAAATCTGTCAGCCAAGACAAATCTTGGAGTGAGACTGAATAGGGGCCTGTTCTGTTTCTTTGGTGTGTGCGTGTGTGTGCCCTGATTTTGATGCATAAGATCATTTAGAGCAGAGCATTTAAAAAAAACAAGTGTAATTGATTATTTGCACAATGACAGTGTGAGTGTTTTTTTCAATATGAGCAAATTCACTCAGAAGACAGATATTAATTAAAGTCTATTTAATAGGCTATATGATCCTCTGTCTCATGAATATGCATGTTTGATGAAAGGGAGGAAGGCGGTTAAACCAGAAATTGCAGGCAGTTTTGAAGAAAAAGACAGTAGAAAAAAAGCAGGTGTTTGATGATAATAATAAGAGAAGCAACAAACATGAAATGCAACAGGATGCACTCCAAAGAAAATTTCAGCAAATTACACTCAGTGGGACTTCCATAGTCAGGATGAATGGTCCGGTGTGCCAGTAGAGCTCATGTGGCAACAGGTTGTGATCCCTTATAAATAGACCAGAAAGTCTGTGAGTGCACGTGTACCCTAGCTGGCCCGACTCAAACAAAAACCGAGGTTACCCACATAATTTAAAATGGCATAATCCATAATATACAAGTGGTGTAAGGAAGGGTGTTTAGCTAATTAACAAATTAAAATAGAGCCCCAGTTGGTTTTCTCATGTGTGACTTGGACTGAATGGTGGTGGCTCAGGGCAACCCGAGCCTCCCAGAGTCTAGGCCACTGGGACGGAGACAGGCACACATAAACTAGTCTGTGGAGGAGAGAAACCCAATAAGCTCCCCTTTCTGGTTCACAAAATAGGCTACAGAGAAGGCGGGAGGTGAGAGAGATGAGACTGAGGATGGGAGTACTGCCGATTGGCTGGCAGAAAAACAGTTTGTGTAGAGGACTTATTGTAGAGGGTCAGTGCAACTCAATCTGCTGCACCTCAGGTGTGGAACAGAGGGAGTGTGAAGAGACAGACATAAATGTGTCAGCTGTCTTGTCAGACTGCGATAACAACAACAGACAAGTGTGAGAAAGAGATGGAGAGTGAGTGAGTGAGTGAGTGAGAGAGAAATAAAGGCAATATTTTGTCTTTTACCACCAACTGCATTTTCAGAGCCACTTAACCTCTTTTTATGTGCCGTGTACAAACCCCAGGCTTAGCATCAATTAGTAAAGAACCACTCTGCTGCTTTATCTCTGCATGGTCAGTAATTATACCCAGTGTGGAAAAAAACTGACATCAGATCCGTTGGAAAACTGGTCACTGTGGGAGCACACTAAATTTTAATGCCATGTCACTTTCAATGAAACCTCAACCACAATTTTATACCCTAAACTGTGCTAAAATCAGTGCAACACACTCTACTGACAGATGCATTTGTGAGAGTATGTGTCTATGTTACTTAATTTCAACTGCCTATGTGGGTATAGCTTTTGAGTGTCCTTATGAATTAAATCAAGGAATTCTACCTGATGACCAGAGATGGGCTGTAACGCGTTACTGTAATCTGATTACTTTTTTCGAGTAACGAGTAAAGTAAGGGATTACTATTGCAAAAACGGTAATTAGATTACCGTTACTTCCCCGTAGGAACGCTGCGTTACTGCGTTACTAAAACCGTGATTTTTTTGCGAGAATGTCTCACGACAGTGACGTAAGCAAGTGCGACATTTGTGACAACAGCTGTGTGCAGATCAACAATGGATCACATATCGATTGTGGGAGAGAGTATGAGCGTGCAGCGTTTAAAGCGTGGAAGTACTGACCTTACTTTGAGTTTGATTCCATAAAAAGTGACAAAAACATTAGCGTCCATCGTGCGTGGAAAGAAAACTTCTTTTTACAGCGAAAAAACCCCCTAAACTTCCAAGCAAGCACCGAGTGCCCAACGACGTAATGGGAAACTCACAGAGAAACTCGCGGATTCTTCAACTGACCGCGGCACACCTGCACCAGGGTAAACCTCCGCCTACCCCAGTCCTGCTTTACAGGTGAAAATAGAGCAACAGGACTGCTGAGTCTTTGACTTTATTTATTTTCTGCTGTGTTTTACTTGCATCTATTTGAAAGAGTGAGTGTAAACGCAAAAAAAAAATAATTTTATTTTATGTGCTGGAATGTGTAGAAAATAGGTTTAAATGTTAAACTAATTTATTCAAGTCAGAGAATGTTGCATATAATTACATTTTTGCTTGATGCATAAAGTTAAAAGATTAAAACTGATAAAACAAGTAAAAAAAAAGACTTTTCCATTTGATTACATTTTGTATGATGGATTATGTAGAAAAAGTAGAATTGGGCTGAAAGATCTATCGCTTTATCACCTCTTCAGGTTGTAAATCGTGTTTTTAAAAAGTAACTAAGTAATTAATTACTTTTGAAAATAAGTAATCAGTAAAGTAACGGGATTACTTTTTTGGGGAAGTAATCAGTAATTAGTTACTGATTACTTTTTTCATGTAACTTGACTAACACTGCTGATGACAGTTGTCTGATATCAGGCTGTGTTGAAGTATTATATACTGAATAATAGTTTTTAAAAAGGTCTGCAAAACCATCTCTAGGGTTTATAGAGAATTATTCAAAAAGACAAAACATCCTATGAGTGGCAGCTCTCTGCAATGAAAATGCTTTGTTGATGGCCAGACTGCTTTGAGCTGATAAAAAGGCAACAGTAACTCAAATAACCACTTGTTAGAACCAAGGTATGCAAAAGAGCATCTCTAAACATGGCAAGGTCAAGCCTTGAAGGAGATGAGCTACAACAGCAGAAACTGGGTGCCGCTCCTGTCAGCTAAGAAAAGGAAACTGAAGCTACAATTCACTCACCAAAATTGGACAACAGAAGGTTGCTGCTGATGGTATAATGATGTGGGGATATTTTGTTTGCACACTTTGGGCCCTTTCAGTTCAATTTTATTTAGATAGTGTCAAATCACAAAAAACAGTTGCCTCAAGGTGCTTTATATTGTAAGGTAAAGGCCCTAAAATAATACAAAGAAAACAGAGAAAACCCCAACAATCATATGAGCCCCTATGAGCAAGTGCTTTGGCAACAGTTGGAAGTAAAAACTCCCTTTTAATAGGAAGAAACACTCAGCAGAGGGAAGGCCATCTGTCGTGACCGGTTAGAGTTAGGGGAGGAAAATAGGACAAAGACACACTGTGGAAGAGAGACAGAGATTAATAAGAGCCAATTACTAATACTCTAAACCTTTTGTACCAAAGAGTATTATTTATAGACCACAGTCTACCTACCTAAGAAGTATTGTGGTGTACCATGTCCATGCCTTTATGATCACAATGTAGCCATCAGTGTTAGGGTACTTGGGTCGTTGACCCAGTGTTTTGTGTCTTTTGATTCATTATGTTCTCGGTGTATTTTATATTTCCTGGTTTTGTTTACTTATTCTATTGAGTTTACTCAATATTTCTAGTTTTGGTGATCTTAGTTAGTATTTGGTCCTGTTCATGTTTTGGTCTTAGCCCTGTGTTTCTTCCCCAGTCATGTCTCTGTGTGCATCTGCGTCTCATTGTGTGTTCCCTGTATTTCCTGTTTTACTTTGGTAGTCTTCTGTCGCTGTACTCATGTTCTGTTTTGCTTCTCCAATGTCTCGTCTGTTTGATTAGTGCCAGCTGTGTTTCCCAGGTTAGTAAAACTAGTAAAATGCTCTGATTTAGGGGAAAGAAATATTTGGATTTGGAAAAGATGTGGTTATAGTGAAATATATGAAGTCAACATTGAAGATGTAGGGAAACACACACAAAAAATATAATAGTCACACATAAGTGATAAAGAGAGCCATTGTTTATAACACCAGGGAGCAAAGTAAAAAAAAAATTTTCTTCTTCTTTGTCTTTGCCTGAGTTTGCTAATTTAAAATGTCTAATTAATGAATTAGCCGGTCTCAGGCCAATGCAAGACAGAATATGAGTGGCTGCTGTGCAGATTTACAGCCAAGACACAGACTGGATGAGTAAACTTACAGATACAACATAGCAGAGGACCTGTAACCATAATGTAAGGTGCAATTATAAAAAACAACAAAAGACTCACAACAACAAATTAAGCTACTTAAACATAGTCATGATCTTTGGACATTAACAAAATTTTATTTAAATGTTATACATAAAACTTTAGTTTTGTTTGTTTGTTTTTATTCAGCTAAACAAATTTATATATTGTATATTTTATAAAAAGCAACATTTCAAACATTTTTAAATATTAATATTTCTTATTTACAATTTAAAACAGTACAGGAAATAATAACAGTAACAATGAATTTTCAATTATAAAAATGTTACAAAACATATTTTTTTTGTCTGTTTCCATTTGAAAATTGGCAAGCTGATATTTCCAGATCGTTAGCTAGGATACAAAGTAGCAATGTGGAGCTGCTCTACATTCAAACAAGAACTGGAGGTGCGTTCAACTCCTCACATTCTTGGCTAATTAAAACCTGTAATCTAATCATTTGCCATTTTCACATTAGTTGTCTTGCGAGACTTCTTTTAATAGTTTGAAATTCAGTAATATTCCACAGAAAAATGTAAAAATAACTGTAATCAAAATGCACCAGAGAGCTTTATATTTCATACAGCTGAACGCACCTCGAGCTCAGTAAGGTCACTGTTCTCTAAAGGGTCAGGGTTGTGGAGAGAAGGCGCATGTTGTGTGTTTGTGTGCATTTGAATTTGTTTGCAGGTTTGTCTGCCAATGTGTAAGCAAATGTAATCACTTGAGGGGGCAGGGAAATCTATACGACACACGAACCGAGTCTTTTAAATCAAAACGTACAGCAGCTAACAGTCCAGCAGTCTGCTCTCTACTGTAGACAAAGTTCAACAACAGGACTACAGACTACCACAACCACAGTCTACACATTTCTTCCCTTAATGTCCTCTACACTCTTCATCAGTCACAGTTCCACTAGCCAACTGCTTCAGGGGGAAAAAAAAGGTCGGAAACAATCAAATGAGTCACTCTGAGGCTCAAACTGGGACAAAATGTTTATGGCGAGTCTACTGGCCGTTCAGTAGGTGCTGTGCCTTTCTGTTCCTGGTTGTCTTGTGTGAGGAATCTGCACAAGAATAAGAATAAAAAGCTGCAATTGGAATAGGAAAAATGCAAACGCGAGCAAATATCAAGTCTGGCACTTTGGTTCCTGAGTTGGGAGCTGGGATTTCAGGTAACAATAAAGTGAGTTAAGCAAGTATAAAGGCGAAAAAGATGTCTTTCTGTAAAGAAATCTGATGACATGACAGCAGTTTTACAGAGAGTGGACAGGGAGTGGTTAGGCAGAGAAGATGAATGGAAGGCAAGGATGCTTTTAAAAGCAGCAGTGTGAGAAAAGGTTGCAACAGAAGATGATGTCCACGAAAATAATAACTGCCTCCAAAAATAATGCATGAAGAAAAAAAGAGGGTGCTCAGTATGCCATGCAACTGAACTGCCAACAAATAAATTAAAGAATGTATGGCAGTATAGTCTGGACACTCATTAGTCTTTGCATTGTGAGACCTGTTCATTCATGATCCCAGAAAGCTCAGTCAGCATGTCCCGGTAGTGAGCTCTCATCTCCTCCTGGTACTCCAGCTGGTCCTCCTTGATCAGTCGCTCATTTACATCCAAAGCCTGACCGCAGGCTTCTGCAAACCGCCTGCAGGGGGCGGATTAAGTTTGACTTATGTTAATGTGCTGATCATTGATATGTGTTTAACTTTTTTTTTTTTTGTGAAACTTAAATAGTATTACATTGTACGGTTCCTGACAGTGGACTAAATCATTGTTAGCTAGCTCAACACTTTAAATCATACCTGAAAATCTCCTTCAGAAGTTTGACCTGGTTGTCTGGATACTTCTTAGCATTCTTCTCCTCCAAAAATGCCCTGGCATAAGCCATGGGCCCTGCGTTCACCTGGATGGAGATGATCAAGTGAGACAACACCAGAGTAACCTATGTAAAATGTGCGTATCTATAGTTTGGGAGAATCCCCACCTTGACGCTGACACTGCCTTGCAGTTTTAGCTGCAGCCGGATCATGTCCACCTCCTCCATGTTGCAGAGCTGGTTGAGCTCAGAGACTTTACGTGACATCTCGTCAATGGCAACTTCAATTGGATTCATTTCTGTGCTTTGCTGCTCCACCACCTGGATGCGCTTTTTAAGGTAAGGGAAGCTGGAACTTGCTAAAGAACAGAAAAACACACACACAGTCTGTCAGATACAGTAATAGAAAGAGGACAAATGTATGTTCTGGTGACTCAAAAAAATATGTATCTATCAGAGATATAAACAAAGAAGAGATACTCACTAGTCAGTATGGTGCGCCGTTTGCACTGCTCCTCCACATCCCCATGTTTCTTTCCTGACAGCGTAAACGGTGTCTCAAATACAAACCGGTTGATGTTGTGATGCCTCTCGAAGTCGGTCCTTTTGTCACATTGTTCTTTTTCGTCAAAGTAGGGCACTACATATGTGACCTGAATGTAAGCAAACTTGGGGTCCAGGTCTTTAGGATTTACCTGTTAGCAAAGAATTTTACAATATTATCACATAAGCAACACACCGCAGCGCCAACAGATGTTAATTCATTCATTTTAATGGCCAAATTCTGTAAGATACCTTATTAGAGTCCTGGATCATCTTGACATTTTCAGCTCCAAACTTGTCTGAGTAGAGTTTGAGTAATCTCTGGGAGATTTCCGACAGCCCTGTCAGCTTTGGCTCTTTGTAGATGAACTCTTTGCTCTCTTCCTCTTCAAAGAAACCCTACCAGAACACAAACACACACATATGCACACACTAATCAGCGAAGCTTGTTACATGTTGGTTGGCTTGGTGTGTATGTAGTCTTTTATTTTTGATTCATAGGATGTGTTGCTTTTGCTTTCACAGCACATTAGATGTTGCTCTCTTGGGGTTTCTTGAGTCACTTGTGCTTTCAGATACAAAAACTTTGTCACTTTGTTAGAACTTCTCAACACTAACAGGGTACCAGTGTTAAGTTCTGGATGAGGGAGTGCGGAGGCGGCACTGGAGTCAAATGCCAAGGGTGAATGAGATTCAGTAAATCCTATCTTCTGGTTCACTGTTGCTCTGTGATATCAGCTCGTCTTAATGTTTAAGAAGGAAACAGTTTCATTGTTGGGCTTAATGGGAAGTGAAATGGGCCACAGCAAGCCTTAGACAAACCCTTCAAAGGGTAAGAGCAGCAGATGTTAATAGTGGTAAAAGGAGAAGAAAGGTAAAAGTGGTTAGCACTGAGGAAAATGGAAAATCAAGGACATACAAAACTTACCATATTCTTGATACAGAATACAACAAAACAGAAGAAAAAAAAGCAGATAGAGAAATTAAAGACACTGATTCAGTCAAAACAAATCTAGTGTCCTGTTTCCATTTCCATGTCTCACTGACCAGGTACTGCATTCTTCTTTATCTGAAAGTCTCACTATTTTACACCTATCCTGTGTAAAGCAGCCAGGTTTGTAAAAACCGAGCCCAAACCACACAATGCACCTTTGGAGATAAAGCCAGTGCTTCAAAGATGAACCCAGGGCCAAGTAGAATTCAATATTAAGCTTTCTACAAGGTTTAGTTATCCAAATTACAAAAAAGACTAGCTATCCTGACAGTTTCACTTTTATTTACCAAACCTTTGAGATTTCTGGCACTGACACGTGGTGGTATGCGAACAAAGAAAGAAATGATCACAAGCTTACTGATGGGAAGAAGCTTTGCAATTAAACAGCAATTTATCATTAGAATAATTGTAAATTAAAGTATTAACTAAATAACTTCCATTTCAATAGTCAACAAGACATAAAAGCTGCATATAGATAGCTGGATATATATGCTTCTACCTCTGTCTTTGCAGTTGCAGAATTTTTTTTCCATAGATTTCAGTTAAGGAAATCTATATCTCTATTATAACATGTGTGTAGAACTGATCAAGTTCTACACACGTAGTTAAGTTTATGTGCAAAAACACACCACCTAGTAGTGTTTCCAATGTATTTGTTAAACGTGTAGTTACAGTGACTGTTCGTTGTCCTTTGTATCTTAAAAGTCTGTGAAGGTAAGCTCAAGCAAACACTCACCTGTCCGTAGAAAGCTACACGGTAGTAGCGCCCAAAGAGACGCTTTTCTGAGTTCACCACCTCCGTCACCTTCAGGTAGGAGCGATGGATGTCATAGTACAGCTCTGATAGCCTCTGTAGGCACAAGCAAACAAACAAACACACAAATAATTTCATACGCAGCTCACACTGCACATTTTTTCACACGCTTACACAGAAAGGGTAAAAGCCGTTACCTTGAAATCTCTTCTTTTTTCAAAGACAGCAATTACAGGTTTGTTGATGTCAGCAATGAGCTCGTATCGCTCCGATTTCCACAAATAGTCCACACACAGCTCCAGCTGCTCCACCAGGGTGTCCTACACAGTGCAACGAGAGCACGAAGAACATAAGAGAAAAGTCTGACCGGCAACAGTAATTCTGATGATTAAATCCAACAGAGTTAATGGTTTTGTTCAGGACAAAAAGGCTAACACGGACCTCAATATATGGCGTGTCTTGTGTACCAGTGTCTTCCTTCATGGCTCCCTCCTCTTTAACATTAGGGCTGATGCACATAAATGCTGCCCAGCCCATGGAGAAGGATGCTGGTGTGTCAAACAAGTGAAAGTGATATCAGGGCACGATTACTAAAAAGACACACACTTGCATACTTCCTACAGACATCACACGTTATCGTTGGTGCTATGTTTGGCATGTAAACGCACGTATAGATGCTTAAAATACATCTGCTATCACAGTCTTGCAAGAAAATACGAGACTTACAGTCAAGCATTCAGTTTTTGCAAAAACAGCAAATGTGAGTGTGCTTCACATCAAACCCCTGTGACACTGAGCATCATATCCTGTGAGACTTGTGTGAACAGACACAGTGATAGTAAAACGTAACCTGGCACAAGATCATGCCATCAAGGCAAGAACAGTGGTCCTCAGAACAATTTACTGCAAAATGCAATACACCGTGTAGAAAAGTGATTCAAATTTAAACCACCACCGGACAACCTGATGTCCCTTTGATCCAAATCATGTCCGCCACTCAATATCCAGAGCTTGCAAAAAAATTCAAAAGGTACAAACAAATATAAGTGCACACTCACTACCAACCACATTCAGGTCTTTCTGTTTCTACATTCATGTTTTTACCCAACCCCAACACCACCCAGCGGACCCCCAGGCGCACACACTCACTGTCTGGATCTCGGGAGGTAGTTAGTAAGGAGCTACATTTATAGACAGGGCTTTCTTCAGGGGACACACTGGACATCCTGGCCTTGTCAGCGCTCCAGTAGCCTGTTTGGTAGGAGGGGAGGAGGAGCAGGTTTACAAAGTTTATGTCCACTTGCTTTTGCCACTTTATGCTCACGGACAAGGCTCACAAAGCAGCTGAACTGCTGGCACTCTATGCTAGGAACTAGCCCACAGGCTCAGTGAGTAAAGCCATGCGCAAAAGACGTCAGAAACACTGAGTGGCAGATACAAGCTGTTTACACGAGGAAGCATGCACACACAGAAAAACGTGAAGCACAGGAAAATGTGTGGACATCAATCTAAGAGGAGGATGGAATTTAAATATAAAAGAAAGGTCTATACTACTACAGGACAGGAACAGGAATCAAACATCATTTCCCATGAGTTCTCAGTCACACTCAGATGAAAACTGTCCTCACTTTCAGGCATACACATCAAGAACAGTGAATGTATGAAGGACTGATGCCTCAAAGGTTTGATGACTATGATAGCAAAGAGAAAAAAGTATTCCATTGTGAGAAGCTGCTGTATGTGATTGGATGAACTCAAGTTAGCATGTCTGCAGAGATGCACAAATATACAAAAATCTCACTGCACTGCAAACAGATATTTGCACACAAACTATGCTGCAAAAAGCTCGCAAGGGCAAAAGTGGCAGCAAAGTGTGGACTAACCTCTCCTCTTCAACGATTCAGCAATCAGGGCTGAGATGTGGATGTAGCACATAGCAGCCTGAGGGAAAGACAGAAGTTAGATGTTTTTTAAACTGATACTTTCATGTGACATTATCGATGTTTCTGAAGCCCGAGAACCTGACAAAATGCAACATTTCGAACCTCTGAGAGATCCCCGTTGCGGACGTGAATCTTGGCCATGCTCTCGAGCCAAGTGCGTCGAAGCTCAGGGGTGCTCGCGTAGGAATTGGCCAGACTGTACTGCAGATCCACCAGCATTTCAGGATCCTTCTCATGCTCCTTCATTTGTGCTGTAGCCATCAGAACTGTCCTGATCCGTTTGGTCAGGTCCTTCACCTCAGCAGGGAACGGTGTGTTCTGTAGAAAATGAAAGTAAAATTAAATATAAAGTACACGATTGATGATAATTATTGATAGAAAAGGTGTTTTAAAAGCTTAAGGAATTCTGTACTTTCAGTGGTGCATCTCCATTAGCAAAGTTGTTTATGATGGCCAGAGACTGTTGAAACCTCGAGCCTCCGATTCCAGCATCTGCTATCAGCTGGCTCACTGCCTTGATAACCTGTAGCAGAGACAGGCCAGTATAGCCATGAAACAGTGATAAGCAAAGTACACAAAACTCAAATGAAGTCATTTTACTTCTTTATATTAACTGACCTGCAGATGTGAGCGAACGATCGACTTTCCCTTGGTAAACTCAAAGTTTTTTCTCATGAAAAAATACAGCAGGGCAGCTGCCTCCGTCTGGGTGGAGCTGGATCGATGGTTACAGCACTTGAGGATCTCGTAGCAAAGACAGCCACACAGGTCTGCCTTACCCTGGAAAAATGCACTGGGAAACTACAGAAAAAAGAGAAAGACGAAACTAACCATAAGATAATGACTCGAGTCTTCAATGATATGTTGAACGATTAAAGAAAGGTTTACGGACCTTTTGTACAAAAAGCCTGAGTGCAGCAAAGACATGCCGTAGAGTAGCAGTTGATTGGTTGATCTGAAAGAAGAGCAAGTAGGTGTCCAGCACCTTCTTCATCAATGTGTTCTGTCCATCGTCCTGCAACAGCTGCTTCTGGATGAATGTGAGAAAACGAAAGCAAAACATGTTTCACCAGACTTAACTTCAATGCAGTCTTTAAAAAAACACTAGGTGGCAGTATGTATGAAATGAATGTGTATGAAATGTGTTAAGACTTGAGCCACCTCACATTTATTTATATTTTGCTGGGAAAGTGGGAAATGGGTGTAACAGTTTACTGTAACATCTGCAGACATGTGTAAGTACAGTAAAAAAGGCAACAATGGAATTTATACAAATTCTGCTTGAAAGTCAATATTTGGTATGCCCACTTTTATTGAGTGAAACATTAATGATGGAAGCAGACAAATCCCCATCAGGTTTGCATCAAGAAGGACTTCTATTGTAAAAACAAAAAACAAAAAAAAACCTGCCAAATTAAATATACAGAGCTAAAGGGAGCAGCCAAAAGTAGTTTCACTGTCTAGCCTATCGTTAAATTTTTTATAAAAGTAGTAATAGTAATAGTCCTTCAGGTGTCTACAAAGCTTTTCTTTGGATGTTGACTGTCTTTTGTTCCATTTCTGTTAAAACGATCCCACAATGCTTCAGTAATATTGAGGTCCAGGTTGTGGTGAGGCCAATCCAAACTTAATCTAACTGAAATGCAGTTCTAATCCACAACAGAGCCTCAACATTGTTTATTTTTATTTTTATTTTTTACACGTGGCTGTAGACACTCACTGTTCCTCTTTACCATGCCTCCTGACTACCTCTGTACATATCAGTGAAGATGAACCAAACATTTCACTCAATAAGACCTGTTGCCACTGGTTTTCAGGACGGTTTTTGTGCAATTTGGTATACCTCAGTTATTTTCCCCATTTCCTTCCTTTAGAGTGTCTTCTTGACAGCCACATTTCCACATAAGTGGCTTAAAAAAATAAATTTCTCTAAAGAAGTACAATGTAATACTTTGTGGTATTAACTTTACTTTTGGGTTGTATAATATGAAATGGTCACAGACCTTCTGATGCTGAACAAACAGCTCTAGTACATCCAGCACAGTGAGGGCGACCTCTGTGGACATGTTCGCCTCAATATCTGTAGGACTCAACGTGTCCCCATCCTGAATGCCGTCTAGAAATAGAAGCACGTATGAATAACAAATACATCAAAGTAACCTCACTGTGACCTCAGTCAGAGTATTTGTTACCTGGCTCCATCAGCTGCAGCAGCTTGGGGTTGGTGAGGGCATTCTTGCCCCTGATGATGGGCATGGTTTGGGAGCGAGCATGCCGGTGGCCATCACCCCCAGATGCCATCCTGGAGGGTCAACAGCATGAATCAGAAGCTCATATAAATCACAGCGTGTGCGTGTTTTACTCATGACTTCTTTAAATTGCCCTTCAGTAAATGTGGTACTAAACCTTTGGATAAATGCAAAGGTACACTATCGCTAAAGATTCTGCACACTTAAGTAGGCGGGTAGATATAAATGACATCCATGTCTCAAGGACTTGCTGCTATCGGGAAGCTATCAACACATGAGTGTACAGACACAAAGACTGGCAAATCACACAGAACACTGCAGGTATGGGAAGAGGCATGCTGAGAACACAAGTTACAGTCTGTAATGTGGAAACACAGTGGTCACATAAATGGTGAAATTACACACGACACAAATGCATTATCCTTTTTTTTTCAAGTATTCACATTGCTCTTGCATGTTTAACGTGTATTAAAGAGTCTGGAGTTTTATGACATCATAAAGCACTTTTGGGCCACCAGACATCATTAGCATTCAGAACACTTTCAGTAAACAAAGACTTTGTTTGTCATCATGGCTGAGGTGTTGTCTGTTTTCCTTGTGGAGGGTGATTACCATTGTGGGAAGATGCTTGAGGGTTGAGAGGACTGGGAGGGGTTGTTAGAGCCCTTCAGGGTGCCATTGGCGTGGGTTGACTGAGCCAGCTTTACTGCCGCTGCTAGCTTCCTGTTCACAAGCCAACCACATCAAAGCTAACATTAGTTAGTTTAATTAAGACCATCATTTTTAAAATTGTTATTAGTTAGATATCCTAACTGTGGGTGGCATGCTAATAGCTGTTAGAGCATGTCTGTAATCAATAAAAAAACTGACCTTACTGACTAAATGTGAAGCAGCTTGCAAAGCGCTAAAATTTTTGCACCTTTGTGACCTTGTTACATATTTATAGAAGCCGGGTCACATTTGATTTTAGTAAGGCTAAATGAAATGCAAAAAGCACACAAGATCTCCGATTTGACCTTGGTGTGATGAAAGCGGCTGGAGCCAAAAACAAGGATCAAACAGCTCGAGAGGAAGGTCAGCCAGATGGAAAGGTTAGAGTCAGTAGAGCTGATGCTTTTAGTTTTCCACTAGTATAGTAATGTGAAAATGTTGCATTAACTCTTGGTAGAGTGTGAGTGGAAGCTGGGGCTTCGGGGTGATAGTAACATACAACTATGGACAGCTTAGGGACAAGATATTAGTGTGATGAAGCTGAATGTCAGTTATGCTGCGGCACAAATGAGCTCCGTAACAGTATCTCAAGAAAAACAGATGTTCAATTTATCAAATTATTGTGATCCTTAAAGCTTGATCAGAAACTGCTGCCAATCTGAGTAAAGCAAATGCTTCCTGTGCCAGATAAAAGAAAGCGCGTAAGCCAATCAACACAAAAGCATCAGAGCCTATTAAAAACACTGAAGCCAAGCAGATGGTGGAGCTGAGCCAGTGCTGAGACTGAAGGCATGGAGGCAGAGGGTTACAAGGTCAACGCGCAACATCTGAGTCGTAAAATGTGGAAAAGATGTAAAAAGCAAACGAAACCAGCACACGGAACATTACATAAAATGGATCTGTGTCAACAAAGAAAGTGTTACTTGATGTGACAGGACATCGATAAATGTGCGGTCACAAGGACAAACCATTATCAGAGGCACCATGCACAGAGCGGGGGGGTGAATGCATGCACTGTCATGGAAACTACAACAGCAAGGTCGAACATGGAGAAAACGTAACAGGCAAATGTTACTTAGTTGTGTTATGTTGGTCGTGTGCATTGAGAACATAGAACATTAAGGAAGTAAGGGATAAGCTAGAATAATGTCTGGGACTAAACTACAACATTGCTGGATAAATGAAACAATTTCCTCAATCAGCTTCTAACTATGACTAGTGGCCCTAAAACATGTCTTGGAAATCTTTGGTTGAATTTATATAGGAGATTTCTCTGTTTTTTGCTTTTAACTGTTAACTTCTCATTGATCTAAAGTGGGTGGGGCTCAGCTAGTAAACGTCAATGCCATGATATGACAGCTTATGTTGTCAGACTACTGTCAATAACACAGGATTAAACCACAGTCACACACTCCTGATGAAGCAGATTAGTAGTTTTTGACAGTTACACTTGTTATTCAAGCATTTCCTGATGGTTTAATCACAAATATTCAAGATTAAATCTTTAAGACCTAATGTAATGTATTTCATCACTCCTGAACTTCAGTGGGGTGCCCAAACTGACTCAAAAGAGCCAACAGAGAAAGATGCCGAGACAGACACACTCTGAATCCCCCGTGGCCTGGTATTATGGATGAATGTTAAGTAGCTAGCAGCCCCAGACAGGCTCAACTACGTCTGAGAGCCCTAGCTAGGCTTCCAGCTATCTTCATTCAGTTAATGCCTCCACACACAGTAAAGCAGTGTGTTCTCCCAGCCTTTTGTTGGCTTACATCTCAGCATCCTATTGCTGAAAGGAAAAAAAGAGGGCTAATTTAATTAGCTGGGAGGATCCAGAAGATGGAAGAGGCTCGCAGTGCCAATGGCTCAGCTCCAGTAAGAGCACGCACACACGATAACAACCCCCATCCTGTGTTTGCCAACCACTACACTACAATATCCAGCAGTGATTCTTTTCGAACAGTGAGATCCAGGAGTTTCACCTCCCCCCTTCTTCCTTTTCTTCCCTCCTTCACCTCCTCCCCTCTTGAAGCTGATCCCTGAGTGTGTGCACGCATACTGAACACATTTTAGTATTTCTGCCTGACTTAGTCTGATTTCACGTGCGTGCGTGTGCGAATGTGTCTGTGGGGCTGCATTTATGATTGTGTGAATGATTACATGAATTATGTATCATTGTGTGGTGGCAACATGTACACTGAGTTAATAAGCAGTTTCCATATGTGTAGCGTTACAATAAATGCATTTGAATGGCACCTGCTCCATCTCTTTGCTGGAGAAAGCACTCACCTGGCTATGTGGCGTTTTCCAAGGAATCTAAAATGCTGAAGACAGAGCCTAAGGAAACACAATTCAAAAGTTTTCTCAGATAAGAAGACAGATAAGATGGAGTGCATGTGATCACACTGAGGCGAACCAGAACAGTCTAGATGCTGAGACAAACAGGAAACACGGAAAGTTAATTTACTGCACTCGTTGGTGGACAGGAGCTCTCACTGGAATTATAGTCTGTTTTTCTTCTCTCTACCTCTCTCTTATAGTGTCAGTATTTTCATACTGGCCACGTTCCCTTTTCTACTCTTCTTGTTCACTTGCCCTCAACCCCGTCTGTCTCTCTACAGTTTTTTTTTTCTCTCTCTCTCTCTCTCTCTCTCTGAGAACAGTGAGTATCTCTAATCAGTGTAGCAATGCCTGCAGTCTTCAGCAAAAACAAGAAGAGCTCTTACTCCAGAATGTTGAAGAAGTCCGAGATCTCCTGGTGAATGGCGCGGTGCCAGTAGGACACCAGCACATCTGGAAATAGACAATGAAAGACATAATATAAAAAATCTTTTCACAGACTGAAAAAAGTATGGCTATCTGAAGCTCACAGTATTAAAATCCCTCAGCAACAGAACAAAAAGCAACTTTTGTGTCAATTTTTGTATACATTCACTGCTAAGTATAGCAGTAAATGTAATAAATTTCCTGTGGACTGCATGAATTCTTTAAGTGATTTTTATTAATCCTTTATTTATCCAGGTAAAAATCTCATTGAGATTAAAAATCTCATTTCCAAGAGAGACCTGGCATCATGGCAACAAAAGTCACATACCACATAGGTATATAACATTTAGCGATAGATCTTACCTTCAGATATGGTTTTCATGATCTGCAAAAAGCACATGAGGAGGCTGCGGGTCTCTGCCTGGTCCAGCTTGTCACATCGAGAACCGTAGCCTATCAGGGACTGGGGCCGGGCAAACTAAGGACCAACATCAGACAGAAATGCAGTCAGTGATAAACTGTTGCTAACAGGAGTTAAAAGTTGGATATAATGGGCGTGTTATTAGCTGGTCCAGTATTTTTAAATAAAATTTTACTACTTTTAAAAATGCAGAAACAAGATATTATATGGGTGATTTTGGGTTGCTGGAGGTGCTGATTGCTGTAATATATTTTACGCATTATTTACAAAGTATAATGCTGGGGTCTTACAATGTACATATGAAGACTACCAATGAAACTTATAATAAATAAATGACTACATTTTCTATACAGATGTTTGCTCTTTTTCATGTGAACTGTCTCACCTTCTCACATCCATCCATTTTCTCGCTGTTCCTGTCACTGTTGCTCGGGTTGGAGTCCACGCTGATCAGAGAGCCTCGAGAGTCAGCCTGGTTAGCCGTAGCAACTGCCAAGGAGGAGAAGGCTGGCGCAGGAAGAACAAGTGTAGGCATCAATGTCCTGACTTACTTTATATTAGATAGATTCACTGGAAATAGACACACACATATAACAGTGCTACCTGTAATGGAATTGAGTACTTCTTTGGAAAATGAGGCATCTACAGAGTTGGCATGGCGAGTAACCCCTCCAGCTGCCACTGCTCCCACACTGAGGTCATCTCGAGAGCCCTGTTGCAGGTGCAAAAAAGACAGCACAAAGAGAAAATAGATTTACCTTAAAACATAACACAAATATACATGATTCTGAACATTTAGGAGCCAATCAATACAGTGTTTTTTAATAATTTCATCATTTGTCTTGACTCTTACTTGGTCACTAGCAGTAAAGTAGATGGGGAAAAGGTCCCTGAGGAAGAATCTTGGCATGTTGTCCAGGATGAGGCCATAAAGCGGCAGGTAGAGAGATGCAATTCTTGCCTGCTTTTCCTGGAAAAGAAAGTATCAGTCAGAATTGGTCTAATTAAATCAGTACTTTTTTATATAAATCATCTCATTATTTGACTCAGAAACCTTTTTTAGGCCAAATACATGCAATTCAAACTTAAGGTTATGTGTTTAACCCCGGCTCTGAGTAGGATGAGTGAGTGAAAAATAAAAGGTGGAAAATTTCATAACAAATTACATGACTGAGTAGCTCTTTTTTTATACCCAATAATCAGTATAAAAAGAAGCATCCAGAAAGGCAGAGTCTTTTTTAGATGTGAGGATTATAAAGTGTTGTTAAATTAAGAAAGATGTAACACAGTGATGACTTTTTTGAAACGTGTTGCTGACATCAGATTAATTACAGTTAATTGCAATTTTAAACTTTAAAAATTACAGATGAAATTATTTCCTAATCATTATATTCATTTTATTTACACTTTGCTTTATTTCGACATTGTTTTTCTTAAATGTAATGTACTTCCTAATCCCTGTATAAAAGCACTGCAGACTGCACTCATGAATTAGAATAAAGCAGCCATGGAAATTCACTGACCTCAGCAAAATTTTAAATAAAATTTCACCTGCATTGTGTTGCATGAGTGGTTTTTATTAATGTAGCCATTTTATTTCTTGATTGCACACATTTGGTTTTCATTCAGGCTTCGGCCTGACTACAGCCCACTGCTCTTGTGTTGTGGTTGGCAGTATTTGGCAACGTTTAACTGAGGGCAGATTGCTAACTTTGATCTGATCTAGACCCTTCCCAGCATCCATTAAGACATCTTCATGGCTGCTTGCAGCTGCTTTGAAGAATCACATGTCAGTGTGTATGTGTTTGCATGAGTCACTGTGGAAGAATTTCTACTGTTTGCTCATGACTCATTTTTCATGGCTTCGGTTTCTTTTCCCATGTTAACATCTGTTCTGTCTACCTTGGTGGCATAGCGTGCATCCAGAGAGTGTTTGGCCATTAGGGTTTTCAGGGTGGCCAAGGCTAGGTGTCTCAGGTCTTGCTCGTCCTGGAGAGCCAGCCCCAGTTCTCTCAGCAACAAGCCAGTCAGGAAGTGTTTCCTGCAGAACTCTCCAGTCAGGTTGTACTCAGGCACTGATGCTGAGGAGAGACGCCACAAAGAGAGCCACATTTTAAATGGAAATTAACTGAACTGCACAGGATTCAAACAAAGCTTACACACATATTTGCTGTAGTTCACTGATCAGCAAATATTGCGACATGCTGAATGTTTTTATGGATTTCATCATCATCATGATATTCATCCCACTTCAGGATACACAGTGTAGCACATACAATGTAACAAAAGGAATGAGTGAACATATTTACCATGAGTACTTTGTGTTTCTGGGAATGCATGGTCTGACATGGACACATAAAGTGAGAAAAAAAAATGACAGAAAGAGAAAGCGAGAAAGACTGAGTGTTAATAAACAAATGAGAGCTACTCGATGCGTGATCGTTACCACATTGAAAAGACACTCAGTGCCCTACAAGCGTATAACCTGGGGTGCGACCTTACCTGTGATGCGAGCGGAAGGTAAGGGCAGGCTGAGAGGAATGTAGTGTTCATGGTTACACACTTCTCTCAGGAATTCAAATTTGAGTTCACACAAGACCTGTAAAACACACAAAAACAACATTAACATATTGTGTAGCTACACATAAAAGAAGGAACGTCTGTATGATTCATTTCTACTTTCCTGGTATCAGTTTCATTGAGATTTTTTTTGTTACCTTGCTGTCGGCAGCAGTGATCATGTTAATGTAGTTGCTGATTAGTTTGAATGTAAAGCCTCTGTCCATCAGGGTAAAGCAGCGCTGCAAAGACACAAAGACTGGAGTCAAACTGGCGATCAGACTAAGCATCACTTAATAAAACAGAAAGAGACACATCATTTAGCATAGATGGAGGAATCAATGGATAACAAATTGTATCTGCAGACTGTTTACACAGTTTGTATTGATCCCACTAAGAGCAAAATGTTGTAAGCCTAATAGCGCAGTGATACAGTATATGTTTTCTTCACATGGGCTCAAACTTGAAGGAGTCCAAAGCACCAACAACCTGTTTGTTATTTTGGGTTTTTTTTGACAAGGTTTCCCTTTAAGATTATACTTTGAATTAACAAGATAACTTCTAAAAATTCTCTCACCTTCACAAAAGCTGCCACGGCTAAGTTAGCACTGCGTGTTTCTTCTGGCATCTCTTTGTTCTTCCAGAAAATGTGTTCAGACACTGTCTCCACCAGGTTCTCCACACGGCTCTGGTAAGATGAGGGGAATCGCTGGGGCCTGGGAAGCTTTAGGAACAAAGATTAAGCAAGACATGGTCATGCAGCATGTACTGGGAAGATGGGAAGTGCAAAGAAAACTTGCAGGTGTGGTCAGTAATTGACGAGATTAGAAGAGGTAGAAGTGGACTTTAATACTTTACCTTTAACTTGTCATAGTCAACCAAATGTTGGGCCATGGACTTGACGATAAGTTCAAAGAAGAACCAGGAGAACTGCAACCAGAAGAGGCTAAAGTAGGTCAATCCTGTTCATGTATTTAGTGAATAATTAAGAGTGAGTAGGAGGATGGAAGCAAACCTTCAGCACATTCTTGACAGCTGCTTGCTCATTGCTCTTCAGGTCAAAAGTCATTCCCTTAGCCAGCTCTTCATGAACTGTCCTAAACCCATGGTCCTCTGACTTGAACACATACTACAGAGAGAGAAAGAGAGACGGAGAGTAGGAAAAAAACGAGTCATACGTGCACATGTAGCAATTTATTTGTTTTAAATGATTTGAGGGTATTTTTTGATACCAACTGGGAAGTGAAAGTATTCAGTGAGTTGAGAAGTAGATACAACAGTTTCAACAATTATAACTTTATTTTAATTATTGTTTAATTGGAGATGATGTATCTGAATTTCAGGAGCGGGACCACGCCTCCAAACACGCTCCTTCCAGTTATCATCTATATAGATTCCCCCAGTTCTGCAAGCTGCTCATTCTCGTTCACGTGCCCCACCCTCCCTCCTTGTTCTCAGTTCTATAACTTCTTCACTCCTATTTAGTACACGGGGATCTGCCAGGCCCGGGAGCCGCCGCCAGTCCTCTTCGAGTCCTTCCCCAAACCACAGCTCAATTCATGTCCAAGCATTCACCTTTACCTACTAAAATGCTGTCAAACCGAAAATGAGGACGTGGGTCCAGCTAGTGAATTATGAACTCTTTTTTTTTTTCAGAATAAATACAATACAGTACAGCAAACCAAATAATTTCTTATTTTGAACAGTCTGGTGAACACAACGACATTTAATGGCATGCTGTAGATAACTATGCTGCAGCTCTTTCTCTGTGTTTTGTTGTTTTGGATATAAAAAAGTTTTGATTAACTAAGATCATTTTCAGCTATTCAGTTATTAGTAACATGTGTTTGGGGGTTTTTTTCAATGAAAAAAAATATACGACTAATTAAAAAAAAAAAACACTGAAAGATTCCCTATGCAATTTCCTAAAGTCAGCAAAAAAACAAAGAAATTATTCTCATAATTTTCTGTTTTCCGATTTTTATGGACTAATCAATTAAGTGTTACTAATATGCACAGTTCTATAGAAGCATTTGTAAAAAATATGCTTTCATACAATAATATATGAAATTATAGCAAATAAAATATTTCAATCCCGTATATTTAAAAAAAAAAAACTACAACATAATTTGCATTTGTTCAAATGACACTACTGAATCTCAATGCAATTCACACTTAGTAGTTAAAGAATGAATACAAGCTAACACTCAGCACTTTAAATTGGGCACCAGTACTGCCGGACATCGTGCCAATCTGTTACTATAACAACCCTGTTGCCACTGACTCTGCTTGTCCTCTCTCTTTGCCTCCCTTCATTTCTCACTGCCACTGCCTCTTCACGCTCTGCAGTCTTCCTTCACTGTAGCCAACATGAAACAGGTCTTGTGCTTTCTCCTGCTCTCTTCTCTAATCCTCTCACTGATTTCCCCCCCTAAACAAACATGCCTTGTGTTTTTGATTGAGCAGGCTGAATGTCCTAGTTTGCCTCCTGCTCAATCCCTCTCTCTTCTTCTCCTTTCCCTTTTTTCTGTGTTGATGTTTGCACAGCGTTCTGGGCGTGTGGCCCTAGCCACACTGTTGCTGGCCCAAATGCACCCAAACACACACACACACACACAGCTCCCTTTTCTGTTTTGTTTTTCTTCACAAATTAAATAGCCAGAGCAGGGTTTCCATTCCTTTGTGGAAAATATCAGACTTCTAAATTATTATATGATATTTCTGAGCATGTGCATGCAAACACACTGTATTCACCACACACACCAGCTTCTTTTATACCTTGATGTAGGAGTGCAGGCTAGAATCCAGGTTTTCTTCATGGCACTTTGCAACAATGTGGACCAGTACTCTGTAGACACAGACCAACAACAATGATTTTATTCAATTGCTTTCATTGTTAAATAATATCAAGAATTGCTGTATTTCTCTCTTTGTTTCACTGGATGAACTTATTGTGTGAGTCTGGATTAATTATAGAACAAAGTAGCAATTCAATGACATCAACAATAAAAGGGAAGATACTGACTCAAACAGAAATATAAATCACTACACTCTTTTTCTCACTCTGCTTTCATCACCTGGATAAACCCAGGACTCTATTATCAATGCATTAAGGACCTCTGTAGTACCACTGCCTACCTGGTGGTGGCAGTAGTGACCTCATCATTGTCATTCTGAGTCAGAACCTTGAACAGCTGGTTGAAGAGGACTGGCAGAAATCGGACTATCACTGGGATTCTCTCCATGCTGAGGAGACCCTGGAGAAGGATGGGAAAGAAGCGAGCGAGGAGGAGTGGGTGGACAAGATTGAAGCGTGAAAAAGGGGTAAAGAAGAAACCGTGAAGGGGCTGGTAAAAGTCTGACGTGCTGACACAGTGTTGAACTCATTAGGATGTGTAGCAGTGTTTGGTAGTTAAGGCTCTGGCTTTTGTCTCATTCGCAAGTACTGAGATTTGAGGAGATACAGCGGCTTTACTCTGACCTTCAGGCAGTTGAGGAAGTTGGAGGTAGGAGGTATAGAGAGGTCCAGCTCTCTCTTCTGGCACTGCTGGAAGAATCGGTTCAGGTGGGGGTCCTGACACAGAGAGAGGAATTCTTGAAAAAATGAGCAGCTAACATCTGCGGTATTACTTAGTGGACTCTTTCCTTTTTAAACGACAGTTAATGCTGAAATATGAACTTCAGCACCTCACAACTATGTTGTTGAGTGATTCAGCCCTGGTTTTATTTTAGACACCTGAAATGGATTTTACAACGTTAAAGCGTAAAAGATAAAAGGTTTTGGGCTGTAATTGTTCTTTTTTTAAACATATTTTTACATATATGACTGTATATTTACCCTGTCTTATAAGGGACTTTAAAGCCAGTTTATTGTAGTGTAAGAAAAAAGTCAGGCATAGATGAGATTTAGTCAATTAAGAAGCTGCTGTGCAGGGTTTCTAACATCCCATGATAGCAAACTGCACAGAAACTGTTCATTTCCTTTTTTTATGTGCCACGCTACATTACCACATTACCCTTTGATGCTGATTGTGCATTTGGGGCTCGTGTTTGCAGAAGTTTGGAAGGTGCATTTGTTTTAGGGATATTTAATTGCTATTTTCATGTTCATTGCCATTTAAAGGAGATAACTCAGAGAGGACGCTTGACTTTGACAAGTCACTTTAGCATTTTCAATCATTTCACAATAGCACTGTGGTTGGAACAACAGAAAGAAATCCTTCCAACCATCTATTTTGTTTTTGTTTTGTTTTTTATTTCATTCACAATACACACTGAATACATGTACATTCAGTGTTATGTGGGACTATAACCCACCCCAAAACATGCCGATCAAAGAGTGGGCATACAGAAGTTCTCACCAGGTCGTCGCAGTTTCAAAGCCAGAAAAAAGGAGGGAAAACCACAGAATCCCAAATGATGGTCGTACCTGAGTGTATACTGTGGAGATAACGTTGGTGGATACTTTAAAAATAGGCTTTCCTCCATCAACCCATTTCATATCTGCTCCATTCTGTCAAAAGGGAAGAGAAGAGTTTGTGTGTGAGGACTAAAAATATCACACTAATCTATCACACGGTGTAATGTTTAATACGCTTCCCTTTAAAAATTAATGCTAATATTAATCAGCAAGGTTTGCAATATTTACACACTCTTTTCACCTGTCTCTTACCCTCCTATTTTTGCCCTCAGTCTCACCTTGGTGTTGCTGGCTTCCTTGATGGCCAGATATCCAGGAGGCAGGTTGCAGGAGATGGGGATGTTGAACTCCTGAGATGACACGCGGCCTTCTTTGAGCAGAGGCAGCCAAGAATATCCCACTAAACAAACCAAATAAACAAAAGAAATACTGAATAAAAGGCAAAAAATAACAACTACAACTACTACAGGCTGGAAAACTACCAATATCTCACCTGGGGTCTCCAGAGTCTCTTTCCTCTTTGAATTTGTCTTAGCATTAATGTCACATGTGACATGGTAAAAGGAGAAGAGAAGATGGTGCTTTTCATGGAGGTGAGTAGGAAGCTCAATCTTCACCTGAAGACAGAACAGCATTTAATGATTTATGTGCTTTAGAAAGACCTTTAAACGCGTTCTTTCTAAAGGTTGATAAAGCTGATCCACTTCTAGATTCTAATTATCTTTATGTGATGAATGGAGAAACAAATATGGTCTTCACCTCATCATAGAAGTCGGGGCTCTGAGAGTGATGTAGGACGGTGGAGCAGGCTGTTGTGGTAAAGACTGGTCCTCCTGGTTTGCCATAGATGCACTGTAAAAACAGCAGTTTTCCATGATTAAAAGGACTTGAATGGAGAAAGGACGAGTCGTGTAAAGTATGCCAGAAGGCGTAGCTTTCTACCTTTAAGGGTTTTTCAACCTCTTCATCTGAGCTGCGGAACTCCACGTAGACCGAAAGGTTACGAGCCTTGAACAAGAGGACCATTGTGATGTTAATGACTAAATACGTTCAAAAGGATTGCACCGTAGCAAAACACGAAGCATATAAAAACAAAACGAAAAACTTTATTTCAGTGTCGTGGTAAATGATACTAAGGGGCATACCTTAGCAAAGCTCTTCTGACTGTCATACTTGAGATGCTTAGGGTAGACGTAGATGTGGTTTTTGTAGACGCGATGTGGCTGAATGAACTTGGTGGTGTCCTGTGCAAACTCCTCCACCTCCACTGTGGGTTGGTGTTTAGTCAGGTCTTCAAAGGGCTTCACTGGTATATAGGAGGATGTCACACAGTCTGATGGAAAAAGATGTATGTCAAACGTAGAAATGAGAAAGGGATGAGGAAAAGAAAGCAGAATGGGAACATGAACAGCAGACGTACTAGGATGCTCCATTGGAACATAGTCTAACGCGATATCCAGCGTCCCAGGAATAGTCTGTAGTTTGCTTGTCTTCTCAGCCCTGTAAAGATAAAACTTTGTGTAAAATGTGGATCCAATCTTGGAAAACTATTTGCAGACTACTTTGCTAAAGCCTGCAGGCTATCTTACCTCTTGTACTCAGACACCAGCTTTATCAGGTCATCTGTGGAAATCTTGTTGCTCTCCTGTTTGAAAAGAGGTGAGAAACGAGACTCTCGGTCCAATGCTCCATGGTTGTCCTTAAACACTGACCTTTAACGGGAAGAAAGAGATGTAAATTACCAATGGATGAGGAAAAGATTTTAGGGGAAGTTCAAAAATATTATGAATACCGGCACTAACCTGACAGACCAGGCAAATGGCATTCTGTACTTTCCCAGTTTACTACAAAACTGTTTGTTGGACTTCAAAATCTTCTGAACAGTCTGTTCAAGACACAAAAGCAGAACCATGTAGAGAGGGAAATGTTAACAAGGTCCTGCTGACATTCCTGAACACTATACCTAAATTCTAGCTGACCCTGACAGAGTGACAGACTAAATCAGAGGTTATTTAATACAGTAACTCTGGCAGCTGCTTGGATGTCTGCTGATTCACTTAAACACTTAAACAAGGATCGCATGGACCCCTGGCCTTGGGGAAAGCCAGGAAATGTCTAGGATTAATGATGGAAAAACATCATTCCTGAACTATCTAGCTTGACTGGCATTCAGTGATGAAGATAACTCGTCTTACAGAAAAAAAACAATTTTGCAAATGTCAATCTAAACTCTTTTACTAGATTAAGGCATTTTCCTTACAATAACAGCATGTCTCATGGCCCATTTTCCCAGTCTGCATTTAGATATAAGACACTATAAAAGCTTTAGCTCTCTGTTATTGATCAGAGGTTGATATAAATGCGGTATGAAGTCATATAAATACTGATTCAAACAGTTAGAATGAACAGAAAGGCAAAAGTTTGTTTCTGACCTTGCTGGAGTCTGTATTCTTTGTATAAGCTTCAGTTCCACAAGCAATATTTCCCATGAGCACTTTCTCCACTCTTGCGACCATCACTATGTCTGTGTGGGGGTTGGTCACTGAGAAAATGGCCTGCAGGGACACCAATGAAGAAGCATATTACAGCCTATGTACATATTAAATACAGAATAAGTAATGGAGAAAAAAAGCATTATTTTCCCCTTTTCGTGTTATATCTATAAAACCTAACTTGGAGTAATGTCCTCGTACCTGTTTGGGAAAGCAAAGCCAGTGCTCCAGGTCCAGGCTGAGGTAACAGTCACCAGGCTTCCTCTCAGCAGGAGAACACAAGCCATTTTCCTGACCTCCAACCTCCGTACCCGGAGCCCCCGTCCCGTTACTTAGGCCTCCGAGCATCTGACGCACTGCCTCGTGGTTGAGGTCTACGTGGAAGTCTGCAGATACCTTCCTCCCTTCTCGTATATCCAGTAGAGCCAGCGAAACGAAGAAGGGTTCAATCTAGTGGTGCAGATTCAGCACAGTTATTGCCTGCACATTTATTCAAAAAGCAAATTTGACAAAGCTTCACTCAGCATAATATGTCTTTTAAATGCCTTTGGAAAAAAACACTAACGTATGTCGATATGTTTTATCCTGTTTAAAAGAAAACTGCTTATTAAACAGTAACACAATAAAGCAAAATGAGTGTCTTATGCTCACATTAGTGACCGGTCCCGTTTCACTCTCGTTGACGCAGCCTTGTAGCATGAGGTTGAAAGATCGGCAAGTTGCCATAAATCTCCTGCCAAGCTTCTCCTCAAAAGGACGCACTGGTGTGCTTTCAGTGGATGAATGTTCACTTCGTGGGCTTCTCAGAGCCTGTGGTTAGTGAAACACAATTTACTCGGAGGCCAGCTTCATTTTATTCAACTACAAAGTGCAGCAATGCATAAAGTAAAAAGTAGTCTACAGTGGTTATAATGTACTCATTTGTACTTACAGGAGTGTCTGGATCGAGCGAGAAAAGATTCAACCTCTCTTCTCTTCTGGCGGAACGAATTCCTTCATCTGTCTCCGAGATATACTGCGACAGGAAAGATGGCAGGAAGTCAGAAAGAGGCAGTCAGAGAGCAGTTCATTGCAAATAATAGCTACACTAATGTAATTTATGATATCTGTAAATAGAGTGCTTTTTTCCACTTTTGCTTTGATTTGAGTGTTTCTAGCATATTCTGGTCGCCTGAATTTATAGACTGCAGTTTTCTTGAAAACAGATACAATTACATTGTTTCTTTTCAGCCTGATAAAAATCACAACAAATTTTCTTCCTCATAAAACCAGCATGCTTGCACTGACAAGTTTGTTTTCTGCTCTTCTCCTAAAGTCTCAGTATGTTTTTCAGTGTATTATAATCACCAGGTGATGATCCATGCACATAGAATATGGAGCTGTTCATGAAAACACGCCACCACCGGTACTGAGACACTTGGATGTATACTGTGCACGCATGTACTGTTAAATATGATAATACTATGTGTTGGTAGTCGTAGCTGAGTTATAACACTGACTAAAACATGTGAGCCTTTGGTGTAGTTAACCTTTGCTAGCTCTGGATTGATGCCGTTCTCTGTGGTTTCTTCATTTTCCTGCAAACAGGAGTCACTTAACGACAGGTCAAACACATCTGCAGAGAAAACAAACACAATCAGGACACCTGAGAGCGACTTTTATTTATGACTGATGGCTGACATCATTTAGTGGTTAGGAAAGTTTATCTAAGCAGGGAATTTTATGTTACAGATCATATAACATTTTCTTAAATAGCAACTCACTGGTCTAAATACACACCAACCAGAGTCAGCAGGCATATACATCTCAGAATAAAATATGACTCAATTTGTGGTATTCATGGATAATAAGGCAGGCAGGCTTCTAGAGAAATATACCCTTCAAACTGCCTGAAGCAATTTCTCCTAAAAGCCAGGCTGAACAAAAGGGCTCATTAATGTTAGGTTAACACACACCCACAGCCTGATTTAGAGGCAGGCTAACAGACCACAGAGCCATGACGGCTCTGGGCATTACATCATACCTTCACTTTTCACTGGACCAATTTTTAATACCCTATCAGTGTTTTGTGTTACGTTACAGGCTGTGGATCCATGCTCTGCCTCTCACACAACTGGCACAGAAAGATTGTTAATCACCACATCTGATGCACTGAACCAAGGTGGAGTCACTTTTGGGTATCAGATTAATTTCCTGAAAGTGATGGACTCAGTAGAAATTCCCCATTAAGTTCATGGCAAGATGACGGACATTATTTAGTCAGACAGAGAGAAAAAGGTTACACTTTCTGCTGACATCGACTATAAAATTGTGCCCATAATTTATCCAGATGCTGGAATTATGCAAAAAAAAAAAAAAGCTTAATTCTTTTACATGAACTCTTTCTCACCCTGCCGGTGTTCGTTGAGTTCCAAGCTCTTGCGGTCTTGAGCTGGTGCTTCAGGAGGACTGATCTGTAGGATACGGGTCAACGTGCTAATCCACTCCTCCATGTCCTGCTCGCTCTCTGCGGCCAGCACAAAGTACGTAACCTCGTTCATCTTCAGCTCAAAGGCATGTTTCCTTAGGCGGTTATTCTTTAGGGAAAGAATGAAAGGCAAGGAAAATCTGGTCAGGTTTAGTTCTCGGAAAATGCTATACGTTTTTGCATCTACACATGTCGTTTTTGAATGTAGGCCATTTTACTGTGTGTGACCATTCCTAGAGGCACATTTTTCAGTAGTGAGCAGAGGGTAATGTCAGTAGGGCTTTTCATTCTGCTTTATCCTAATAGGTTTTTTTTTTATTAATAGGTGTTCGAGCACAGGGCTTTTTAAATTAAAGCTTAGATCACACAACTATAATATAAGCAGTAACCTGCAGACTGAAAATTGATGGTCAAATGTAGAAGCCCTAAAACTCCATTTCTTGGACTAACTTGATGCTGGTTCCAAAAGCAAGTCAGTCCACAGAGAGATTAGTTAAAAATGTTAAAATACCCGGTTTTACAGCAGCTATAAACATGTTTACAGGCTATAAAAACTGTATTGTTTTTAATTCACCTTTTTCGATTGTTTTGAGGCCTGAAGCTGTGAAAGCTAAGGGCGTGATTGCTTAGGGCCCGCCATCATTTCATGTCATTTTTTAAACCTGGATTGCTTTGGCAACTGCACTAACAGCCACTGGATACATACATGAAAATATGAAATCGTTTGTAATCATAAACTGAGTTGAACCCACAATACAAGCGTTGCAGGTCCTGTCTGTAGATCATCTTTGGACTGCAGCATGCGTTTTGTTATTGCATGTCTGCACAGGTAACCTTGCTCTGGTGCTCGCAATTTATATACAACAAAGTTTGAAATATATAATTAATTATATATTAAAATAATTATTTCATCATTATGAAATGCACAAGTTCTTATAAAATGTAGTAGCATTATTTGCTAGCATGTCCACATTATGACTTTTAAGTCTAAAAACATATTCATAGTTTTCATAACAGAAATCATTAAAATAGATTATTTAGGTGTTTCATCCCTTAGAATTAACACCTCCTGAAGTGTGAGGAAGTCTGGCTCTAAGCTTCTGTCCTCGATGGAGGAGATCAAGTATCTCGGGATCTCGTTGAACGAGCAGTGATGAGAGAGAGGAGCAGACTGACAGACGGATTAGTGTACCATCTGTAGTAATGTGGATGTTGTACAGGTCTGTCATGGTGAAGAGGGAGCTGAGCGAAAACTGACGCCATCGATTTATCAATCCATATATTTTCCTACCCTCAAGTATATCCAGAAGCTTCAAGTAGTGACAAAAAACTGAGACTGTGGAGGCAAGCAACAGGAATAAGCTTTCTTCGAAGGCTGGCTGGGCTCAGCATTAGGAGCATGCTCATTCGGGAGGAGCTCAAAGTGAAACTGTTACTTTTCCTCCCACCAAGTGGAAGGAGGCGGCTTGAGAATATGGCCAGAGTGCCTCCTGGGTGTTTCCTACATGAGGTGTTTCAGGCATGTCTAAATGGGAGGAGACCCTGGAGCAGACCTAAGAAACGCTGGATAGATTAGATCTCTCAGCTGGCAGGAACATCTCTGATTGCCACCAGAAAAGCTCAGTAGAAAGAGGTGTGGGCTCAGACTGCTGCCCCTTTGATCCAGACCACAGCAGGTACACAGCAGAAAATAGATCAATAGATCAATAAATATTTTAATACAGTTTCTCTACATTTATACCTTCACCCATATTTGTTTCTGTTATTTTTACTGTTGTAGCAAAGGCAGTAATAGTGAGCAACCTGTGATCATGGCAGGTTGTGCCATGGTGCAGCTTTATGTCTGGAAATACCCCTAAATCAGTCTATAATCTAATAGAGAACATTTTAGAGTGCAGATGCTTTTTATCTATGTTCTTGCTGCCTTTTTTCTTTTGTGGTAAAGTGCATGTACATGTAGAATGCACTAAAGCCTACCTGTACCACACCCGTGCATGAGTCGAGGAAGATGCACCCTTTTGGTTCCTTTGAGATCTTTTCATCTTTGTAGAAATTCATGATGTAGGAGTTATCTGTTAACTGGGTGAGCTGGAAATACCTCCTCTTGAATGACTGTCAAGACAGAAATATGATTAAAATTCATTTCCTTAGCTGAAGTAAATGAATAAGAACTTTAACAATGGGATAATGTGGATATTTTCTCATCGTGTTGAAAAGTATGTCACCAATTAAAGTCCCAGTTTAATTTCTAACAGACTGTAACAGTTCAGAAAATAAAGTAAAACCATTTTGGGTGGAAAAAAAAGTGAAAAAAGACAGACAGAAATAAAATGCACGTGGGCATGAAAATAGATAACATCCGACACTTCCTCACCCGAACAGTGATGCTATTGTTGACTGTGCTGTTAAAGTTCCCTTTATACAGCCAGCCCGAACGAAACACACCAATCCCTCCGCCTCCCCCACCACCACCTCCACCGCCCCCTCCTCCTTTGGATGACGACAAAGAGGTGGTATCCTGCAAAAACACAACAATGACTGTGATCAGTCAAAGATGCATTAACTGTCCATTCGTTCCTCTGATAGAATGGAGCAGATGATTGATACAGGAAAGGAGAATTTCTAGACTCCTTGAATCCATCCAGTTATGCTCATAACAGCTTCCCACTGACCTGTAAATATAACTAATCTTGCAAAGTCCATTTTAACAGCTTTTAGGCTGCAATAAACTAATTTAAACATGAGCCTTGGGATGTAACCAGTATGTAATGGATTCACTCTCAAAAGCATTTCAGAGAAGAAGATCATCATTGCTGACCTCATCCTTGTCCACATCTTCATAGTCAATCTCAAAAGAGTGGGATGGCAGCTTCTCTGCTTTGTACAGTTTCCTAAAAGGAAACAGGGAAAGGTCAGGAAGATGGACAAAAAATATGGCTCTCTGGCAATGAAATATACCAACGAAAAGGGGAAATGACTTCTGGAATTAATTTAATGCGCTGCACTTGAGTTGTGCAAATGACTATGGGTGGCTGACTCAGTTCCATCGTTTTCTGTCAGGAGGTAACAATGGGCCGTCCCCTTACTCAGTCCCGCTCCACTGATTTTAAAGGATGGCCCATCTTTGTGTGCGAGCCACAGGGCGAAATGCCTTTGTGCGTGCGCCGTGAGCTGCAGACAGCGAGGCTGCAATCCGTGCTCTTGGAACCGCCCTCTACTAAAAGTCACAGAGTCGTAAAAGCTGTCCGACAATTTCTCGTGATGGACTATGTTTAGAAAAATGCTGGTAATTGTGGGCTGCCCACCGGAACAGGAATGCTAATACTGGCCAGCACAAATGAAGATCGGTCCAGCGGTGACAACCGCACACATACAGTAGCTGTATAACTGTACTCTGGCTCTCAGCCTGTAGTTCACTTCAACTTCAATCTTCAATCTGTGTGTGTACCGTTAATGTTTGGTTAAGTTGTTCGCTCAGTAAACAAACAACATAATAGTTATGTTTGCCACTTGTAAAATGACAGGACAAATGAACTTTGTGGAATGTTCTTTTTGCAACACTGTACTTGTGTTTAAGACACGTCTTGTTTGGCAGCTCATCCTGGATGTCAGTTCAGAGGTCATGTGAACTGAGTGAAAGAATATACAGTGGCAACCCATGGGATAGCATAGGGACATTCCTGTGGCTGAGAGCAGTAACAGCAGGGCCGCTCTGGGTAAGTCTCACTGGAACTGACAAAACTCAGTTTGACAGACTGACAGCCTGATTTAAATAAATTACTAACTGCTTGAATGGATGTGGCCGGATGATTGACGTTCAAAATAGCGACAAAGGGAAGTCTGAAAGTTTGTATTTCTTAAAGCTGAACGCCCTCACTCTTCAACACGAACTTTCACTTCACTTAACACTGGCCACCTTCTTGTGCTTCCTAATGACCTAATGGCCAACTACGGGTAATAAATTGTGGTTATCGCCAGTGTTAGCAGCTACTTATGGGTCTGCGTGTTCATGAGGAAAAAACTCAGCACATCATTAGTCAAGTCAAGCAAACCTGAAGACACATTTCTACTTGATATTATTGTAAAGCAATGCACAGAAAAATCTAACTGTTCAAAAGTAAAATTTTGCTGTATGGAGATTTAATAAGAGAATTTTAACAACAAAGTAGAAGACGTACATCCATCAAAGACATTTAGCACTTTTTTATGCTACTAGTATGGCAATGTGATGCCTTCACACTTCAATAGTTTTACAATAACATCCATTTAATATAACAAAATGTTCCGTTTTCAAATGTTAAACATTTTCTGAACAGAGCTAAAACATGAGAATAAAACGCACAAACACTGTTTGTCCACAGTGTTTTACCTTGGCAGCAGCCGGTAGTCTCCGGCGTAGTCGTCATACTTGAAATGGACCACATTTAGATCAGAGTTGTAATACTTGCAGGCCTAGAGGAAAGGATGAAGATTAGGTTTAAATATTACATTTCCTAAATGATGGCCTTTCAGGGAAACACAGACCTGGAGCAGCTGAAATATTTACAGACAATGAAGAAAGCCGTACAGCGCTACATGTCATTAGATTTAAATAATAAATGGAACTAAATCAAGACTCTTTCCCCGGGGATCTTGAATATAAAGATATCTTTACATGTCTAGTTCAATCAGTTTGGCTGAACTGGTACTCTCCCAGGGAGTGTACGGTGCAGTGAAAGTCACAGACAGAGCCTGAGGTACTTTCACATCCTGCCTGCAAGTCGAACACCGTGTAACTTTTCTCCTTACTCCCCTTTTTAAAAAAGACCTTGAACATGTCACAAATTAACAAATTATAAATATAACAGACAACTTAAGCGATACAATTTTTAGCTGTATACACGCACACACACACAAAGAGTCAATTGCACATGCTAGTCTTCAGTGAGGTGTAAGTGTACTGTCTGGGGAGTTTCCGTCTTCAGAGACACTACTTCTCTACTGAGCGCTTGAGATCATGGCTAGAGGATCTGAAACAAGCACTGATATCTACACACACATCTGCTTTATTTTAAAGTCGTGGTGAAACCGCTCTGCTGATATCAGGATGGCCTACTTTAAGGTCAGTCTGAAATGAAAGACCTAACCACCATGAACCTGAAAGACATCACTTAAAACCACAGGGTCTATAACTGCGTCTGGTACACTTAGACGTACAACTTACCTGTCTGACCAGCAGACATTCAGCGTGGAGTTCTGCCCCCTCGGGAACAGTTGATTTGACAGTGCGTCTCTCCTGAGGCACTGTGGATACCTGAAAGAATAAAGGGTAGATAATGACAGGTGGTGGATGGGATACCTTACTTCAAAATGTATTTAAAATTACTGCATGATTTTAAACTATTCTATACAGTAAATCCCTCATGTAGAGAACATGACTAAGAAAAGCAGTCAGCTTCTATAGAAATGTGTAAGCAATGGGACGGCTTACTGATCACTGCTGCTGAACCTAACTTCCATGGGTAAACAGAGGTTACTGATATTAGAAAATTATTCATTCATCTTTCCACTGATTATTCAATTATGCTGTTCAGGTTGTGTGTGATTAAAAAAATCACTTAAATTTAATTTTATTGATATAGCGCCAAATCAGGACAACAGTCATCTCAAGGCGCTTTATATTGTAAGTTAAAGACCCTACAATAATACAGTGAAAGGCCCCAATGAGCAAGCACTTAGTGAGAGAAGGAAGGAAAAACTCTTTTTTAACAGGAAGAAACTTCTGGCAGAACTGGACTCGGAGTAGAGCAGCCAAATGCCGCAACCGGCTCAGGGTGAGGGAAGAGAGGCAAGACAAAAGAGGAATGCTGCTAAAATGAATCGGACTTATGTTGAATTCAATTGAATTCAAATCAAGCCAATTTCATTTTTATAGTGCCACCTTAAGGTGACTCCTGTTGTGACCTGTTGTGACCTTAAAGTGACTCCTGTTGTAAGGTAAACACAGTTTAATAAAACAGCAACGAGGGTTTAAAGTACTGTTGTCTCATCTCAGGCAGAGCAAAAAGAAGAACCATCCATCTCATATGATTCTCAGATTTAACACTTTTCAGATTTGCTCTGCCATGTTAGAAAGCACTCTATCACAAGTACTTGTATGGTGTGAATGGTGTGTATTCCTGTAGTGGGTAAACACTAATGCTGGTTCAATAGCGTCACAATACACTTACTCTTTTTGCCTCCAACATGCTGCCATTCAGCATATACGATGCTGTAGGTAAACACAACACAAGCATTTCCCACTATGAGCACATCAGCCTGCTGATGCTACCATTTAGCTTGAAGCACCACTGTGGAGCACAAGTATAGCCCCATGGTGGCAGACTCTCAGACCTATCAGGACTCCTTATAGCAATTTATAGCTTAGATAAGACTAAGCAAAAAGCTGGTCTGTTAATGTAGTAATGAAATTGTTTCTGGTCAGCTTTATTGCCATGAATATGAATAATTCAAGTCAAATCATCTAATATGCATTCCCTTTATCAGCCCTGCTTGGGCTTACAATTAATAATCTCACATGAGAATCAAACAGCTTCATTAATAAAAATGTACATTTTATGATCCATGAAAAACGTCAGCATTGAATGTTTTTGCATGAAAGGAGACGCACTTTGCCTTTGTCCAATCATCTAGCCATATGCTGAGTGGACTGCCTTTCTTTCGACACTGACAAATACTCACTGACCACCCAGCCAGTTTCCCTCACAAGTACCGAAATGTACTATTGGCTGTATAGATAAAGAAAATCGAAGAAGACTCCTTTTTTCTTTAAGCCACAAAGATTTTAGAAGCACCAGAGTCATGCATTAAGAACTACAACTCTAGCGTCCACAAGGAAATGAATCCCTTTACCACAAGCGGCTAATTAGAGCATTTTAATGTGCAGTGGCTCTATCTGAAGCAACACATTAGCACATAAATGAAGGTACTAATGAACAAACAGCTAAAGGAAGCCAGAGAGAATAAATAACTTTTTATAATGAAAAGACAGCTACATGCCCTAATAGTGAGAGTAAATGTGTTGTGCTGAGATGGAAAGTGGAACATATTGCATTTTAAACATCAGTAAATTGTTATCAAATTAAAAGCTTTGACACTTTAGTATCGTTACTGTGCACAAATATAAAATGGTGCAAATGCCTGCTAGCTTCTGGGGTTGGTAATTGTATATATACATATATATGAATATATATATGTATATGTAAAATGAAAAGTGGTTTTCTAAGGTGCTGTAGATAAATGTATAGATAGATAGTAGGGGTGCAACGATACCCGTTCGATACAGTGCTTTCGGTTCGGTATGCATATGTATTGAACAATACAAAATTTTTCATTTATTTTATCAACTTTCCTTCTGACGATGCTGTCTGTGTTGAGAGCTCAGTGGATCTGCGTTCCACTACTCCACCTAGGCTGCACTGTCGAGCGCAGATCCAGTGAGCGCAGCGCAAGCTAGCGAGACAGAAGTTAAGCTCCTTGCAACTGCCTCAATGCTACCCGAAATTGAACCTCCCCCACCCTCATTCAGATCTGGCGTTTGGAACTATTTTGGTTTTCATGTGAAGCATGACCCTGATGGTAAGCACGTCATGGACAAAAGTAAAACAGTATGTCGGATGTGCCACGCAATGCTCAATTACATTGGTGGGAACTAGTGCCTTAACGTGTTGACACCATTCAGTCCCACGCACGGGGCGATCAGCGGTAACAGAGATTAACGGAGATTGGCCACGTTATAGCGTTAATGTCATTTTAACGAGGTTAACGCTGACAGCACTAGTGGGAACACAACGAATATGACTGCATTTTTACACCGACATCATCCTAGTGCAAAGACAAGTGGAAGTAGACAAAAACAACAAGCACGCATGCTACAAACTTTACCTGAGTCATTTAAACAGCCGTTAGCACATGATTCTCCTTATGGGGACCTGATATGTTTAATATGCTGCTTAGAATATAGCCCAGAAGAAGCGTATAGTATAGCTTTTATTTTGGAAAGAGACATTTCTCTGTAATAAACTCTCTTTTCCAAAGATGAGTGATTTCTCCATCAGATAGATTAATTTTTTTATTACTTTGTTTCAGCAATATTAAATTTAAAAACTGTACTTTTGAGTTAAAATATATATTTATAATTTTAATAAATGACAAATTAAAAAGGCATGAACATTTTTTGGTATCAAAAAAATATCGAACCGTGACACCAAAGTATCGAACCGAACCGTGAATTTTGTGTATTGTTGCACGATCGATCGATCGATCGATCGATCGATCGATCGATCGATAGATAGATAGATAGATAGATAGATAGATAGATAGATAGATAGATAGATAGATAGATAGATAGATAGATAGATAGATAGATAGATAGATAGATAGATAGATAGATAGATAGATAGATAGATAGATAGATAGATAGATAGATAGATAGATAGATAGATAGATAGATAGATAGATAGATAGATAGATAGATAGATAGATAGATAGATAGATAGATAGATCTAAACCACTTCATCATTTTTATTTTATCACAATAACAGCTCACTGAAGTCCACAAAACTTCAGTTATGCATGACATATTATGATGCAATCATGCTGCATGGAAACTACATAGAAAGGAGGTAACATTGTCATTTTTTTCTCCCTTTTTTGGACATACCAGTAACTCAGTATTGATAACCTTGAATTATTATTATTTACTTAGTTATTTAGTAGAAATGCCTCTTGGCCTCAAAAACACAACACTAGACAGAGAAAACCATGGTTCATGGACATGTCTGCTTCAATCACATTTAACGGTGAATCATACTTACTGTGAAATCATTGTCAGGAAATAGGAGCAGGTCTCTGAGAGGGTCTTCTTTACACTCATCCCCCAGTTCAGAGATGACGGTCTCGTAGTCAAGAGGATCGATTACTTTAGGCTTCTCCTGCTGCAAATGGAAAAAGAGAAATGAGTAATATTTCCTTGTGGTTAAATGTCAGATATCAGTTAGATAAAATACCACAAAGCACACCAAGGTGGCTATGAGGGTGTTATTGTGTTATTGTAGCATTTGTGTGTATCTTATTTCACACATGCGTATTTCAGTGTGTGTGCAGTGCATATTGAAATCCATGTATACGTGTTCAGATATGTGTGTATGTCTTCTGATCTGTGAGTGTGTACTGAGATCTGTGTGTGCATATTCAGGTGTGTGTGTGTAATCAGATTTGTGAAAGTATAAATAAATGTGTAAACGTGCATTGATATTAATGGCTGAAAAGTCTTAAGGTTTTGCTGGATGCACTGAAAATATAGACAAGTCACGAGCTTTTCGACAATCATTTTTGTATAACTGGAAAGAGCTATGAGCTCAGCTTATGGTAGAAAACTCTGACATCTATTGGCAGAAAGGAGCTCACTTAAAGAGCGAGCTTAAAAGACTCAGTGTGCAGGCATCACAACATTCACTATATTATAATATTATTAATATATGGTATTTGCAACCTACTTGGAGCAACAACAAGAAATTAGCTTACAGTAATTCCCTCTAACTACAGTTACCAGACTTTTATACATATTCAGAGTCCAGAGACAGGCTGGGAAAAGTTTAGATGTACTTGATATAAGAATGGCCAAACTACATGTTTTGTTTGAACGTGAAATGCAGAATTACTGTGTAAATGCCAAAAGTAAACCGAAGTAGATAAGGAGGGGAGCCTATCTCAAACAGTCTTTTACCTCTGTCAGCAGTGACAGATGAATTAAGTCAAATTAATAGCAAACCAAGATAAAACTCCATTACAAGTAAGAAAGTGGCATTCAAAACCCTACTGAAGTATAACTATAAATACATTATCAGCAAAGGTTCAAAGTAAACTGTATCAGTACTTTAACTCAGAAGTACTACAGCAACCTGGTAGAGTTTTGACAAGTAGTAGAACTGAATATGAAGTAAAAATATAACCATGGTTATTATATATTGGCTTCATCTTTAATATTATGTTCCAAATCTCTTCTCTTTGGGGAAAAAGATGGCTGTCAGGAGGGCATTCCAGCTGCATCTGTCATAATTAACAGTAACTTCATCAGTCAGTACCATCAAGTCAAAGATTCAGATGGAAATAATATTTCACAGTACATTCGAAGCCTTGTACTGCTTGGTGTCACCTTAATATTTATACAGGAGCTTCACATACTAGATATTCATCCCTGGGATCAAAATTTGTCCTCCTCTTGTTGGGAGTAACTACAGCAGGTTGTCCACATGCTCTTCAGAGTCCACTAAAAATGCAATGCAAACCTGTGAGACCTGTCATATGTACTCAGGCATCACACTTAGTTCAACATTTAAAGGTGTTAGTCACACCAAACACAAAGAATGAGAAAGCGAGAAAAAGAAGACAGGAAGGATTCAAAGAAGGTAGTTAGAACGCAAGAAAGGGCCTGAGCCCGTGAACCTGAGCTCAGAGTTAATGAACTCTTGACTTACAGACAATAGGAATAGAAGGTCTGTCTCTTTTCAAAGATTAGGCTCTTTTGGTTAAAAAGATTAAAATAGGTTTCATGGCCAGGACATTTTGAATTTTTCATCCTCCACAATCATAACTGGTAAATGGACTATTTCTTACATAGCACTTTTCTACTCTACCCGAGCACTCAAAGCACTTTCAACAACATGCCTCATTCAACCATTCACATCTATTCATGCAAGCGCTTTTTTTCCTATTAAAGCTTTATACACATTCACATTCTGATGAATGCATCGGAGAGCAACTTTGGGTTAGTATCTTGCCCAAGGATATTTGGCATGCAGACTGTGTATACTATTCTTTTGCTATTTAAGATTATTGTCACTCTGACGAACAAAGGTGTTACCAATCAGATGCTTTCTAGATGGTATTGCATGGTTGCTCAATAGCTGATGGTGCTTTTTTGCCTGCATAATCCCAAACCACGACCGACAAAACACTCACTGTTGTACCTCTCATCTCCTCTCTGACCTCCTCCTTACAAACTGCCGACAAGTTGAACCAAAAAATTCAATGGTGGATTCATCACTCAATCTGACCTTTTACCACTGATTTTGAGCCCAGTTCTTGTGTAATTCGGCATACCTCCGCCCTTTTCTCCATGTTTCCCTTCCTTAACTATAGCTTCTTGAAAGCCACCCTTCCACTAAGACCATTTCTGATGAGGCTTGGTGACAGTAAATAGATCAACTGAAGGCTCAGTTACATCTCTCAAGTCCATTGTCACGTCTTTTCTGGATTTTTTTTTCCTCTATCTAAACAGAGGTGTTGAACTCCAGGCCTCGAGGGTCGGTGTCCTGCAGGTTTTAGATAACACCCTAGGTCAACACACCTGAATCAAATGATTAGTTCATTACCAGGCCTCTGGAGAACTTCAAGACATGTTGAGGAGGTCATTTAGCCATTTAAATCAGCTGTGATGGATCAAGGACATATTTAAAACCTGCAGGACACCGGCCCTCAAGGCCTGTAGTTCGACACCTGTGATCTAAAGGATGTGACTTTCAGATACTGTTCATCTAGTGCAAATAGTTTTTTAGGCCTGCACTTCTTTTGTTTTCCACTTGTCCAGTTTCCCCTAATTTTTTTAAGGACACACTGCACAACATGACGAGATATGTAAGGGCTTCGGCTTATAATTTTGGGAATCACCTTGTTGATGCAAAAATACTATTTTATACCTGTCAACCTCTGTCATTTGTGGCATTTTTAAGAGATTCAACTAAAGAAAACAAATTAGGTGTTTTCGTGACAGGCTGCTAGTCATAAAGTGCCTAAAGACTATTTAAAATTTGCTAAGTTGTCTGTTATGTGTAGGTGCAACACTGGTTTTGCTCAAGACCACCTTAAAAAGTACAAGAAAGTCTGACTACTTGGAATCAAAATAAGAAATAAGGGCTCAAGACTTCTGCATTGCACTGTATATTTTTTCTGAACCAAAGAATCAACGTAAATTAAAGATAGTTTTAATGTTCTACTTCATACTTTAGCTGATGGGGTCACAAGAGGCAAAATTGAAGCAAGGTTGTGTCATTCATGAGCTACATGTTACACGGTATAAACTTTACTATCGCCAGAGTCAACAACAGAGACATAGAAACCTACAAAATACAGAACATACAGACGCAAACAGTCAGAGTGAAATCGTTATAACAAACACACACTTAGAGCAGCCTACAAAGAGAAAAATAGCTATGTACATGACATTTCCTGTGTTGTGCCATGACATCATTAGGATCTAAAAGCATTTTAGAGGAAGTAGTGTGTTGGTGAAGTGAGACGTTGACACACCCCACAGAACAATTCATAATAAATGTGAAGGCTAATTTTCAAGTACACTTGGATAAAAAAAAAAGAGCAAAACCAACCACAACAACAAAAAACCCCCAGACTATTCAGAGAGATAAACTACGCCAGCAAATAAGCGGCTGGAATTTTTTTTTATAAACGAGAACTTAACAGATTATCACAGCGCCCCATACGAGACCATCTGCCCAACAGTCGACCACTGTCTAACTTTCTCTTTCTTTAAAGATATTTAGAACTATGTTGAAGCATGATGTAACTGCTCACTGAGTCACATTAATAACATTTACACATGTTTTATGATGGAGTAAATTGCTTCTGTCATTTAGAGAATAGTAACGGCGCAGCAACAGCAGCAAAGTGAGAGCAGGAGAGGCTGTGGTCAGAAAGTCAGAGGAAGTAATGATCTCTGGTTTGATTCACATGCATAATGCAGACTGAGGCTTTCAACCAGCACAGTTACAGCGCCTTCACAGCTAGAACAGGCTTCTTGGCAGACTATCAACATGAAGCACATGTAGAAGGCAAAAGTGTAACTCTACAAAAGGTGATCCCTTGACTTGTGACATTCATTTGTCTTGTTACTCCTTTAACTACACCACAGTTTATAGTTTTAATATTCATTCTTGCAGAGTAGTAAAGATCACGCTGCTTTGTATCCTTCCTGAACTAATGTTCTTTTGATTATCTAGATTTTCAGTTTCAGTTTCTTCTTGTTTCTCTATAGTCAAAGAACATTCTTAATAATAATTATAATGCAAAAATGCAAAGGTACAGCTGTTAGCTTCTCAAACATGAAAATTTCCTTTTCTTCCCTGCTCTTGGTAAGCCACAAACGGAATATGTTTGCCACTGAAAGTGTTAGTTGAAGAAGAATTTTGAGCCATTTGGGTCATTGAATTAAAAAATTCATTGGAAACAACTCGAAATTTTGTAACATTTATGGGTGAACAAATTCAAAAAACATAAAACGGACTAACTAAAAATAGGAAAAAATAACCAGCTTAAGTTCTAATACCTGAAAACAACTCAGTAAACTGACCTTAATAACGGTTTTTAAAGAAAAATCCCTCAACAGCAGTTAATCAAAATGCAATTCAAGTAAATAAATGAAAAAGAAACACAACAGGTAGGCGGTAGATTAAGCTTGACATTTTCATATCTATTACTCCATTTTGACGCATGTGACATCAGAGCTAATGTTTCAGGGAAAAGACTCCCCCTCCCCCCCACCCCCTTCCCCCAATAACCGATCACATCTATCAGATACTGTAATGTACAGTTAGTTCATCGAATTCATGCGTCTTTAAATTCGACATGTTCTCTTCTCACTGCCTTTTCCTGTCAGAGCCTGGCTCAAGCAAACAAATGATCAAAAACACCATAAATATTGCAGAATTACAGGCACCTAATAAGAAAACACACAGGACAGTGATCTATAATCAACATTAAAATATTTAAATACTGCACTTAAGACCACAACTGATGCTACTGTAAGTTACTGAACAGAAATTATTGACATTTTGTAAGAGTCCTTATAAACAATGTGAGGCACTAAGGCACTAAGGCAAGAACACAGAGACAGAGCGAAACAAATACATACAATGCTCAGCCGGTTGAAATCCGATCGCACTCTTTTACTCTTTATTTTCTTCCTGAAGGTGATTTTGCTCCTGAAGCTCATTGCCAGCAGAATTACGTCCAAAGTTTACGCTACCGAACAAAAAAACCCAAAAAACTAGACTAAATGTGAACTGTACAAACACACATTGCGGGCATGTGCTCTGTTAGAAGTGGAAGTATCACCCAGTAGGTTTATGAGTTTGTGTCAGCACACGTGGATGTAGAGGAAGTAGATGTTTGATGTCCGACACACACACACAACCACATGCACGCACATGCACAGAGTCAGAAAATCCCCAGCAACTAAGATATCCATCAGCCGGGCTGAGCTGTTTTTAAACGTCACAATGAAACTTTCGATATTGTCGAAGACACCTCAGCAAAGATAAAGTAAAGGAATAGCTCAATGAAAACCACTGGGTTAACCTCCACGCTGGTAACTGTACAAACAGACGCAACTGGGGAACTTCTTTCTGTTTTTTGTAACAATTAAACAATATAATGCACTCACATATAATCAAAGTCAAACTCTCGCCATCTTATCTACTTCTGTCCGGTTTTATCAGTTATACAACAGCTGCTCACACAAAAACTTGCAGATAGGAAAAAAGCATGCAAGCCATTAACTTCCTGTTCTAAAGCTTGTCTGGATCCGTACATGAGACTGTCTGCAAACCAATACACACATACATATGTAAGGATATAGAAACATACTTAGGCAATCATTAAAAAAAAATCACACTGAAATGCATGACAGTTAATACATGAATGCACAGAAGCAATTCGTCTCCGTCTGCTCGTACACAGGCTAACGTCCACACCCACGCACACTGACTTCCCCAGTTCAAACCTCATAGCAGAACAGAGATCTTTAAAGAGGAAACAAATTTGATGATATACATAAACATATGTATCTGCTTAGGTGTTACACGGGATCTCACCGTTATGGTTTTGCAGGATTTTAACTGGATGCATGAAGGTGATTTGGGAAGTCCTCGAAGAGCAGACGACCATGAATAAAATAGATGTAGTGTTTATATTCACCACTGTTACAAATTCTGCATGTTTTAATATAGTAAATTAAAATTGGACGTGCTATTAGCGTTGCAAATTAAACACTATTGTGCGACAGTCTTGAGCCAACTCTCATTTCTTTGTTTTGTCTTGTCATTTTTAAAGTGGTCTTGAGCAAAGACTCTCCAGGCTTTCTGAAGGTTTTCACATTTTCACATTTTTTTCTTTGGACATTGTCTGCTTTTTTCATTCATTTTCAGTGAGTCACATTGAATCCAAATGTATTTATTTTTTGTTCAACTCATCATCAGTATAGCACAGTGAGTGCCTGCAGCCATCTGTACAACTCAGCTGAGTCTATGTCATAGTTTGGGGCAGCATTTTAGACAGTGCTGTTGGGGATCTTGTTAAAATGTTTAAATATGAAGGCAGAAAAGCAACATCAGATTTTGATCCACAATGCATTACTATCTGGAAAGCGTCTGGCAACACCTTAACTTTTCAGCATGACAATGATTCCAAACAAAAAAGCCAATGCAATAAAATCCCTGGAAGGAAAACCATATGGTGGAAAACGATAAGTCATGGACTGGCCTCCCTAAAGCCCTCAAGCAGTGTGAATCAGTGTAGGATCAGCCAACATCCAAAGAAAAACTTTTGAGAAAGCTGAAGAAATATTCCTGAAGACTATTTTAATAAACTACACAAAAGCTTGCCTAGGAGAGTTTAGGCTGTGTTGTCTTATATGCTGCATTCCAGGTATGTTTGCACCTGCCTCCTGTCTTCCTAGCAGAATGTAATTGAATGAGGGCTTAAGACTTTTGCACATAACTGTCCTTTCTCAGGGATATCTCTGAAAACTTGGGCACAAGTTGTATTTCCCTGAAAGCTTTCATTTCACTTATAAAATGCAATTTCTCTTGCACAGTATGCATTATTAATTATCTAATTCAATTCCATTTTATTGATATAGCTCTAAATCACAACAACAGTTGCTCAAAGCAATTTATATTGTGAGGTAAAGACCCTGAAATAATAGAGAGAAACCCTAACAATCAAATGACCTCATTTAAGCAACTACCTGGCAACAGTGACAAGGCAAAACTTCCTTTTAACAGGAAGAAACCCCTGTCAGAATCACTCTCAGGGAGGGGCAGCCATCTGCCGTGACCAGTTGGGATTGGGAGGTAGCCAATTAGATATCTGGGTGTTGCCAATTGGTGAACTGTCTACACTATGGTGGCTTCAGGATCACATCTTGTTTGATGTGCTTTTTCTGACCTCATCAGGCAGTGACCTCCAGTTTGCAGCAGGGTGGTATGCAACTGAGTTTGCAGTAGCTGGGATGAGAGTCAGCGCCTCCATGTCTGAGACCATGGTCCTCAGCTGGAAGAGGGTGGAATGCTCACCCCATCTCATGGATGAGTTGTTGCCTCAAGTGGAAGAGTTTAAGTATCTTGGGCCGCTGTTCATGAGTGAGGGGAAATCAGAGCAGAGATTGTCATGGCATCTGCAGTGATGTGGACACTGCACCGGTCTGTTGTAGTAAGGAGAGAGCTAAGCATAAAATCTACCTTCATACCCTTACCTATGGCCACAAGATCTAGATAGTGACTAGGTGTGGGTAGCTGATTTTGCTTGATTAGCACGTATTAAGGTGAAGTGTAAAGACAGTTTCCCACATAATCAAGCTGGATGCCAGTCAGGTCACATACAAAAGTATGAAATGCAAAGGTCTCAAATGCAAAGACTTCTATTTTACTTTGAGCAAGTAATTTATTTTGCAGTCTTCAATGCAATTTATAAGATATCTTTAAAAAATTATCCAGTTGCATGTTTAATTTCATGGCTTTGATGTTTTGTATTCGAAACACAGATTACACTCTTAGTGCTGCACTCCTTCCAGTCGGCAATGCCGACACAACTAAAAAGCAGCAGTTTCATCCTCCCCTTCTTTCACTCTTTTCCTCTCCCTTGTTCTACCCCAGCTCCCTTCCTTCCTCTATAGCTTCCGCAGCTCATCAAATAGCAGAAAATGACTTTATTTTACACTCTGTTTCTCCCCAGCTTGCTTCTTTCTTCGTTCTCAACCTATTCAACATAGATTTGAACAACTTTCCGTAAGTCCCACACTCCCTCTGTTTCTTCTTTTCCTCTTGGCAGGAGTGAGGAAGAGTGGGTGCTGATGTTGGTAAACTACAGCTGTATGGAGGATGCAAATAGATCACTAGACTCGATTGCTTTCATCAAGCATATCCATGAACATAGACGTCTAATTTAGTTAAAAGAGAAAAGAAGAAAATAAATATAAGATGACATATTATTAAGCCAGATAGCTAAATAAAAAAAAGAAAAAGAAAAAAAAGGAAGATGAATTAGGTTTCCCCACTTTGCACACCATGTACACAAGCTGGTCTGTGTCATTTGTAGATTGCTAGACAGATTCAAGAGGATGTTATCTTGTAAAGGGAGAGATGTGAGAAAGTGTGACAAAAACAGAGAGGGAGAGGGAGTTTAGAAGAAGATAAATAGTGTGAGAGACTGATAGGGATTAAGAGAAAGAGGGGGACAGAGACAGCTGCTGAGACAGCACAGAGGAACAGAACCCAGACGTAAGCCATCTGCTTTACATCATTATAGCAATACATGGTCTGGTAAGAGACACGGTGGAACTGATGGGGACACTTCTAAGAGAAGACATTCATTTCACGAAAAACAACATTTCTACTTCTTTTGGGGCAAGTTGGCGTGTGGAGTTAGTGGTTCAATGAGCATCTTTCACACCTCCTGCAAAATGCAAATCAAATGTTTTAAAATCCTCTTTTTTTAAGCTTCTCCATTCAGCTGTGTGAGGACCATTTTGAAAACCACAAACAGCTCTTGTTTCACAGCAAATGGACACATATTTTCCAATTTGTTTTGTTAATCCCTGACACATTATCGAAAGTCACTCAAAGAAACTAGAGACTTCAGTATGAAGAGGACTGACAGTGGCTATGGGGAAACTGCAGAATTTGCAGCCCGGTCTGACCACCACTTGTGTGGCAGCGGAGACAACGTGTCATACTTTGATGGTGAGGTGGAGGGATGGAGGTTGTTCTAGATATTTATGACATATTTATAACAAATTTATGACATCGGTTTCATGGTCACAAAGGAGTTTTTCCAAAAATGTTGAGAAATGGCTTAAGAGCCAGTCAAAAACTGAAAACAGCATTAAAAAATGGCAAACTTTTCATAACCCTTAGAGTCAGTTTTACATTGGTCCAGATCACATTTTCTACAATAAGTGAATGTGAATACTGATTGTGCAATGTAATCGCTTCAGAATAATGGCCCTACCACAGTGTACACCGGTGGCCTATAAACCTCAGTTTCACATTTGTCACAACCAAAACAGAATGAAGACTGAAGCAATTTGTTTGTTTTTATTTTTTATTGTTTTTAGGTGCATTGATGGATGCTTAAACAAGTAGATTTGTAAAATTATATGAAGTAATAAAGCTAACTGGCAGAAACCTGAAGCAGAACAAACATTTTCAAACATTGGCCATTTTCCAGAGACCTCAGTGACCCGGAAAGGGCTCAAAAGTGACAGTCGGTTGACTTATTTCTTTTTGATAAGTATGGGTGTCTATTGCCAATTGCTTTACAACCCCACACAACATTTAAAAACAAAATGTAAATGTAAAATGTAAATCAAAACAGAATGCATGATTTGTAAATCTCAGAAACCAATATTTTATTCACAGCAACTCGGTCTGAATTTGATGGAAGCAACAAATCTCAGTGGCAACTAAACGCTGGAAAAGTAAGTGGTACTAATAGGAGGGGACATTTTGAAACTTATCAAAATGATAAATGATAAGTATCTTATCATCTGCAGCACATAGTATCATCAACAGATTCAGAGAATCTGGAGAAATCTCTGTGCGCAAGGGACAAGAATGAAAATCAGTATTTGAGCCCCGTGATCTTCAGTGCATTAAAAACAGTGCCACCTGTAAAGAAAATCTCTGCATGGCCTCAGCAACACCTCCAGAAATCACTATCTGTACACACGGTTCACCATGCCACCCACAAATGTATTTTAAAGGAGCCATATATAGACATGATGCAGAAAAGCATCACGTCAACTGTAAGAAAGGCAAGGTTTTTTAATAGAAGAGTCCCGATTCTGCCTGCAGTACAAACCTTTCACTGATTAAAAACATTTGCACATTATTAAGGACTAGTGAGCAGCCAAACCAGACGAGAGAAGGAAGATATTCCTCTCCCAGATGTCCGGCAGCAGGTTTACAGACTGTTGTTAAAAGAAGAGGGGCCCTGTCCCAGCTTTTTGGAGATGTGTTGTGTTGAGATGTGAGATATGTTGCTGCCATCAAATTTTCTTAGATTAAATATTTGATATGATTTATATGTTCTATTGTGAATACAATATGGGTGTATGAGATTTGCAGACCACTGCAATCTGTTTTTATTTACATTTAGCACAGCATCCCAGCTTTTTTGGAAGTGGCATTGTATTTTTATTTAGGCTTCCAGCTGCACATTTTACAGCAAGATTTTGGCAAAGCTGCTGGCAATGATGAATGTCTCACTGTGACCTGGAAACACAACATGCTGGTGAAAAAGACTAGTTAATGCAGAGCGAGTGCACTAGTTTCAAGCACAACCTGGCCTGAATAGATCAGCTGATGCTCCTTTGCTCACAGGGATCTGCTGACTAAGATGATTTTGCAAAATAAACTATTGTGACTCTCGTTTACTACAGAGCCCAGAAAACAGGCACCAAAAGAGACGGGGTTTATGGAGTGGAGTGAAACGGGGGAAACGAAGAAACAGAAAGGGGGACTGTAAAGATCCCATTTCTGCCAAATGTCTAACATTTTTTCCACTGGGCTTACAGAAACTGGGATCACAATGGGAATTAAAAAAAATCTGGCCAAGACAAGCTGGTGCCGAGACCAAACAGATGGCTGACACGTAATGAAAACAGTCAGAAAGGAGAAACAAGTTATTTTTTTATTTCATTCATTCGGCAGTTCTCTTATCCAGTCATGGATTCTTTCATGCAGTCATTGATTCACTCAGTCAAACATCTCCCACCCAACATCTCAGTAATAGTTTTGTTTAAATAGCTATTTTTATCATCTCCTCTGTACACCATACGCAGAGAAAGCAGATTTTTTCCCACAGAAACTAGATTCCTTATGTCTGACCTTACCAACCCCCTCTCTAGTCTCCTCTTTCCATTTCCGTCCTTTAGGCTCTCAGCTGTGAGGGGAAACAGGCAGGCCCCAGTCATTGATCATATATCAAAAGCAGCAAGAGAGACAAAGGGTGTAAAAAACCAAGGCAATTAAAAAGAGGGAAAGTTTGGCAGGAGAAGTCCAAAAGTATGCAGAAGGTAATATTACAAAACAGAGAAACTTAAACAGGAATTTTACCTTAAGGTATTCATTAAATATGAAAATGTGTAAAAAAGATTTACTGTAATGAAGCACACAATTACACAACAGGAACATGCTGAAGTTCCCACAAACTGCCCACATGTGCATGCATGGAAACTTGAGGTGCACTTGTGCTGGTTACCATTACAACGATGGTCAGAGATGGGGTGGTAGTGGTATAACCTTCTAAGGTGGGCGTGGCAGCATCCAGTGACAGCTGGTCCTGTCGTGAACACATGTGACCGCAGTCGGCCCCGCCCACTGATCGCAGGAGCAGTACCACACTGGCCGAGCAACCCATAATCCAAAGCTGGAGACTCCAAGTCCAGCCTGTCCTGATTCCGTCTGGCAGTGTGAGCGTCACCTGAACTGAGGCACAGCAGTTTGCCCTGAACAGCTCAGTTCAGCCCCTGGTCCAGCCAGTGCTGCTGCACTCGGTTCAAGCCCAATGCAGTAAGTAAAGCTCCATCCTAAACTCCCTGTGCCCGTCCCAGCTTTCCTCTCCAATTTCACTTCTCCCAGTCCTGCTTTGCCAGTTTTGTTTTCGCTGAACTGCTCTGCTCCGGTGTCCTGCTCCTAATGCTGCTGAGCTAACACACTGGCAGCTTTACATGTCTCTCCCTCTCTCTTCTAATAGACACACACACACCGACTGCAGCTGTGCATGGTTCAGCCCAGCCGAGCTCATTGAACAAATCAGAGTCAGCAATAGGAGTCAGCTGACCAGAACCAGCTGCAATACACACAGACTCCTGCACACACAAACCTACATCTTTTTTTCCTGATTTTCATTCTGCTGCTATGTCCTTCCCCATTTGTCTCCCAATTACACCAGTCCTTTTCAAGTCAGAGCTCTACTGGCTCAGTTTGTGTTATTGCGGTTTATGAGCTAAGCCACAGATATGCTATCCTACATTCTGGTTGATTAGGTAAAATAAACTGTTGCTTTTTTTAAAGAAAGAGCATAGTGATTGTGATGTGTAAGCATTTGTTTTCTACAGTACATCCTGCATAATGCTCCAAATTGGAGGCTGGCAGAGAGTGAGGCTCAGTGGAGAGAGTTGTGGAGTTGTGAGAGAGGCTATTGAATGAAAAGTGGATGGAAAGTGGGAAGTGGGTGGCTTTACGGGCAAAGTCTGCAGAGGGCTGCAGAGAACAGATGAGAACTTCCATTAACTTTAGCACATAGGTAGGTATTGGGACACCAAGTGAAGTATTCCGCATAAAAAAATCTATTAAATTACTTTTAGCTGTCTCTGAGTGCCAGTGACGATCACTTTTGCCATTTTTTTTCATGTCGCCAAAACATCTGGTCTTGCTTTATTGTTCATGTTCCACTTTCACAGTGTTTGGCTTAACTGAAAGAAACAAAAAATGTGTATTCACAGAACAAAATGGTTTTCATATGTTTTACAGCAATTTGAAATTCTTCTTATTATAAAATCTTCTTTGTTTTTCTTGCCAGTTGAACTTGCTGAACCAGAAGCAGACCAAAATATAGATTTTAGGAAACTATGCCTGTAACTATTGTCAGGCAAAGGTTGTTGAAGAGGAGTTTTGCAGCTTTTGTGTTTGGTTTACTGTCAGTTATTATCACTATAAAAGTTACATACATATTTTACTAAGGAAAAATGGAGCTGAGCTGGGTCAAAGTACTACTAGCTGAGAGGCTGAGATAGACAAGAATCAATCAAACAAAAAACAAAAAAAATAAGGAACAGCACTGTTTTAGCAGATGAGAAACATATCTACTGTGACATCGCCCAATCGTTTGCAAAATCTTATCTTTATGATCGTCGCCCTATTTAGTTTTAGAAGAACGACATCATGAGACTCGCTGGATCTTTCTGAGACACTGAGAAAACCGCATGCTCATAAGAAAGTGATATGTCAATCACCAAAAATACAACCTAAAGCATGACCTCCATCACTGTCTAGTTTATGGCGACTGGGACTACAAGTTACACAATTAATATTCATGCGTGAAATTAATTGTCATGCATAAAGTCTCCAGGATGTCACCTTCCGCCCACAGAAATTGGTAAGTGGCTGAGAAAATGGATGGATTGACAATTAACCATCCATTTTCTCTTAGACCCTGAACTAATGTTTGAGACCATTATCTCATTAGGAATGTGTTTACAGGGGTCAGTAAGCAAATGAACAGCAGGGTCGTTTTCTCATAGATTTCTATAAAACCAGACTTGTTTTTATAGACAGAAGAGTTGCCCTTGAATACACCTACAGTATTCACTTTTTAGACTATACAGTCAGCCTAAAGCACCTTCTATTCACTTCTAAATACAAAGCACTAAATAAATCATAATAGCAAATAGTTTGCCTTCTCTCCTAATGAGCACTGATTTGAAAAAGTAATTTTCCATGATGGGCGGCACAGTGGATTAGTGGTTAGCAAAGTCTCCATGTTACACAGCTATCTTGCCTCAATGCAAGAAAGTTGCCGAGTTTGAATCCACGGTCTGCTGAGGCCCTTGCATGTTCTCCATCTTTCTGCGTGGGTTTTCTCTCTGTGCTTTGGCTTCCTCCCACAGTCCAAAAACAGGTATGGGGTTGCGTACATTAATTAGGCATTGTAATTCGATTTCCTGTCTTTCTTTATTAGCCCTGCAACAGAGTGGAGACCAGAGTATACTCTCTGAACAGGTTCTAGCCCTCCCTATGACCCTGAATTGGACAAATGGATGGATGGCTAGAATATTCCACTACAATATAACTAATCAGCTCAAAATGTTGCATATTTCAAGCACTGCAATAGGAAGAATAGCAACATGGGACATTATTTTACACATTCTATCTTTACTATATAATAATTGGGTGTGTGTATGTATAAGCCCATCAGGAGAATTATAACCAGGAGACACATAATCTACAGGTTCAGGCGTTTGCACACTCCTAGTTCCCTGCAGAGTGTAGGTGGTAACCATGGTGATGTTGTTAAGTCATGATTAAGGTCATTAATGACCGTGTCAGAGTGGCAGAAAAATCACACCCCCCCACCCACATAAATGCTAATTATTATAATGCTTTACATAGCTAAATATAACACACAACGGACACCACAAAACACAAATTATTGCACGTATGCAATTGCAATTCCTCTCCCACACTGTGTACAAATATTAACATGCCCCACTCAGTAAGAGATGACAGTGCATATGACCAGTACAATGTACTATGTGGAGAGAAACATTAACCGCACCCACCACCGCCGCCTCTCTGCTTCCAAGTCCCCTGCCTCTCACTGAAGGATATTCAGAGGAACATGCCTTATAGCAGCGCAGCTATTACACACAGAACCACAGAGATGGGCTTTGTTTGTATGCCAAGCCTCCACAATGGTCCTGTCATGAAAATATGCCCACACAGCCATGCCCTCTAGTTGACAGAAAAGTCTCCGTGTTACACAGCTATCTTGATCTTGTACTCTCATTTACTCCTTCCACACACTTTCAAACTGTTTCCAAATATTACACTTCTGTAAGTACAGTTCTACTAAAAGGAGCAATTGCATGCCTACATTAACAAGTACTTCAGAACTATCCTCTAAAGAGTCTAGGTAGATGTTTTTGATATTTTTAAATAGTGACATGTTATATTTAGTGAAATGTCTTTGGATAACAAGGTGATTAAAAATATCAAAATGTTTAAAAACATTTTTGTAATATTTATTTCCCACGATTTGACAAAACCTATGCTTTAAGAAGCATGTAACACTAGGAGAAATGAAGCGTGTTGGTTTGAGACTATGATGTCTTTTATTATTTAATCTTGCACATCTGAACAGAGTCATGCTTTATCGGTGTTTCACTTCACTTTCTGTCTTAAAGGAGAAGGAGAGATGATTTAACTTGGAAATTAAATGCTATTTTAGACGGCAGCTTTAGGAGAAATAACAGAAGTTATACAGACACTATTTGGAGCACACATAAGCTAATCAGTAGCCAGTAATTTTTGGGGATTTCCAAGTAAAAACTTTTAACCTTTTATAACAATTGTTATTGGAATATTCTGGCTTACTAACCTGCTCAATCAGAAATGGTGCCCATCTTTGCGATATGTCTTTAAGTATGTCTGACTGTATGTGTGCTTACATATGCTTTTGTAGGCTTATATGTGACTGGGGTTATGTTTTGTGCAAGTTTGAACTTTTATAATAGATGACATCACTGGGGTGTGCAGGGCAGTGTGCTGCCATTTTTCTGTGGAGTTAATGTTTTCCAGCTGTAGAGCCTCAGTCTCTATAACCCCACTGCAGATTTGTTACTCTGCTAAACAACACTAGAAGTGACAAAGCAACAGTTTTGCAGGAGGTTTAATGACAGTGTGCATGCTGCAAACACACAGAGGTAAACTATTTTAGCAAAAGACAAACATAAGCCATTTTACAGACTTCAAATACCTCAGCCAACTAGGCCAAGTAGGAAACCACAGTCCATTAAAACTCCTGCACACTGCCTTGTAAGCAGTTAGCTCTGCTATAGTTAGGTTCCCTGTAGAGCTGGAGGCTGACTCATAGCAGCCGTGTTTGATGTGGTGCAGAACTCTAAAGAGTTTAGTTGGGAAAACACTAACCTGTTCCCATGGATACCACAACAGGAAGAATGCTGTCAATCAAAGGCACTTGGCTCTCAACAGACTATGCACTCATAGTGCAACTACAGCAACACAGGGTCAACCTCATTGTTGCTTAAACTACCCTCGTCGTCTCACACAGCAAGCACATGTGCAGGGTTTCACTTGTGACATTCAAAGACGTGAGTAGCTGAAGTAGGATAGAGTCAGGAGAGGAATTCTTAAGGCTCCAAGCCCCCAGATAAATACGATGGGATCACTTTCTTAGGAGTTTGTTAGGGGGATAATTTAAGGAGCCTTTTTTTCTGCACACATATGTTTCTGCAACATTTGTTCAGGTGACTTGTGGTAGTTCGTGAAAAGGAGCTTGCAGCAGAGAGGTGCTTAAGGGGAGATAAAGCAAAGAAAATGTTTGCAGTTTCAGGTGTCGCTGTGTAGTACTTTTACTAACGCTAATCACATGATATCACTTGTGATAGTGCTTTTCATCCTGATGTTCTGTTCTCAGTAAAACCTCAGAGCTCGAGTGTGTCACCGCAGCACACCATCACAACACAAACAGGAAGACACACGAGATCTAAAGTGAGAAATTTTTTTTCAACTTTTTTCAACAGTGTTTTAGGCGCCTGCAGAAATGTACAGTTTATCCCCAGTTTGCAGCAGCTGTGGCCAAACAATACCTGAAAAGAATGCATTCTTAACAAAGCTGTAAGACCATCTCAATGATGTCGATTTCCTTTCCGCCACCTCGCCCTGTGCAATCTACAGGGTAAAGCGATTCATGTGATGAACATAGTGCCCTACTGCAAAACTGCAAAACTGCATCACAGCTCTCATTTGTGAATGTGCCTGTGCAGAATTATTGATCAAAGAGGAAGATACTGCGGACTCTTTCACAGATTCTGTCTGCCTCTGCACTGAGCTGGGTGAGGTTACAGGAAGCACTGACTTCAGAGCTACAACACACTGCCAATGCCATCTAGTGCTGATGACTCAATACAGCAGCCTGTGTGGCTGACGAGGAAATGCCTGTCCCCACACCCCCGTGCTGCTGTTGGTTGCCCTAGTCTATAAGAAATGACCTCCAGGAGGCGCTCTGTGCCAGAGCAACTATCTGGTCCTCTGGCAGCTGGTTTGTTTAGAAAAGGAAGCTATTAAAATGTCTTAAACTGAGAACTAAACTCCTGAGGCAGGAGGGATGTTTGGGGGAGGGGACAAAAGAGCAGATGAGATGGAGAATATGAAAGAGAGACGGCCAGTGAGGAGCAGCTGCCAGAAAATGAGCTGCATTGTTAAAAATGACAACTATTTTCTTAGTAGCCAATTATCTTACCCTGGGAAGAACGCTTCAACCCTTTGCATAGTATACATGTAGACATCTGCATATATAGGTGCGGCATTTGAACAGACCATCACCTTTACAACAGTGAATAATAAAAGAAACAGAACCTGACAGTGTGAAATTAGAGATAAGAACTCATCAGGGGTGTAATTATGTATAACATTATTAAGTGAAAGGGAAAGCTTAAAGCTGCCTGCAAAGATTGAACTTTTAAAATATACTTTCTGTTTATTGCATTGTTTATAGAGTTATATGAAATATAACAAGATGTCACTCACAAAAAAAAACTACCATCAAGTTATTAAACCACCAGATGCTGATATTCCTCTTCTTGTAATTAGTTCTTCATGTTAGTATCGACACTTGTGTTAGCTGTGCGAAATAAGTCTCCCTTAAAGCTTCACTTGCGATACTTTTAGCATCTTATTGTCTCCTTATCTACTCTGTAAATCTGTTTGTTTTAGCTGGCACTTATTGGAGCTAATGGTAATAAAACTAGAAGGTCAAACCAGCATACACCTGTCCTCCACCCTGCTTCATGCTCACATGCATGCACTCATTCCCACATTTGGAAACATGCATCATAAGACGAATAAGAGACATATAATTAGGAAGTCATGCAGGCGGAGCGGCAGTCAGACACACAGCTATACTGTCACACAGCTTGTGTCTCATTAATTCAATCTCCCACGTGGCATCTCTCTCCACGTCTCCCCGCTGTTCTCTCCTTCCCCCCTTCCCTGTCTTGTCTGGCCACAGCAGTCAAGCGTGAACAGCTGAGGTCACCAGCTTCCTATATGCGCTCAGCAATAAATATTTGTGATAATGCACGTTGATCTGGATGAAGCAGGAAGGCTTTTTATACTTTGTTCTGCGCCCCAGATAGCAGAAGCTCACACAGCAAGCGAGGCTTAAGGTAATGTGACTTAGAAAAAATAGACCAGCCCCTTTAAATTGTGCCTCTCCATCCAACAGAGAGAACATTAATCATGAACAGAGACGAGCCTTCGCTGCTGAGAGGGGAGGGTTTGCCAATATTAATCTGTTCATCAAAACTTGATATTACTGGAGAGAGTGCTACAGCAACATAATGAAGTCCACTCTGCCACAGTAGTCATAGTTGTTCCTCTGTGATCCTATCTGGACCATTTACACAGCTGTTTGGCCTCTCCTATTTCCTGTCCAGGTGAGGGAATCTCCAACCAACGAGACACTTTAATGATTTCTTGAGGCTAGCCAAATCAAACCCTGAAGTACCCCCAAATCCGAACTCTACTCCCATTGCAGCCTGGCCCACTGACACTAGGAAACCGTAACTATTCTTTGAGCAATTATCCCTAATGATTTCTGTTTCCTGTAACTCTGGTAGCTTGAAAAATGTGTCCTTACTCTGAACTTGCCATATTCATCCTAAATCGGGCCCAAGCTAATATTTACTTTTACGCAGCCATGCCAGAGACACATACCAGCACAATGGATAGTGTGATAATAATCTACTGGGGACATAGACAGAAAAATAATATTAGCTTCATTCTAGGCTAATCAGTGAAAAATCATCATAACACCTCATATCAACCCCCAGTCTAAATCTTCACTGTTCTAGAAAAGCCCATGTGATTGCCTGAATTGCAATGAATCATTCAGTAAGAACGCCTGCGTATGACACCTACACAAAGCTTACATGTAACCTCTGTATAACCTCTAAACCAGCGCTAACAGTCTACCAGATGCCCACTCAGCTCTGCTCCCTTTCCCCGAGGTCCCAGTTTAGAATAAGGACGCAGCTGTTCTTAAGACTTTTCCTCATGCGTTTTTTTATATGTGCTATCCTCCCTTACCTTTTCCTCTTTCCCTCTTCTCCCACCTCCTAAAAACTCAAAATACCTCTTCTGTCTCTCCCTCTGCCCCAAGCTTTTCTTTTCCTATTTCTTTTGCAGATTCCCTCTTTGGCTCTTTGGCTGACATTTAAGCCAAATAAAATTGATGTGTCTTGTATGTACAGAGAAAGATGCAGAGTTAAGGCACAAACTATTAGGGAGTGCAAATGCACAGTAAGCCAGTAAATCCAAAACAGAAAATGAAAAGCTAATATCAGCAATTACCAAAAAAACCCCAAAAACAAAAGACTGACTACTGAGATTTTGCAGACACGTTCCCTCTAACCACGTGACATTAACTTTTTGGTTATTTTGGACATATGAAAATCATGGTAATAATGAAGCATCAAGTGAATAAGGGTCTCCAGCAGTTGTCTGATAGCCACCAGTCCCTGAGTGGTTGCAAGTGGCTGCTGCAGGTTGATGGCAGTTGCTGGGAAAATGACTGCTGAAGTCCAAAACATCAGACCTAGGAGTCCAGATTCTACAACCCTGGGAGGTTTTTGGTGCATCTGATTTCACTCAGCAAGAGTCAGCAACTTCCAGGAACCGCTGCCAACCAGTCAGGTTTTCCCCTAGCAACCAGTGGCTGTGTCATGATGGAACACTCTTGAACAATGTGACGTCATCTGACAAACCACGCTATACCATAACAAGCTATTTATTATTTTTCTTTCACTTCGATTACGGTACGGCCAGCTCACAAATATAGTTCAGTTTAAGAAGCAGAAATACCGACATGACGTAATGTAACCTTAACAAGGTTCATTTTTGAAACAAAAAATCTAGTGACAAAGATAACAATGGTAACGAGACAGTAAACCTTTTCAACCTTTTTAAAAACTCCCAACAAAAAATCCCAACAATTAAAAAAAAAAAATCCAACCCAGGAGATGAATATCTCAATAGTGTATTCTGTAAACTCTAATCAGCTGTGGAAACTACAAGCCACCCTGTTTACAGTCTCTGTGGTAATTTAACTGGTTCATGGGAGTGAAAAATTCCTGCTACTTTCCAAAGTGAGAAGCAATTTATTTTAAAGATAAAACTTTGTTGGACTTTTTTTAAATGATTGTCCGTTTATTCACCAAAAAAAAAGTAGCTTTATAACAGATTCCTAATTTGATTAAATGCAGCTTAATGCTGCTTACAATCCATTATAAACTGGCATTAAAAACTCCATTTAAGTCAGTTTGTGTGTGAATTTATGTTGGTATCTATTTTGCTGTCAAATGGTGTAAACAGTAAGGCGGGATTATTGCTGGGCACAACCAGAGTAAATAGGAAGAAAAAACACCTGAAAGATTCAAACATCTTGCAAAAATATGTTTGTTTGTTAGTTTACAGATTTTAAGGATGTCCTCTCCAGCTGGTGGCAGCTAAAATATTATTCCATCCTGCCAATTTGTTGCTTAATTAGATCACTCCTGGGGTTTCTCCATCTTACCCCCTCCAATCGTTGAAAAGAGTTAACGAGGAAAAGTCCTGATCATATATCAGTGCCTCAGAGTGCAAGTAAGTATGCAGATACAAGAGGGCGAAGGCAGCAGAACATGGGAGTCGAAGGGTAGCAGACGTTGCATATTCAGGCCTCCTACTCTGGAATGCAACATGAAGGAGAGAGACAACACTGCAATTCACTCACAGAGAGTTACTGAACTATTCTTAGAGCAGTATGTGAAGTGGACCCCTAACACCATCACCACCACACGACCCCCACCGTGAGGACTGTGACCAGACACTGGACAGACGGGAGCTGAGTGTCTTACTGAGGTGCGGGGCAGGATGGTGAGACTAAACCAAGAGCTTTAGAAAAAGAGAGGATAAAAGTCGAGCTCCGTGAGGCAAAGCCTGGTCGGCTAAGTCTAAATAGAGCAGTTCACTGGCTGTGAAGCCTTTCCAAAGAGCCTATTGTAAACGCACACTGGCACAATGCACGGAGCCCCGGGGACCTCTCTCGCTCTCTGTCACTCCTCCTCTCATGTGACCTCTCGCAAACACTGACATACAGGCAGGCACATACTTTCACTCTGCCCACTTTTCCTACCTAGACTAAACAGACGTTTTTTTCTTCCAATACAATTCAAGAACTGACAGTCTGAAACTACAAGGCTACGTGTATGACATAAAAAAAGAAAAAGAATTTCCTGTGCTCACAGCCAGCAAACACTCACACTACTGACATCAATGTGCAGCGCATCATGCAGTTCAAACAGTGGGTGAATTCAGTAGAAGTCAGTGTCAGCAGTGACAGGCTCAGATATTTTCTCTTTGCTTTCATTCCTCTGTCCTTGCTGAATGAGTCATTGAGAATATCAGAGCTGACACACACCATGGCCTGGCAGTGTACGTTCCTACTGTCATTTGCCAAACGAGACTGAGTCGTCTCCAGCCATAGCCATCTCTCAGTCATAACAAATGTCAAAGAGCTATTCATCCCCTCTAATCCCTTATACATACAACATATACACTACTGTTCAAAAGTTTATAGTCAACTTCCCAGGTTGTTGAAAGAAAAGTACATTTGTAATCATTAATTTGAATTTTTTTATCATCCAGTGGTGCAGTACTTTAGCTAATGCAAGTTAATCACATTTCCTGTTACGATTTTGCTGATTAAAAAAGCTAAACAAATCAGCTAAATATGTGTAGCATCGGCCTTTATAGCGTCAAAGTGGGTAAAAAAAAGGGGGTGACTTGTCTGTGGACAACTGAAGCTTCCACAGGGTAAGGCAAAGCCATACCCTGTGGAAGCTGTTGAAACCACTTTCCTCGTAAAGCAGGACAACGACCCAAATCACAGCTCCAAAACTGAGCTTCTGATTATTTGGTATCTGGGAAGTGCCCATCAAACTAATCAGAAAAAAGCTGTGGGAGGTGCTTCAAGAAGTCTAGAATACCACAAAAGTCACAGTCAGTCTTTAAGACAGTGATTGCTGCAAATTTACAAAGTTTGAGGGGAAAAATTATTTTTCAAATATCATTGTTTGTAAACATGAAAATATTTACTCATTACGTCCTGACATCTTTGAGAACTAGAGGGACACCCAACTATTCACTTTGAGCAAGCATTTAGTGACAAGTGACAAAACGTTATCTTAAACAGAAAGGCATGTCGGCAAGGAGGCTCAAAAAGGGCAACAATCTGCATTTACCTCTGACTCAACATAACAATTTTCAACCAAAGGGCAAAGTAATCCACAGAGACTTGGGGAAAGGAGTGAGGGCGTCAGGAATTTTAGACAATTAGGGAATTTAAGTGTATAAGAAAAGCCAGAGCAAAAGAAAAGCTAGATGGAGAGGATAGAGTTACAAATAAATGAGCTAAGTAGTAAAGGAGAAAGGGATGCTACACAGGTTGAAAAGAACAAATAGTTGGGAGTTCGCCTTGTAATCGGAAGGTTGCCGGTTCGAGCCCCGGCTTGGACAGTCTCGGTCGTTGTGTCCTTGGGCAAGACACTTCACCCGTTGCCTACTGGTGGTGGTCAGAGGGCCCGGTGGCGCCAGTGTCCGGCAGCCTCGCCTCTGTCAGTGCGCCCCAGGGTGGCTGTGGCTACAATGTAGCTGCCATCACCAGTGTGTGAATGTGTGTGTGAATGGCTGGATGACTGGATATGTAAAGCGCTTTGGGGTCCTTAGGGACTAGTAAAGCTCTATATAAATACAGGCCATTTACCATTTACCATTCAAATATATGTAAAAACTGTAAAATAATATAAACCTATGTGGACACTCAGGTATAGATTTCTTAGCACGAGCTGTAAATAACTGAGAAATGCTACAGAATGAAGTGTGCAGAGGCACAAAACGCAGAGTGTCAGTGAAACGAGCATGCGGAACATCCTGTTTCACATTACCAGACACTCTGACACTTTCAAAACCTCTGACACTTGCTATGCTATGCATGCAAACTGAGACTGAGATCAGCATTGTTGATGTACTAAAACATGGTCTAACCTTGCAAAAGAAAACAAGTGCGCACGCACAATAAATTTTCTGTTACCACCAAGCCTATGCTGTTGAGTCAGAATCATTCAAAGTTAATAGACATGTGCTTAATATCTGCAGTCTGACACACCTCCATTTCTCTCATGGAGACAAGTTTACAAAACACAGGAAAGTTGCACATAGAGTTGCCAAAAACCAGGAAACCATATGACTGAAGCAACTGAAACACGGTGTCCACAATGGAATCCAGAAAGGGCACATCCTTCCAAAGTA